>NW_010966822.1:807531-832890 GCF_000463585.1 Tarenaya hassleriana | reverse complement strand
CGCGGATGCAGACTGTGCTCTTCATGCTTAACCCTGAACACCCATTTGTTAAGCAATGCTCGTTTACCCTCTTGTAGCTTCACCAACTTCAATGTTTGATTCTTGTACAAAGAATCCATCTCGTCATTCATGGCCTTCATCCATTCGTCCTTGTGTTCATCTCCGAGAGCCTCATCAAAATTCTCTGGTTCTCCCTCTTCAGTAAGTAATACATACTCACTAGGGTTATACTTCGTTGATGGTCTCCGAGCTCTCTCAGACCTTCTCAACATCGGCGAGTCTTCGGTAGTTGACGACTCAACCCGATGGTCTTCACCAATACCATCATCAATTTGTACGGGAGCATCTGTACCAGGTGTATCACCTTGAACCTCACCTTCAGTAGAATCCTCAACTGTCGTCCGAGGAATCATCTCTGAGTCGATCAAACCACTGCTATTCTGAGTTGGATTTTTGCACTTCTGAATATCCCGAATAGTTTGATCCTCCATGAACACAGCGTCTCTGCTTCTGACGAGTTTCTTCTCAACTGGATCATAGAATCTGTATCCCATTTCATCCAGACCATATCCGATGAACACGCACTGTCTTGACTTCGCATCCAGCTTCGACCTCTCATCCTTGGGAATATGAACAAACGCTTTACACCCAAAAACCTTCAAATGACGGTAAGAAACATCCTTACCAGTCCAGACCTTCTCTGGAACATCACCATGTAACGGAGCACTAGGTGATAGGTTCAATACATGAACCACGGTGTTCAAAGCTTCTCCCCAAAAGGAATTCGGCAGGCCTGATTGAGAAATCAAACAGCGAACTCTCTCCATGATCGTCCTGTTCATCCTCTCTGCCAACCCATTCAACTGTGGTGTCTTCGGCGGCGTCTTCTCATGTCTAATGCCTTGTTCACGACAATATGCATCAAACGGTCCGGAGTATTCACCTCCATTGTCGCTCCGGATACACTTCAACTTCTTTCCAGTCTGTCTTTCCACCAAGACTTGAAACTGCTTGAAAATGCCCAGAACTTGATCCTTAGTCCTCATCATATATGCCCACAATTTCCTTGAATGATCATCGATGAATGTGACAAAATATGATGCCATTTAAATTTCTGTTCTAACTAGATATTTTCATCCTAACGCGCTCACACAAGTAAGGGGTTCTTATTTACCGAATTGTGATTCACGGTAAAAACCCTAACAAAGTGGTATCAGAGCACCCTGGTTGTGCGGTGCACTTGTGTGAGTGATGGAGGCAAATACTAGTAGAATGGTAAGTTTGAACGGTACCAATTATCACGTATGGAAAGGCAAGATGGAGGATCTGCTATACGTGAAAGAGTGCCACCTACCGTTGTTCGTTGAGGAAAAACCGGAGGGCAAAACTGATGAGCAATGGACATTGCTACATCGACAAGTTTGTGCCTTGATACGACAGTGGGTGGATGATAACGTTCTGAATCATGTGGCTGGTGAAACTAATGCTCGGTCTTTGTGGAGTAAGCTGGAGCAGTTGTACGCTCGAAACACTGGAAATCGCAAGCTGTACTTCATCAAGAAGTTGGTCGATTTAAAGTACGCCGAAGGCAGTCCGGTGACAGATCACCTGAACGTGTTTCAAGGTCTGTTGAACCAGTTGTCTGATATGGGGATCACTTTTGAAGATGAGGTTCAGAGTTTATGGCTTCTCAGTACACCTGTTCTAACTAGATATTGTCATCCTAACGCGCTCACACAAGTAAGGGGTTCTTATTTACCGAATTGTGATTCACGGTAAAAACCCTAACAAAGTGGTATCAGAGCACCCTGGTTGTGCGGTGCACTTGTGTGAGTGATGGAGGCAAATACTAGTAGAATGGTAAGTTTGAACGGTACCAATTATCACGTATGGAAAGGCAAGATGGCAAGCTAACCCCGTAACTTCTGATTCCGGCAACCAAATACCAACTTCTCCGTAGAAATCAAAAGCTCAGAGGGTGTAAAATAAACATACCAAATTTCAGCTCAAACGGAGAAGAGATGAGCATCCGAATCTTCAACTTACTCGGACATGTGCTGCTGAAGCTCCAATGACGAACAGCTTCGGTAGAAACTCCGTTTCTCCAATTCTGACCGTTGGAATCAAAATTCCACCGGACAAAACCTAGAACAATGAGTGTAGAAGCTCTCCTCCAAATTCCAGATCGATCGGACAAGGAATGACCATCCGATCGAAGCTTTGATCACAGCTGCACCAAACTGTTTTCTCTCCCTCTTTTCTCCCACTCTCTCTTTTCTTCTTTCTGCTATTTTCTCTTGCTTGGATTATGAAACCACGACCAAAGCTTCTGCATTTGTAGCCTTTGATCACATCAACTTTAGACAAAAGTTTGTCTAATGATTTGTCATCACAATAATGGTGTTTCCCACCATTTACTTTTCCGCCTAATGCATGATTGATTTTTAATCAATACACTTAGGAGAAAACCCCACAATGATGTGATATATGCAATGTTTTAAGTTAGGGCTGACAGTAAGCTCGTGCAATCAATCAATGATAGGAGATATTTCAAATTACCATAAAAAGGGGTTTATGTGTTTACATTACATGAAGTGTATGTTGATAATCTGTTTTTTAATGGTAATGAGATCATCTAATTATTTGCTAAATATATGTGAATTTTTTTTTATAAGAAAAAATCAATGGACAATTTCGTCCCACCTATAAAACGCGGCGGGACGTCTGTTTGGAGCGTGGGCCTATAATGGGCTTTTATAAAAACCTATCATACATATGTTCCGGCCCATATTGACAAACCACCCTAAGCAATTAGTACCCAACGGTTATAATACCTACTCCCCCCCCCCCATATTATAAAACAAATAATATAGTCTCGAGTCTTTTAATACTAATAAATGTAGATACACACGGTAATACAATTAGAGAATACCACGATCTGATCGAATATTAAATATTTATAACAGTAGAAGTTTATGACAAGCTCGAATGTAAACAAGCAGATCAATATTATAATATATATATATAACCAAATTTGCCAATATCTATATATATTCCCCCAATATCTGCTTCCCATTTGATTTAATATATGTGGTGCGTGGAAAATGTCGATTGGGTCGGAGATTCTTAACAGAATCGGAACAAAATCTCTACCTCGTCCGGTCGTCGGAGTTGGACATTATGACGGAATTATGATTTGAAATTTTTATTTATTTTCTATTTTAACTTTTGTCTTTGCTTATAATCAATTTTATATGTAAATCTTTTTTTTTTTTTCCTTTAGAACTATGATACCCAAATTACTTATTTTGATATTTCATTCATAAGCATGTGCGAACGAGATGATTCAATGAGGCTAGAATCGTAGTTGACTTTGACTTTGAATGAGTGGACGAGTCACGAGTCAACCAATAGGGAAGGCCCCCTGCAGATTTTTTATTCACCGGAGGCTGTCCCATTCAACGACTTCTTTGTCGAATCACTATTTACAACCAAACCCCCACAACTTGTCTTTATTGTCTCTTCAATAACATTTTCAAATCTAAATAATAAAAGAGCTGTCCATTATTCTCATTTTTTTTTACACTTTTTGGAAGGATATATGTGTTATCGCATACTTGCTTACATGTTGATTTGAATATTGACCAAAAAAAAAAAATCTCTCTAGTCTCGATTGGCATGTACTATTATTATTCACGAGGTTAAATGTGTCATGTACTCCAAATTACGTGTCTTCTACAGGGAAGACCAAAAATTCTATGGGAGCCGTTATTTTAAAGAAAACCCTCTTTCTTTTTTACAACTCTCAATATGTCATTTTCACAAAAAACAAACAAACAATTCTATTCAATAAAAGAGGCTAAATATGTTGCTTTGATCTATATATTAAAATTGGTGGATGTAATTAATCCACTTCCTTTTTTTTTTTTCCAAATCAAATGCAATTTGCCTCATGTAAACTCTCTTTGATCGTTAGTTTTATGGTACATATTTTCTTTTTTGGAAAAAAATCCATAAAAAGTAACCAATTTTAAATGTTTTTTTTCTCCGGAACAGGATCTATTTACTCTCAAATCGGATTAAATTTCGACAAAAAAAATGATGATGTGGTAAAAAATCATTTAGAATTTGTTACGAGGATACACTGACATCAGTTTTTCGGGTCAACGTGGATCTTCGATCGCCTGAAGTTGTGGTCAAACCGGTCAACGGGTTATTAGGATAACAGTTTGCAAGTTCGAGATTTTATTCAGTTACATATTGCAAGTTTGGAATTTAAATATCCAACAGTTGGTAGTGCGGTAGTTGAGATGTGACAAAATCATCCTTAAAATCATGAGTTTGATTACACTGATGGGAAAAGATGTAATTTCTAGACAAAAATGGTCTATATACAAAAATTTATACCGTGTTTAAGGTAAATATAGTCGGATCGAAGATATGGAGAACTATCTTGGTTAAAAAAAAATAAATTAGGTTTTAAATGAAAAGTTTACAAGTTGAAAATTTATTTGTATATTTTTTTAGAAGTTTGAGTTTTTTTTAAGGATTGTACCCTATTTTTTTTTATAGATATATAAGATGACTTGCATTTATACAGTATTTCATATTTGCGTCAAATTAATTGTTGATAGTGTCTGTTGAATTATTGGTTTATGGCCAAATTTTTTTATAATATTTCTTTCGACAAATATCAGGGATCGGCAAGCAGCTGACAAGCGATTACGCAACGCCAACGGAATACACCACAAAAGCGACGTCGTTTTTGGCAGGAGGTTTTCATCGTTGAGTCAGGAATGGTCCATCTCTTTCTTTGACTCTCCACGCCCTCTTTTCAGTACCTTCTTATTCACGACAATTGATTTGACATTTCCGGTTCTTCTTACCCAAGAATCCAAATTGAAACAGAAACCCAGTCGTTATCTCTCTCTCTGTCTCTTAATCCTCACAGTGTCTGTCCCAAGATTGAATTTTTCACGAAAGCCCCAACCAGAGAACCGAACATCTTCTTGCTTCTCTCTGGGTCTGTTTGGTTGCCGAGAAAACAACGGAAAAACGAAGCATACATGCTCTCCAAACAGTAGACCATAGATTCCACAGATTCTCACCAAACCCACATGCCGATTTTCAGTTCCCGCGTTCCTGTCGCCTCGATCTCTGTTCTTCTTCTCCTAGGTATTTTGGTGAACCCTACGATCTCTGATTCGAGAGGGACGACGGTGGGTCTGATATGCAGCAACAGGACGTCGGCGGCGGAGGACAGGAATGTCTACATCGACAACTTCTTGGCGGCCATGGACGCCGTCTCGCCGCCCGTCGCCACCGACGGGTACGCGCGCGTCAACAGGGGAGGTGGGAACAACACCGTTTACGCGTACGGAGAGTGCTTGAAGGATTTGGACAAGAAAGACTGTGACTTGTGTTTCGCCCAGATCAAGACACAAGTCCCTCGTTGCTTGCCCTTCCAGCGCGCCACTCGCGGCGCGCGTGTCTTCTCCGACGGCTGCTATATCAGGTTTCCTTTCTTCTTCTTCTCCTGACATTAACAGGTTCCTTTAATTCGCATGTTTATCCCTTTTTTCCGTTTTTGTTTCCCAATAATTTCAGCGGTCACATCGCAATCGTGCGTGGTTTAATCGTTTCGTACTTGAAACAGGTACGACGACTACCCGTTCTACAACGAAACCGTAAGCCCAGAAGACAGGACGGTTTGCGCGAACAACACCGTAACCGGTTTGAACCAGACGGTGTTCGGTGAAAACGCGGCGGAGCTGGTGAGGAACATGAGCGTTCAGGCGGTGAACGGCGGCTTTTACGCCGGATTTGTGGATAGGCAGAACGTGACGGTTCACGGGTTGGCTCAGTGCTGGGAGCCACTCAACCGCAGCGGTTGCCAACATTGTTTGGGTAAAGCCGCAAACGCAATCGCTTCTTGTTTTGTTAGAGAAGAAGGTCGGTCTCTGAACGCTGGCTGTTACATGAGATTCTCCACTCAGAAGTTCTACAACAACTCTGGAGATTCCTCTTCCGGTGGAAACAACGGTAATGATCTCATTTCTGACAATTCTATGATCTCTACAAAATTGAGCGAATCATCTCAAATTGGAATGCAAAAAATTCGACTGGAGCAGGGCGCAACCACCTGGCCGTGGCTTTGGCGGTGACATCTTCAGTGGTGGCTTTTGTTCTGGTGGCCTCAGCTGTTACTTTCTTTCTGAAAAAGAAACTTGCCCGAAAAAGAAGAGGTAAGGAAACCGACCAAAGATTGATTCTTTATTGTTTGGTCTTTCTTTCTGCTAAACAAAGCATTCTTTGGTATAAAGAGAAGAAGCAACTGGGGTCATTGTTCAGGATGGCCAACAATTCCAGTCTCTGTTTCTCCTACGAGACACTCGAGAAGGCCACCAATTACTTCAGCCACTCCAATAAGCTCGGACAAGGAGGCTCTGGCTCTGTCTATAAAGTGAGTTTTTACATTCTTTTGCATCCGAAAGTTTCGATTTTGATACTCTTAAGGAATATATTGACTAGTATATCTATCTGGCCAAGTACTTAGGAAGATCCGCATCCATGTTTATTGAGGTTGTAGGACAGAGAGGAGAATCTAGTTAAGATGATGCTCTGTCTTTAAACTGAAACAGGGGATTCTTCCCGATGGAAAGACAGTGGCAGTGAAGAGGCTGTTCTTCAACACAAGACAGTGGGTGGATCATTTCTTCAACGAAGTCAATTTGATAAGCCGAATCCAACACAAGAACCTTGTGAAGCTTTTGGGTTGCAGCTTAACCGGACCCGAGAGCCTTCTTGTCTACGAATATGTTGGGAATCAAAGCCTTTACGATTATCTTTTCGGTTAGTTCTTCTCTCATATCAAAACCCTTTTTCTTCTAGTCCTAGTCCACATCACAATGCCAATAATATGTATTAGTGTTTAGGGCTGTAGGACAGTATAATAACTGGTTCTGCTGCATATGGTTTCAGTAAGGAAAGACGTCGAGCCATTGAGTTGGGAGAAGAGGATCAAAATTATTCTCGAAATAGCAGAGGGACTGGCTTATCTTCACGAGGAGTCGAATTTGAGAATCATACACAGAGATATTAAGCTTAGCAATGTCCTTCTTGATTACGATTTCACTCCCAAGATTGCGGATTTTGGATTGGCCAGGTTGTTCCCTGAGGATCAAAGTCACATAAGCACTGCCGTCGCCGGTACACTGTAATGTCTCCTGACCTTTTTTTTTCATGTTTTTGTAAGAAAAAAAAAAACAAATTTAGTCCTCTCCTTAACACGTAGATTCTTTGACATGGGCAAAGCAGAGGATACATGGCTCCGGAATACATTGTAAGGGGAAAGCTGACGGAGAAAGCAGACGTTTACAGTTTTGGAGTTCTGATGATCGAAGTGATATCCGGAAGGCGAAACAATGCGTTTTCCCAAAACTCGAGCTCGATCCTACAAATGGTAACTCTCTCTCTTGTTATGACAAGATAGATATTTTCCGCGTAAGTTCCATTTTCTTGAATCATGGAATGAAACTCTCAAAAAAGGTGTGGAGTCTGTACGGGACAAGAACACTGAGAGAGGCAGTGGATCCAATCATGGGAGACAACTTCGACGTGGAAGAAGCGAAGAGGGTAATGAAGATCGGTCTGCTGTGTGTTCAAGCAGCGTTTGATCAGAGACCGGCCATGTCGTCAGTGGTGAAGATGATGACCGGACGTGAAGAGATTCCAGAGCCGACACAGCCGCCATTTCTGAACACGGCAAGTGCAGAGAGCAGCAGGGTTTTCTCTCCGACAAGTTACTTGCCGCATAAAGATCAGTCTCAGTCTTCCGCATCTCGGAATAGCATCACTGAGAGCTTCATGGATCCCAGATGAGAATGTGATTAGGACATTGATCGCTTTTTCTTTTATGTACATTTGTTAATGATCCGCGAGTTTCTTACAACAAAAAAAAAAGTTTTTTTTTCCACAGCAGAAACTTTATTTCGTCGCCATAAAAACTTTATCAAATCGAGTTCTAAAGTGGGTTAGTTTTTTTTTTCCCGTAAACAAATAAAGTCGGCAAGAATTTTCAGCGTTAAAAAGATAACGCTGCAACCACTTCGATTTGGCGTTGACGAAGACTCAGATGTGTAATTATTAATTTATGATGATTGCTTTTCTACATTATTTTACCCTTTCATTAGAATCTGAATTTCAACTGCTGGTTCGGACGTGGATTTATTAACTTTGGAAGAACATAAATGCGGTATTTAATGAGAAAAGATAGTTTAGGAAAGAGGGATAATATAAGAAACTTAAGACTGGAAATATGACAATAATTTAAAATAAAGGACCTTCCAAAATTAAGAGTGGCACAAAGGGACCATTTATGTGTGTTGCCTTACATTTTCCCAAATTACGGTTCCTTTTATTGACTGTGAGGACACAGAGAGCAACTTGGGGCTCTTCACAGAGTTTTGTTCAAAATATGCGATCCATAAAAAAAAAAAAAGTCATATTTTCAGGTCAAAGCGGTGGAAACTTCCACAGCTTCTCTGTCGTCTTTTCATAATTTATTATCCACTTTTGTTCCAGAAACAGAGCCTAAACACGTGATGCTTATGGTAATAGGAAGATTCTAACGGCCCAATTTAAGGCCCAATAGAGAGGAGAAAACAAAGGGCTGAATGAAATGGATATTCTACGCGTGCAAGCACCACAAGGAAGATGCCCTCGCAAAACATTTGATGTGATCGGAATATATATACGATTGCAATTCAGATAACCAACAACCGTATTAGTCTACGACGGCGCCTGGACTATTATAAAAAATTTCATTATTACATTACATATGATAAAACGTTCCAAACAGAAGATTTTAACCCAAAACACGATTCCCTCGCATGGAGAGGGTTACATTTGGTCCCTGCATGTATGATTTTCCTTTTTCCCCGGGGATTTCATTTCCAATGACGCCCAGTATGCCAATTCCTTTTTCTTTTTGGCAGAGCAGCGCAAAAATATACGACGATCCTTTAAAAAAAAAAAAAAAAAGCAGCACTAGATGGAATTTCAGAAGAGACCGAGTTGAGTGCCTGGTTTAATCCTCGTTAGAGAATGTTCCATTAGAATCGTCCATCATGACGAAGGGCATGTTCTCCGACGGCTTCCAATGGCGTTTCCTCTGGTTTATAAACCAGTTGTTGATTTGTTTTTGGTCTAACCCCGTCTCTTCTGCCAGAGCTATCTTATCCGCTTCCTGCGTACGTCAAAAAAAAATGAGAACATCGTCCGATCCTATGTCGAAAAAAGATCCATAACCAAATTACGCATGGCATGAAACTGTCCCAAGGTGAAACAATACCCTGTCATTAAAAAAAATGGAAATACTTACAGTGGGGTATGGCCACTTGTAATGGAGATTCCACCACTGGAGGAGAGCTTGTCTGGCGTCTCTGGGCAGCTTCCCTTTCTTCTTCTTCTTGGAGAACTCGAGTTTCAGGGAGCTGATACGGCCACCGAACCTGCGCATGAGCCGGTCCTTGAGATCGACGTCCTCAGTTTTGGGTTGTCCATCTTGTGCGACCTCTCCTCCGGTGAGTTCCTCGTCGGACGAAGCCACACCATCATCTGCTCACCCAAGGGTTTTGTAATGCCCCAATCAGGGGTAAGTTCTTAATTATAGTAAGGCTTTGTAGGCAGGTGACACGGAATGAAGAGGAAGCATGAAAACTGCTGTTACGGAAGTTACGAGATTACGAAGATACGGAAGGGATTGCTATTGCGAGGATGCAGGGCTGTTTCTCAACATATGGCAAACTGGATATTTGTTTGTTTCCGTAATATTAGCACTGAGATTTAGTCTTCCATAAATAGTTCTTTTTCTGTTTTCTTGCTTCTGTATAAAACTTGCACAGAGAGAATAATGAAACCAATAACATTCATCGGAAATTTCTTTGCTCTGTTTTGATGCTTTATCATGGTATCAGAGCCCGACAAAATCGAAATCTGAAAATTGTGTCCCTTTGATTGAATCCTCATGTCTAGAAACCACGATTCCGCATCGAACCCTGATTCGACTGAAACTCCACCACCGACAACGAACCCGACGATGGCCCGACAGGCTCCTGCTCCAGAAACTCTGTTTCCAACCCGACGAATGGTCGATTAACATCCGCCAAGCATTGAAATCTCGGAAGAAATTTGGTTTTGTTAATGGAACAATACCAAAACCGACAGAAACATCCCCGGACTTTGAAGATTGGGATACGAACAACGCTCTCATCACCTCTTGGATCAAGAATACTCTGGAACCTCATCTCCGATCCGATGTCGTGCATCGGGAATTTGCCCAAGATTTATGGGACTATCTGCAACGCAGATTTGGAAGATCGAATGCTCCTCGCCTTCTTCAAATCCGCAGCGAACTCGCAAACTGTCGACAACAAGGTATGACGGTCAAAGCTTATTTCGGAAAGCTGACCAAGTTGTGGGACGATTTAGCGAATTTTCGGGGACTGAAACACTGCAAGTGCAATGGCTGTACCTGTGATATCAGTTCTATTTTGGAGAAAGAACGTGGAGAGGACAGATTGTTTGAATTTCTCCTCGGTCTCGATGATTCGAAATATGGAACTGTTCGATCAAATTTGCTATCTCGGTCCCCTCTTCCCTCACTCGAAGAAGCATACAACACGGTATCCCAAGATGAGGCAGCGAAACACATCACCCAAACATTTGAAACAAGACCTGAAGCAGCTGCATTCTCGGTTCGAGCATCTCTCAAACCTCGTCCTAAAATGGATGACAAAGATAAGTCTATTCTCTGCACCAACTGCAACAGACAAGGGCATTTGGCTGAAAACTGCTTCCAGCTTATTGGCTTTCCAGATTGGTGGGGTGAACGCCCACGAAACAGAACTGGTGCAGGACGCGGCAGAAACACTACTCAATCTGGTTCCCGTGGTTTTGTGGCTAAAGCGAATATGACTCAAGCCTCTGCTCCTTTGACAGCGCAATCTCCACGGGATATCGACACCAATCTGGTCACAGGAATTACTCCAGAACAGTGGTCCGGTTTGATGTCTCTCCTCTCAAACTCTGCACTCAGCAATGCTAACAACATTTCGGGTAAGAACTCGCCTCTCTCCTGGATCCTTGACACCGGATGCTCTCACCATATGACAGGAACTTTCTCCTCTCTTGTTGACGTGATTTCAATCCCACCCTGCTCAGTGGTTCTTCCTGATAATAGAACGGTTCTGTCGACTCAGTGTGGTTCGGTGATTCTCAGTCCACACCTCAGTCTAACGAACGTGCTCTATGTTCCCGATCTTCACTGCCAGTTGATATCTATATGTCAGCTAATGGATGACACTGACTGCTTTGTTACGTTTGCCCCTTCGTTTTGTATACTCCAGGACCGGATTTCCAAGACGCCGATTGGAGCGGGTGAACAACGTGGAGGTTTATTTTACTATCGAAGTGCGGCGTTCTCGGCAGCAGTTAAAACAGGGAATTCTCAGCAAATTGACATATGGCACAAGAGGTTGGGACATCCCTCGTTAAAAGCTCTGTCGAAGATTCCAGAAATTGATATTTCGATGTTTTCTTCTTCTTCTTCAGATTCATGTGACGTTTGTTTAAGGTCAAAACAAACACGAGAGCCTTTTCCATTGAGTAATAATAAAGCATCTGCAATCTTTGAATTAGTTCACTGTGATATTTGGGGTCCGTATCGAACTCCGTATTCTACCGGCGCAAAGTATTTCTTGACGATTGTTGATGATTTCTCACGAGGCACCTGGATTTTTTTAATGACCGGAAAACATGAAACTCAAACAAAGATTAGAGATTTCATTGCTCGTGTCGAAAGACAATATGATGCCACTGTCAAGACGCTACGCTCTGATAATGGAGCTGAATTTATCAGCATGCATTCCTTTTTTGCTTCAAAGGGAATTCACCATGAAACATCGTGTGTTGGAACCCCGCAACAAAACGGTCGAGTTGAGAGAAAACATCGGCATATCCTTGACATTGCGAGAGCTCTTCTATTCCAAGCACATCTACCTATCGATTTCTGGGGTGAGAGCGTTTTGACAGCCGCTTATATCATCAACCGCATACCCTCTTCTGTACTGCAAAATCGAACTCCGTATGAAGTTCTTCACGGTCATCCACCAACATACAGTCATCTCCGAATCTTCGGCAGCCTGTGCTATGCTCATCTTCAAAACCGAACACGAGATAAGTTTGCTCCACGAAGCTCTCGCTGTATTTTCGTTGGATATCCTTACGGTCAAAAGGGTTGGCGACTTTACAATCTGGAAACTAAACAAATTTTTGTTTCCAGAGACGTGGTTTTCTTCGAAACAACGTTTCCATATTCAGACACTTGTGCTATGTCCTCTTCTTCACCGCCACAGACTTCCCCTTTGCTCAGTCATGACGATGATGTTGAAATATTACATCCTCGGACTTCCATGCCTGATCCTTCACCATCAGCACCTGCAGTCGAATTGACACAGGAAACCTCACCTGTCAATTCCCATGTTCCTACTGCAAGCTCCCCGCTGTCTGCCTCTTCCGCCTCCCTCGAAACAGCTACTGTTTCGAACTCTAATACTCTGGTTGAGCGTGAAGAATCCAGCCTTGGCAGAGGACGTCGACAGAAATATCAAAATGTGTTCCTCAAGGATTTCGTTACTCACTCTGTTTCAGTGACAGCAGGCATGCCATTTCCTATTCAGAAATATATTTCTTATGACAATATTCTTCCCCCGCATAAAGCTTTTCTCGCTCAAGTCACAGCAGATTTTGAGCCTCAATCATATTCAGCTGCGTCCAAGGATGCTCGATGGCAGAAAGCTATGTCCGATGAATTGCTCGCACTCGAACAGAATCGCACATGGACGCTTGAGCCATTGCCTCCGCATAAGAAGGCTATCGGTTGTAAATGGGTATTCCGAACAAAATTCAAGTCTGATGGAAGCGTTGAACGACACAAAGCCCGTCTTGTAATTCTGGGTAATCGTCAAACTGAAGGCGTTGATTACGAAGATACGTTTGCCCCGGTTGCGAAAATGGTCACTGTAAGAACGTTTCTCGCTGTTGCTGCCGCGCGAAAATGGGACGTTCACCAAATGGACGTCCATAACGCCTTCCTCCACGGTGATCTCCACGAAGAGGTATACATGAAACCACCACAAGGATTTGCTGTTTCTAATCCGAATCTTGTCTGCAGGCTCCGCAAATCATTATACGGTTTGAAACAAGCTCCTCGATGTTGGTTCGCCAAGCTCACATCTGCACTACTCGATTACGGTTTTGACCAAACCGAATCAGATCATTCGTTGTTCGTCTTTCACAGAGGTACAACACGAATCCATGTCCTGGTGTATGTTGACGACTTGCTAGTAACAGGAAATTCGACACAGGCCATGTCTACCTTCAAGACATATCTGAGCCGATGTTTCAAAATGAAAGATCTAGGAAATCTGAAGTATTTCCTTGGTATTGAGGTGGCCCGCAATGCGACTGGGTTTTCATTATGCCAAAGGAAATATACTCTTGATCTTATTGCTGAGGTTGGTTTATTGGCTGCAAAACCAGCTTCGTTTCCACTCGAACAACACCACCGGCTTAGCATTTCCGACAGTGAAGAGCTGGCAGATCCCGCAACATACAGACGCCTTGTCGGTCGATTACTGTATCTCTTAGCAACTCGTCCGGATATCACTTATGCGGTCCACATATTATCTCAATTCATGCAGAAACCAAGACACGATCATTGGCTAGCTGCAATTCGGGTTGTTCGATATCTCAAGCTCAACCCCGGACAAGGGATTCTTCTTCGGTCTGACTCAGATTTCCGCCTATACGGGTGGTGTGATTCGGACTGGGCTGGCGATCCTCATTCCCGTCGCTCACTCTCTGGCTATCTAATTCAACTCGGTACATCACCCATCTCATGGCGTTCCAAACGACAAACGACAGTATCTTTATCATCAGCGGAGGCGGAATACAGGGCCATGGCTGTCACTACATGTGAGTTGATCTGGCTAAAATCTCTTCTAACGTCACTGGGTGTACGACATGCAGATTCAATGGTTCTCAACTGTGATAGCCAAGCTGCGATTCATATTGCGGCAAATGACGTGTTTCATGATCGCACAAAGCATATTGAGGTCAATTGCCACTTTCTCCGACATCATATCAAATCCGGTGCAATATCAACTCGCCATGTCTCTTCCTCAGCTCAGTTAGCTGATATATTCACCAAAGCCCTCGGGCAAAAGGAGTTTCTCGCATTCGTTTCCAAGTTGGGCGTCCATAATCTATACGCTCCAACTTGAGGGGGGGTGTTACGGAAGTTACGAGATTACGAAGATACGGAAGGGATTGCTATTGCGAGGATGCAGGGCTGTTTCTCAACATATGGCAAACTGGATATTTGTTTGTTTCCGTAATATTAGCACTGAGATTTAGTCTTCCATAAATAGTTCTTTTTCTGTTTTCTTGCTTCTGTATAAAACTTGCACAGAGAGAATAATGAAACCAAGAACATTCATCGGAAGTTTCTTTGCTCTGTTTTGATGCTTATCAACTGCCACCGCAAAACAATGAGAGATTGCAAAAAGAAAACACCTACGCGGAGTCAGAAGCATGCATGCGTAGTATATCCATCCATATAATTTAAAATACCATACTACCGCAGCACTAGATTGGTTGCCAAGATGCAGCAGCCATCGTATTCAGCGAGCAACAAACGCATTTTAAAATCCATCACATTTAAGTGACCAAAACAATCTGTCATGTATTTGGAAATAAAACGGCTAAGCGTCTTTAAACGGAGACGAGCTCGGCTAAGCGGCTAAAAGCAGAGAGACACGCGCACACGCACAAACGTACGTGTAGGGGGAGCAATGAAGGGATCGGTCAAAGTGGCGCAGTGAATAGTTGCCAATTAGAGTTAAGAATCTGAGGGGGGACGTGGGCTTATCATCCCATCCACTTGAATTACGACACGTGTTGTCCTTGCCTGCTAGATTTTACGCGAGCTCCCGCAAACAAGGGTTCACCACACGCACATTAGGTTCGAAATCTGAATTCCTAACAGATAACGAAACGAACATGCAACTTTTACTTTTCTAAAAAAAAAGAATAAACTGTTTCCAAACCGAACTTGACAAATAACCATCCCTAACACAAACCCCATTTTACTTCATCTTCATAATTATGAGCACCAGCATCACTATATATATATATATACACACACCCCATTTACTACCCACTAACCACCCTTCCCACCCCAATTACTCCCTCAAAAAATAATAATAATCATGCAGACCTCAATTAATGATTATCCGACAAAAAACTTAATGAGGAACCCCACTCCGTCCACCAAATGTAATTTATCTAATCTTACGAGATGTTAGCATATGGTACTTTCACACCCACAAAAAAAAAATCACAGAACTTTCATCATTAATACATATATAATCCCCAGTTGGAGAGATGTCAACTCCTCTTGTTAACAATGTGCAAGGCAGAGCCTCTTAACACATCGTTGGCAAAACACTACACTAATCTCACGTGCCAAGCCAATCTTTGGAACTAATTTTCATGCCTTTACCTAATATACACGCATGCGTGTGAACTCACGTCTACAACTGCGCTTAGGACACTAGACTAATATATTGTCAACATCCTCCTTCCTTCACAAGGAATTTTGAGATCTTGCATGCTGATAGAACTCATCCCGTAACAATCGAAATTAGAATCCACCCAAAGACAAATTTGTTGAGGGACGATGTCAAAGTCTTATACGGCATTGACCAATCCCGTATTTAGTCATTGTATTATCTAATAATACGCTGATAGCTTCTCGATAGGGCGGCTTTGCACTTCTTGTGCTCCTCTCCCTATCGTTCTTCTGCCGCCGCTACTGTCGCATACCGGAGGATCGGATCACTATCTTACCAATCTTGATAGAACTCACCCCATCATAGGTCTAATTAAATCCCTCTAAGATGTATGAGTAGAAATTCAAGAGATATCAACCAATTTTATACTTAAGCGTAAACAAGAAGAGCACAAAACATATAAAACGATGCAGCAAGTTAAATGAAGAGTGGTGATCGGATAATTTTACAAATGCAGAGCAATAATTATAAATGTAACGGGAATGGTTTAGGAAAGACGTTTTGACTGAAACAGATAGAGGGGCACGTGCAAGAAGTATGGCAGGAAAAGGCAAAAGTCCCACCAAGGGAACAAATGTAACAGAGCAAATGACAACCACTCAGCAACAAGAGAGAGAGAGAGATGGAGGGGCCCATTTGTCTCAATTTCTTTATCTCCTTTTAATGGAAAAAAAAAAAACCTTAACAGAGAAGATGGGCTCCACTACCGGAATCCACGGGAGTCCATGTGATGCCCGACCACCCGCTGTACCCGGGAATTCAACCCTTACTATTTTTACCCGGAAACCCCCCCAATAAAATATAAAGCAAAAGAACTCGAAGCTTATCCCACGTACTATGTTTCCTCTTTCAATCTTTACACTCCTATGCAACTAAACACAATATATATATATATAGGATATCTATGTTAAACAGGTTACACCTGGCTTTGCATTGAAAAAAAAGACCTACTACAAATTGGATAATCAAATAAATCGATGCAATAGTGAATTCTTCCAACACGATAATTATCCAAAAAGATTTCGCACAGCTCTTCTTAGTCTTCAAGTCTACTACTGGGACTCGAAAACTGTTCATCAAATCAAAACTGGTTTTGGCATGTCCTAACACATGAAACAAACCTAACGAGAAAACATGATACAACGACACTTTAACCATTAGGGATGCTCTAAAATATGTATCATTGGTTCACAACAACACTGTAATTCTACGTTGAGCTTGGTGGTAACTAGATCCGGAGTTCAATTATAATCAGACACAATCCATATCTAAAGAAAGCCCCTGAAGCTAAAAAAATCCGATATTTCTATGGATAGAACACTTACGTATAGTTATTAGGAAAAACAATCACAGAGATGAAACTATATTTTCGCCAGCAGCGGCTAATGACAATGAAAAGAGGCAGTTTTGAAATGAATGAGCAAATCAATCAACCAAGCATGAATCGAGAAAATAGGAAATCAATTTATAGAACTAACAACGGTGGACTGACGAGGATTGATTAATAGCATAAAAGGCAGATTAGCACGACAAGAAACCAAAGCATGACTTTAAGAAATAGCTGGATGACCGCAACAGTCACATGTGAAAGGAATCTAAATCCAGAGTGTGATTCATTCAGGTGAAATAAACTCATATATCCAGCATAAAAAAAACACAAGCAAAAAGGGAGAGGATGATCAAAGCAAAAGGTAAGTTGTACTTTGGACAAGCTAAAAAATAAACAACACAAAACCCGCCCACCATAGACATTTTCAACTGCAATGTGAGCTATTATTTTGGAACTTTTCCATCTGATTCCCCACGCAACCTCAAATTAAATTAATGGTAATACGACGTTGCTCGATCCCTTGAAGTATTTGCAACTTTTCCACAATAAACAATATTTAACAAGTACAATTCGAAACTGCACCCAAAATCTACAGTAGGCAAAAGTATGACAATGAAAAGCTGAAAGCCCACGAGATTTGCCTCAGTTCTATAACTTTCCAGCTAGTTATTTGAGTTGGAGATGAAGAAGAAATAAACAACTAATGTGAATCCATAACAGTTGTCGAGGACTATATTTGCTACCCATGTTTTCTCACTCCTATTTGTGCACTCGTTGTTATAATTCCCACGTGATCAGTAGACTCGTAAGGTAAACAAATTATTCTTAGTTTTTTTTCCCTTATAACTGAACTTTTGTACTGTGTATAACCTCATACATCATGCAAATTTCAGACATTGGATGTGTAGACCTTAACTCTTAAAAAAATGTACCGTAATTGAATGATTACATTTCATTTGAATCATAACCATAATTTAATGCTCTCTGAGACACTATGTCGTATGATTCTTCATCCAATCTTCACTTTTTTTTGGTAACCGAACATCCTGGATCAAGGTCCTGACTAATCTCAGAGTTGGGAGTCAACCATGTGATTTGAATTATATGCTCCGTCCTAAACTTGAGATTTGAATTCGGGACGGGACAGACGCTTTGCGTCCACGTTTTACCAATTGAACTACCCAAGTTTAGGTATCTTCACTTCTTTATTGTAAGCTATTAGACAAAACGTTATTGTGATGAAGAGTTTCTTGATTTATAAAGAAACTAATACGGAAACGAATGAAGCAAAGTTGCACCAACCTTGAATGGCATTTCGTTTTTTTCTAAAATCATAGAACAATATCGGGAAAGGGTAAATTCTAGGAAACTAACAAGAGCTGCTACTTTAATCTTTTTATTTATTTATCCAACACAAGACGACAATGTCGTTAAAACCACCGCATGCAGATACGATCAGCCACTTGGCCGTCAAACTATTTTCGATACTTAACCCTAATCTCCATGCGTCTAATCCAACCACTGGATATGGGAATTTGAAATCCATTAAAGTGAGATTTCAAGTTTTATCTAAGATAACAAAAAAAAAATACCATCATTATATCCAGCTTCATTATTTCATCTAATAGTTTCCTTCCAAACATGAAAAAATGGTATTATGTGGGAGAGAGAATAAGGATAAAACCCAGTCTAATACAAGAGAGTCGAAAGCCAATTTTGACATGGGTTGGGGTGGGAAGAGAGACAAGATTTAGCCTCCACCATAATTCATCAAAAATTCCAGCTGAAAACATGTGATAGACTACAAACTCTACTTTTTCCCGGATTCCATTTTGGAGCCCAAAGGAGGATTAAGTGCTTTGACCATCGGTTAGAACAAGTATCCAACCAAGATGACACGAAGCACTCCAAGAACCGATAAGCTAAACAGGTTTTACCAATGGATAGATAAAGACAAACAACCACAAACAAGCAAGAGATGCACTCCTTCTTGGATGATTAAAACAGCTAGTGGTCAAGTAATGAGCTAAAGAAAACACTACAATGTCATTTCACTGTTACAAGTTATGACTAGGTTTCTGTATCACTATAATTTTACTAGAAGAATCAATGGGTAAAAACTATTCAGCACGCCTGAGGAACTGAAACGTCAAAATCAGAATCCATAACAAAAAAAAATTAAAAAAAAGCCTATTTTCTTTCTGACACAAGGGAGAAAAGATGAAATACAAGTATAAAGTTACAACGAATGACACCACAAGATCACCAGGAAAAATGCAACCAGAAGAAGACCACCCACGACCCACCCCCACGGATAAAACATTAAATGAGTAAAATAATGGTATAACACTGTATCAAGGTCATGGATCCACCTTAGCATGACCTTTTTTTCTCTCCAGAAATCACTATACGCAAGCAAAAAAGCAAACAACAGACGACAGCAACCACAAAATCATTACAAAAACCAGCAAAGGAGACGCAGAAATATGTGATCGAATTCATCTAACATCTCCTAGTCTAGGGCTCTCCTTTTTTTTACTCGGAATGTTATTTTCTCCGCGGTCAGTTTTATTGCCTTGAATCTTCGGTTATTCTTCAACCGGAATTATAAAGCTCTTATTTTTAGTCGGTGAGATTTTTTTCTTTTCCCTTATCTCTTCGCTGTTTTCATTTTTAATTTTTTTTTTGTCAGCGATTCAAAAGAATGATTACGAGAAGCTTCAGTAAACAGTTTTAAAATCATCAGAGAGGCCTATAAGGGATCAAACTAGGAAAGTTTCGGGGAGCGATTCACCCGATCAGGGAGGTGAAATTAGAGGAAGGTTTATGTAGACACAAAGATCGAGGAAAGGCTTATAAACAGCACAATCATCAAGAAAACCACTACGAGACTCAAAACAAACTGAAACAACAAATTAATGGCGGAGCAGAAAGAGGGAGATTTAGGACTGACCCGAAAGGGCTCTAGCAGACGCCCCAGTGGTGCAGAGGTTGCGGAGCTGCGTTTCAATCTTGTTCAAGAAGTTCGTAGCCTCGTCGAACGGCCTCGCCAGATCGGATTTGTATTTCACCAATATGTCGCAGTAAGTTTCCTACAATCATACCGCGCAAAAAAATACTAAAAAAAGAAAAAGAAAAAGAGAAACAACCCCACAAAACGGAAGACCGAGAACGAGAAAGACGAAGGTAGAGATGGAAGGAGAGTACCATGAATTCATCAAGCTCAGGATCAGCTCCTAAGCAAGACAAGGGAGCAACACCTCGTTTGTACAAACTGCTCTCCCGCTGAATCTCGTCCAGCAAACCCGCGATCTCCGAAGGAGCTCCCACCTGCGCCACCGCCAAACCACACCGCCTTTATTTTTTGTTGATTTACCCATAAAATTATGCAAAATTCATGCCAATTACACAGTGGACACATACAAATACGCGAATACGCATGCGCGTATATGCTACGGAGCATGGAAATAACTGATGTTTGATCTCATAAAAAACTTAAGAGCTTAATAAACTCAGGCAAATGAAAAATGAAGGATCGTAAGTTCATAACGAAAAAAGAGGAAGTATAATTAAAAAACAGAATCGCATTAACATAGTCCAACATCTTGCTGATTCTTAGGTTTTATCGTTAGGTTTTGTCTGAGTGTAGCAGCGAGTTATAATCACCTTCTGGCAATCGATGTAGGCCTGGAGTAACCGAGGATACAACGGATGACAAGCAATTTTAGCCTTGACGACGCCGAGGGGGACGTTGTCCTCAGCTCGTCGGATCTCTGGAGGAGCGATCGACACCGCTTCCGATGACAAAGCGGAAGCCGCGGCGGAGAGAAGCTCGTCGGATCCAAACACGTCGGAGACGCGATTCTCTCCGGCAGATGAGCAAATCAAGCTCTGGTAATCAGATGGAAGCATCAGAGCCTCCGGCGACATCATCAGCGCAGCCTTATCCGAGTAGTCTCCCGCCGAGTGGAAACCGTACATTCCATCCATTAAAAAGATCTCGGTGAGAAACGATCGGCGCACGGCGGTGCGATTTTCGGCCGTCTCTCACTTCTCCTGCAGGAACATGAATCGACAAAGAGATGAAATAGCCTGCGAGAGAGAGAATTGCTGGAAATGGAGTGGCAAAGGAGAAAGCCGGAGTGGTGTTGGGGGGCAAGGTTCTTCGCAAGTTTTTGGTCCCTCTCAGAAAAAAAAAAAAGAATTGGGCCAAAAATGTTAAATTACGAAAAAGGACATATACACAACAGAGGCTCGAGCTTCGGCTCGAGATAAGGCCTCCTCCTCGATCGATTTTTTTTAATAATTATAAATATCACTCAACTTAAAAAAAAAAATCATTTAATGAATTTCGAAATATATTTTTCTTATTGATATAATAGAAGCTTATGTTCGGATGAATCTCACTTAGGTTATAAACAATTAAAATATAAAGATATGGAGAACGAAGGATAGGAGACGGGAGAAATTGGGATTTTGCAGAAAAAGAATAATCGGCTAGTCTAATCTCTTACTTTTATACTAATCTAAATAAAACTAGTCTTTTGCTACTTTAGATTAGAGGTAGACAATTTAATTCGGAAATTTAGTCTCGAATCGTATGGAACAGACTGATTTTATTTTAGTTTGGTTCGATATTATATAAAAACATTGAACGGTACAAAATTAAATATTAATATTTATTAATGATATCCATTGTACTTGTTACATAACTTGATTAAATAAATAATACTAATAAGTATCACCTATGGTAGAAATTTATTAACATTTTATTAATTTATTTATTTTTATTATATTAGAATTCTCAAAATAAATTCAAATAGTATCTTACCATTTCGAATCGTTCCATAAAAAATCGTTATGATTTTGATATTTATTCAGTATTTATTTAATAAAATCATATCGTATTGAACTGAACCGAACCGAATAATATAAGATACTAATTTGGTAAAAATTTATAATAACGAATAAATTGTTCTCGAATCAAACTATTAAAATTCACAATTGAAAATGTCCATCCCTACTTTAGATGATGATCAATACCGCTTATAATAATATGGTGTTATCACATAAACACTGGCCGTCAATTTAAGATAGTTTAGGATGATTTTAAACGTTTTATTTTGTAATTCTTGTTTCAATTTTTTTATCTTATATATTGGTTGTATTTAAATATAAAATTGAATTATGATATTATTTAAGAGAAAAAAATGTCTTCCTATACATTCGATATGCATTCCAAGAATTATCACAATGAGTGATGAAAAATAAAATAGAGATGATTTCTATATGTAAAGAAGTCTCTAATTATAACCCAAGTG
The DNA here is from genome assembly GCF_000463585.1 of Tarenaya hassleriana. Lineage (NCBI taxonomy): Eukaryota > Viridiplantae > Streptophyta > Magnoliopsida > Brassicales > Cleomaceae > Tarenaya > Tarenaya hassleriana. Next base: position 810,544 of record NW_010966822.1, on the reverse strand, counting down.
CGGATCTCTTAAGAAATTATTTGACTCAGTTTAATTGAGTTTTAACCAATTTGGTGAGGACATACATATGGGTGAGTGTGACTGTTGTTGACTAAAATTTTATATTTCAATAATTATGTATAGTAAATAAATCGAATTATATTGTGATTATCCGATATCCTAGGGAATCGAGAAAAAGTTTGATGAGTAATAATATAAAAATATACGAGCGTCGTATCAAGACTTGTATATATGTGTGTGTATATATGAATGTAATATATGTAAGTATATGTATAGGAGTATAGGTATGCTTTTGCCCGGTAGAGAGGAGAGGGCAGAGATCTGATGGAGAATCGCACCACGTCCGATGTTGGACTCCTCCTTTTGTACGGAACATTGCGGGTTTCCCGGGAATCATCAAACCATATGGAGACTCGGTCTTCTCTCTTACCGTATTTTAATTATTTATTCCCAATAATCCTTAACATAATCAAGAATTCAAGCTACCCAACAGTATTTAAATTTCATATATATATATTATATATATAAGAGTTCTCAGAGAGAGTCTGCTCACTTCTTTCAGTTATATATTTCAATTTCAAATTTAATCATAATTGAAGAGATCATTTTGGTTAAAATAATTGAGGATGTCCACAAAATAAAATAAAATTTCCAAAGGAACCATTCTTTTAGTTATGTCTGCCGCTTTCCGAGTCTATCCTATATTTTAAATATTTTTTTAGTACAAAAATGCCATATTCTGCTGAAGATATTATTTATTAATGTTTAGAATTAACAAACGCTAGTACATGATTCCCCCATCAAAATTCAAAAGGGTACGTGAAAAATTTCTCCAAAAACTATTTTCTGCACGAAATTATTCGAAACTTGTTTATATAATCGTATACGTTTAGAACTTTTGATACGTATGCTGGAGAATGGTCGTAGTCGCATATCCGTGTAAAATTCATAAAAACGGTTCCTTTCATTTATGTACTCGATATTTTATAATCAGTTGAAGTTTTCATGTGTTATTAACCATTATTATTATAGTCGCACAACATTGTTATCTCGACATTTCATGTGTTATTAACCATCCATATATATAATGTAACTATAACCCATATTATGTATGACCCACAACAAATGGATATAATAGTTTTCTTAATCGATTTCTGCATTAATTTCTTCCTTATCATTTCTTCCTATGCCCATTGAATTGTTTATATCTATCCTTGCAATACATTTTTTTTTGTAACTAGGTATTCTGAATCAAGGTTGAGATTAATCTCGGAATCGAAAGTCAATCATGTGATTTGGATTATACGTTTTCTCCATAAATTTGAGATTCGAATTTGGGACGGGACATATGCTTTGCATCTCGTTTCACTGGTTAAACTATCCAAATTTGGGTACAATTTTTTTTGTATTAATCTATTGCGTTTGATATTATATACTCCTTATGGCCTGATGGAAAATTTGCGAGGTTATGAGGAATGGATCGACTAAAACAATTATTTTTTTTTTGATAATCCGGAAGTTCATCGGGGCTTTGCCCCGACTACAACTCCGAGAGAATAGGGAAAGCCCAGGTGAATACCCTTCTCTACGCTTAGATTTGAACCTATGATAAAAGCATGTTTTGCATGTTCTCTTATCGCTAAAACAATTATGATATCAAACATATGTCATGTCACGTATAAAATAGAAGGTAACTAGAGGTTTCAGTCATCTAATCTAACTTTGAAAAAAAAAACGAATTTAGAGTATGATCTGAACCGACAATGATTTACAGAAGTTATCTTTAATCTCTTTCATTAATTTTCATATTTTACATTTTTTTCCACAAATGCATACACATTTAATTGGAAGTTTTCCCTACGGGCCATCAATGATTGGTCATTCGACTTTTATTGTTTCCATCCATGTGTTAACAATAATAACGCTCCAACTCATAAAGGGTCAAGTGCAGCATACCCGACCCGATGACCCGTAACCTTTATCGGGTTTCTCGTGTTTTTTGTTTTGTTAGAGAAAGTATTAGGGGTCTTGTCGTTGATGGACAGCTTGATTGACCCATCCATTTTTGGGCCATTAGGTTGCCTGACAAAAAAGCTAGGGTTTCGTATCGGATCAGATAAAATCCTCAGAGCTTTCCCTCATTGTCCACCGTCCGATCAATCCACCGTTGATCACTCACGCTCCTTACGTTATCGTATTAATGATTGTATATAGCAACAGATATTGAGTATCTTAAATTCTTCATGAGATCAATGGCGAATGATCTAAGATCCTTTCACCGTTAAATAGCTGGAAATGAAATATATATATATATATGTGTGTGTATGTGTGTGTGTGTTATATTTGAAACTGGGGGGGTGGGGGCAATAGTTGTGCATGAACAGTTAACCTCCCACACCCTTTTTTTTCAATACATGAAATTCGTCGCCCCATATAATATAATATGCTTTTGTAATAAGTTAAAAGATATGATGATACACACACACACACGCAATGGGGGCAGGAGAATAGATGCGACATGGTTTAAAAAAATAGAGTCAGTATTCCGCTTTCGGTAAGAGATTATTACTATATATTACACCGGCCTCTGCCATGTTTTTTTATATAATTTCCATGGAGACGCACGTGCGTTTTTTTTCTTTTATCATACCCAAACTCTGGGGACGTCGTGGGCATGCATTAAAGCACAAGACATCATCGTGCAAAGTGTATGATAGTTTTGTTCTTTGTTTGCTGCATATGTTTTTGTGAAGTGGTCCTGGATTTGGGTGTGGTCCATTTTACACAGAGAGACGTTGCTGTCTTTGTTCGTTATGTTATAAAATTTCCCAATTTAGGGTTTGAGACAACCAACTTGTCCCTTTGATTCTCTCGATTTCTCCCTTGTGGTCCTTCTCCTCCTCCCCTTTTTTTTTTTTTTTTTTTCCCCCGTTTCTTCTTCGAGCTACCACCAAAAAAAAAAAATGGAAGCAGAATAAGAAAAAAGAATGCATCGTTTTCATGCCCTTTCGCT
>NW_010966822.1:800462-807323 GCF_000463585.1 Tarenaya hassleriana | reverse complement strand
CCCCCTTTTTTTTTTTTTTTGTTCCCCCCGTTTCTTCTTCGAGCTACCACCAAAAAAAAAAAATGGAAGCAGAATAAGAAAAAAGAATGCATCGTTTTCATGCCCTTTCGCTACTTCGTGTGATACATTCGGTTTCTAGCTTCCTTTTTTTTTTTCTTTTCTCTCTTGTCACACATTAATTATATACCGAATGCTATGATATACGATAATCCAAAATTTAATTCGAAATATGGGATTTTTTGTTTGTTTTTAAACTTCATGTGTATATGGGGATTTACGAAATGTCCCGTAGCTACAATTATAATCGATGGTACGAAAACGTTATTTGACATTCCGCCTTTTTTCGGAATACATGTTTATGAAATTTAAATATCCTATATAATCACGGGAAAATAGACCCCGAAATTATCAAACAAATAGAATTGCTTAATTATGTTTTTATGCTATATTAGGAAATCAACATGGAGCTTAATTAACCGGAGGCCGTTTGTAAATCGATCTACATTTTCGGGGTATAAATTATTAAAAAGAATAATCAGTGATGCCGACGTTATTGGAACGAAGATATGGCACTAAACACCAATTAAGAGGAAGGTCAGAGTGGGAAAGAGGACCCTAATGCAATTATTTTTTAAAAGTTATTAATTTGCGAATTGATTAAGCTTTTGTTAATCCAATATTTAAAAAAGGGATAATTAATCTTAATGAACGTGTTTGACTCAACATTTGGGATGCCTTGCATATATGTCAGCTGCTAAAAATATTAGTTGACTTTCGCAAGGACCTCACAAATCACGATCCGAGTTCGGCCACGTTCGCAGCAATGATCGAAATTAGACAACGACAACAATATATATATATATATATATATGTATGTATGTATGTATCGTCTGGTAGACTATTTCCCATCAAATTCCCACACCGATGACCAGAAAAGAGGACCGAAAAGAACATATTATAGAACCGTTACAAATATATATTAGTAGACATAAATACAATTAAGGAAAGCGAAATTTGTGGGGATACTTAGATGGTTTCAGTGTTATCTATGCTTTTTGATACTTGATTTTCAGATAACATAATCGATAGATTTTATTTAGGGGCTGCCATTTAGGATTTCAGTCCAATTCGGATTCGGTTTTTTGTGTTAATATTCATTTTTCAAATAAATGTTGGATTTCTCACTTATTTTTTAATTGATTTAGTCCGATTTCAGTTTTTTCGTATTTAGAAAATTCATAATTATTCGATTTTTATATCTTATTCGAATCTGTTGGGTTAATAAAAAAAATCACTATTTCCTAACTTAATTTTTCACATTTATATACTGTTATACCTTTTTTTCCAATAAAATATAACTTTATTTGTATACATATCCACATACATATAATACATCGATATTTGTTTTGCAAACATAATCATCAAAGTGTGAATTTTAAGGCCATATTTTTATATTTAGTGATAATTTTCGATATCACTAGTTCACTACATAGATATTAGTTAATGATACGATGCGCTTGTCCGACTTTAAAATTGCTCGACCCATTATGTAACCCTTTCTTTTTAATATTTCTTTATTTCCGACCAAAAGTTATTTGCTTTTTTTTTTTTTACATGATACTCTTTGAAATTTCTATATATATATATATAAACTTATGTACTTTGGTCGCAATTATTTATTCGAATTTCATGCACTACACCATGTATAGAGTGAATAGATTTGGACAGATCCACCTTTTAAAAAATCACTTACAAGTAAAAAATCTGAATAATACTATTATGATCTCTACTGTCTCCATAATATATTATTTAGATAAAGGCGCTGAAATTCAACCCCAAGTTATTTTATTTTTTCAGTCAAATATCATTTCGGAATATATATTAATTTTTTAACGAGTGATTTGCAAAGTGGCATAAATAAACGAGTGAAAAGAGTAAATAACAAATGGACAGAGATTAAATTTAGGAATTCAAATGGTTATAGTGAAATCAAAATCGTAATGGATTGTAGCTCCCCAAAATCAACAAATATCAAATGGACAGAGATTAAATTTAAGAATTTGTTACATTTACCCCAAAAAAAACAATAAGAATTTAAATGGTTATAGTGACAACAAAAATTGTAATTCCCCAAAATCAATAAATCGACAGGGTGAAAAGTTACTAAACTTAGATGATCTAGGCAGGAAAAAAAGTACTGGGAAATGGAAATTCATTATAAAATTGTAGAAAGTTTTATGAACTTGAATTCAAATATAAATTTGTAGAAAGTCTTTTAAAAAAAAAGGATTTGAGTTTTCTTTTCATGAAGATTTTTGGGTTTATATTTTACTTGAAAAAGAAAGTTGTATAATGTGGTTATATAATTAAATCAAATGAGGGGTGTGAGAAATGGGTCCATAGGCTTAAAGACGAGGCAATAGCGACGGACGGTGGAAGACGGATCGTCATTTTCTGGTCAAAAGGAAGGCGAAAAGATTCCCTTTTGGCCAAAAGAAAGATATCTTCTTTTCGTTATCTAAAAAAAACAAATATATGCGATTTCTCGACACTATACACAGAAGAGGCAAAGCCAATGTTTCAAATCACTCTTTGAAATGATGCTATGCTTTTGAAATTTGTTTGAACCCGCTAAAACCTCTCATGTTTTATTTTATATTTAGTGTCTGAAATTAACATTTTCAATGTATTTTGTATTCTCTGGTCAATCCAATTCGTATCCCCATCTAGTGAGAATGTTGGTGAAGGGAATATTATAGTAGACAACTTTACCTCTACATTTATGTAGATTGACTGATTCGAACCTGCAATCTCAGATCCCACGATAAATGGTTTTACCACTACCCACGTCAGTCCTTCTTTGTATTCTCTCTATCCTTATAAAAAATTTCATTGTTTTGCATTGTTTCGAAAAAAATATTTAAAATCGTGTAAAGAAATCAAATAATGCTATTTTGACTAAGTCACAAGTTATAGTGTCCGGCATTAATATTTGAGTTGGATCTCTTCAGACCAAATATATAAAATGGGCCATCCACTTGTACACATTGTCGTGTGGTTGCTCACATATGCTACGGAAGAATGTCGAGGGGTCTGGGTTTTATTGGAAAAATGGTGATAAAACTATAAGGCCCTGTTAATGGTTAGGCCCATAATGCAATTTCAAGGACCAACGTAGCCATGAACTCTATGCTGACGTGTCCATCTGCCTTCTCCCTCCATAAATACGGAACGAGCGTGTCATGGCATTAGAATTATTCGTTACTACTTTTCATGCAAAGGAAGAAGTTTTGACCCATATGTTTGTGGTCGAATGGCTAGCGAGTTGATCTAAAGGGTCTTTACGTCAAACATTCGATCTCGTAGCGGGAGAGAGAGCCGTATTTAATTTCGTCCCTTCTCAAGAAATCGTCGACGAGGTGGAAGAATTCCGGAGAGGTGTTGGAAGTCCCTATCCCTGGTCCCATGTTCGAGCCACATATTAGGAGAGTGAGGCGTGATTAGGTATGTTTTAAAGACTGTTTCCGAATCCAGGGATGTAGATTGGGTCAAAGGTTCAGGTGAATCTTCCGGTTAACAAAAAAAAAAAAGTTTTGGATAAATCGCAAAAAATCTAAAAGAAAAGCTATTAAACGGTTTGTTATTAAACTTCATAGCATGACTTAACATTATAGAAATGCTTCTATTTATTTTAAGGTTAACTCACACAAAATGTGAGTTTTTTTTTTATAATAATTTTTTTTGGTATAAACAAAATGTGAGTTCTTCCACTGCGCCGCCACCCAACCATTTTTTTTTTAAAGTGAAAAACTTGTATTTTATAAAATTAATAACTAGGAAAGATAAACAAGATGTCACAGTCAAACTATAGTTATAACAACCTAAATAAATCGCTCTTTTTTTTCGTAATCAATTAGTTTTCCATCAAACCCATAAAATTATTATATATATTTATGCGTGAGTTATAAATTTCAGAAAATATATAAATGTTGGAAAGAGAAAAACATCAAAGTGGGTAAAACGTGAAAGGGAAAAACAAAAAGTGGAGGAAAAAGAGAAATAATTATTAAAAAACAAAATGGGGAAAGAAAGAGCACTAATACTAATAAGAAGTGACAAATCCACCAAAAAGCTAGATGGGCCCGACACATATTTACATTACTGCCCTCCAATCATTGTAAGTTTGCACACCGATGAGCGCTTTGATTGGTGGTGACAATATGAGGGACAATATGGTCATTTTCACTGGGTCTTTAACCCCAAAAAGAGGGGATATTACAGAAATGCCTTTAAATGGAACTAGACACTTCAAGTAGTACCCTTAAGATTTTAGGGTTTTCAAAAAAAATTGAAAAACGCTGAAAAGACATTAACACCCTTAATGAATAGGCTACGTGTCAAGATCAGAATGAAGAACTTATGAAGAAAGAGAAAAAAGAATGAAATTATAAAAAAAGGACACATGTCAAAATCTGGGTGGATGAAAAAAATGAAGGAGAAATAAACTTTTTTTTAAAACTCTCCAGCTTCTTCATTTTTTTCTGCAATTTCTTCTTCGGTAAATTTTTTTCTACAATTTCTCTCTAATGGTACGATTTATTTGGTGATTTCTTGTGCGATTTCTTCTTGTAAAACCGTTTTCACTTCAAAATAACTCCGTCTTCATTATTTCCGACTCCTTTTGCGTATTCATTTGAATTCACCAAGAAAGGTGGATATTTTTTTAGAATCTTATGTGTGTGCATTTAGGTAAACAATAGAAGAAGATAAAACAAGTCAAATTGATCATATTATTCGAGTTGTATAGATAAAAAAAATTAGGATTTCAGTTAGAAAATGAGAAACAATATTTTTCACAGAAGACGAGTCATATGGAAGAAGCTAAATGGTCATACTAGTCATACTAGTCGCACTTGAATGGTGTGACCAGTTTGACTAGTCTGATAAATTTGGTTAAACGGGTCAAATCAAATGCTCATATCAGTGAAGTGGTCACACCCTTCAACTGGTTATTCTAGTGAAATGGGCACACAGTTAGACTAATCAAACTGGTCAAGAAGTTAAGTGGTCATACTAATAATATTGGTCGACTTGAATTGTGTGATTAGTTTGACTAATCTGATATAAGTGGTCAAAAGGATCATATTAGTGAAATGGTCACATGATCACATTAGTCAAACTGGTTAAAAAGTCATGTGGTCATACTAGTTACACTGATCGCATTTGAAGGGCATAACCAGTTTGACGAGTTTGACTAGTGTGATAAAATTAGTCAAACTAGTCACACTAGTCAAACAAAACTAACAATGAGTGTTTAATTTATTTTTGTAGGTTCTATTTATATATGATTTAAAAAACATTTATCAGTCTCTCAGTGATACTCTTTTTAATAAATTATACTTAATCATGTTTACTCTACGAGTATAATTTTAATCATATGTATTTAATTGGGTCAAAACTTTATACACCAAATTGAACCTTCAACACTTAATTTAGATCACCTTTTTTCATAAATCATCGCACCGTCAAATTCGTCGCACCGTCAGACCTCTCAAACCGGACATACCATATTGAATTTTGCGATTTTATCACTTTCAAACTGTAAACATATTAATAATCACCCCATATAATAAGTATCTTAAGTTAAAAATAATCATATCTCTCTAATTTTAACGCATTTATCTTTTTACAATGCATGTGCTTTCAAAAAAACCATTTACACCATGTTTGAAAGTGACAATGCATATTTAACACATTTTATCTAAGTTACAAATAACACATTTCAAATTATAAACATTTTATCTTTTGTAATATATTGATACAAGGTAGAAGATATTTTTTCCACTTGAATTATAATTAACAAAAAATAATAACTTTCATAAGTAACAAATAATTGCAGCTCTATAAATTTAGCACCTTATTTTTTTTACAATGCATGTTTTTCCAAACAGTTCTACTACACTTTTTATAATACATTAGTCTAGGATATAATATATTATTTTTCCGCATGATTTACGAATAACAAAAATACGTTAAATACATCATACTAGCTCCTATATACCACATTGAACCTTAGAAATTTAATTTAGAACATCATTTGACCAGTTTGACTCGTCGCACCGTCAAACTCGTCACACCGTCAAACTCGTCGCACCCTCACGAATTTCGCAAATTTATCATTTTCACACTATGAACATGTTAATAAACACCTCGTATAACAACTTTCATAAATAACAAATAATCGTAACTCTCTAAATTTAGCACCTTATTTTTTTTACTATCCATGTTCTCCCAAATGAAACCCCAAAGTTCTAATACACTTTTTGTAACACATTGGCTTAGGGTAGAATATATTATTTTCTCCCATGATTTACGAATAACAAAAGCACGTTAAATACGTCATAATAGCCCTTATATACCACGTTGAACCTTAGAAATTTAATTTAGAACATCACTTGACCAGTTTGACTCGTCGCACCGTCAAACTCATCATACCGTCAACCTCGTCAAACTCGTCGCATCCTCACGAATTTCGCAAATTTATCATTTTCACACTATGAACATATTAACAAACACCCCGTATAACAACTTTCATAAATAACAAATAATCGCAACTCTCTAAATTTAGCACCTTATTTTTGTTTACTATCCATGTTCTCCCAAATGAAACCCCAAAGTTCTATTACACTTTTTGTAACACATTGGCTTAGGGTAGAATATATTATTTTCTCTCATGATTTAGAATAACAAAAACACGTTAAATACGTCATAATAGCCCCTATATACCACGTTGAACTTTAGACATTTAATTTAGAACATCATTTGACCAGTTTGACTCGTCGCACCGTCAAACTCGTCACA
>NW_010966822.1:775698-800269 GCF_000463585.1 Tarenaya hassleriana | reverse complement strand
ATTTTCACACTATGAACATGTTAATAAACACCTCGTATAACAACTTTCATAAATAACAAATAATCGCAACTCTCTAAATTTAACACCTTATTTTTTTTACTATCCATGTTCTCCCAAATGAAACCCCAAAGTTCTATTACACTTTTTGTAACACATTGGCTTAGGGTAGAATATATTATTTTCTCTCATGATTTACGAATAACAAAAACACGTTAAATACGTCATAATAGCCTTTATATACCACGTTGAACTTTAGAAATTTAATTTAGAACATCATTTGACCAGTTTGACTCGTCACACCCAAAAGCCAAACTCCACACAAGTGTGGCTAAACCCGAAACCCCAAACGAGTGTGACTAGTTTGACGATTCTTACGAGTATGACCGTTTCGAAGGGTTTGACTAGTTTAACTGACTTGATGTGTTAGATTATTTGACCACGATTCATTCATGGAACTTTATGATCAATTTAATTGGTGTGGATCATGGTAATATTGATTTTAACTCATTTATATCTATATAATATGACATTATATTGATATATGTTTCGTTTTTTTCATTTATATCATATAAATCAAATATAAATATAAAAGCAAAATAAACCCTAAATGTCCAAAATAAAAAAATGAATTTTAGAATGAAAATTTATCAATTATCGAGATTATTGCTTATTAGATGAAAATTTTAGAGATTTCTTTTATTTTTTCCAATTAATTAACCAAGAAATCATATGAAAGAATAAAAATTTGAAGAGAGAGAGAGCTTAACTGGAGAAAGAGAACGTAACAGAGGAGAGATAAATAAAAGAAAGAGAGAACCAGAGAGAAGAGAGAGAAATAAAAAAAAACTTATTTATATAATTATATTAAATGAAAAAGGAGAGAGTACTATAGAAAATGTATATTTATAAAGGTATTTATGATAGTGTCATTTTTTTTTTTTACGTGAGGGTATAGCTTGAAGTTTGTATTATTTAAGGGTATTTTTGCAATTGACCCCATAAAGAAATGAGATCATACACTGCACATTTTAATCGTTCCTATTATATGGCCATTGGTCAAACTTTTGTTTTGAATACGTAGAATACATGTATCAGAATTTTGAATTGATTAGATTTTACGCAATTTATTTTACTTTTTTTTTCCAAATAAACTCCATTATGACCAAGTATATCACCATTTTTTATGTTGAAAAAAGAAAGAAATAAATTATATATAAAGAGAGAGGAGAGGGCTCCTTACTCGGCGGTGGAAGATTGCCCAATAGGAAGCATCAAGCTGAGGCTTGGTCCAAGTGGGGAGAGGAGCTTCCACCGAAGCTTCTGTCTGGTCCTGAGGGTTTCATCTCTCCAATGTTCTCTCCCTGAGCTTAACCGACCGGTTAAGTGACGTACGGGTCAACACGGCAAGTCACGGAACGGCTGGATGGGTTCGGTTCTATATCATGTCGAGCACCTAACTCATCTACATGCTCTCTATATATAGCCACTTATATGTCTGCTTACCTTTTTTTTTTTTTTAAGGTATCTCTCTGTTTAGTGTTCTGTTGGTCGAAAATGTGATATATGTTGTTGGCCATGATCATGGTTGAATGCGATGTTTGTTCTGTCTGTGTGCGTTTTGAGATGTTGTTGTGTTATTTCAGTTCTGTTCTTGTTCATGTAAATGATATAAATTACTATGCTTTCTGTCATTTTGATTAAGATGCTCTTGTTTTTTGTTAGTTTTGTACATAATTTCAGCATAAAATAACGATATGTTTTTGTTTCTGGAAGTGATATATACGCGCGCGCATGTGTGTATATACATATATATATATATCAATAAGCCTGTAAATGAATATCATGACATCGGCTTTGTGGTGTATGAAATTTTCATAAAGCAATCTTTCCCCATCTCGTCTCTATCAATTTGCCGATTGTATAAAGGTGCAGAAAACACGAAATTTGCATCGTGTTTGGATTTTTGTATATTAGTGGAATATGAACAAAATCTTACAAGATGAGGTGGGTATCAGCTGGTTAAAGCTACTTTTCAACAAAAATTCGATTTTATATTTGGAGTTGATCATTCAGTTGGTTTCCGGATCTTATGGAAAATGCAGTGTGGAACAAAGTTTTGATGAATTTATGGATTATAAAAAATATATTGAAACGTTGTGGTTATAGAGGAAAGACATCGTCAACACCCTTAAGTTACATTAAATTATAAATGGAAAAATCAATCGCAATTAATATTTTTTCTTATATACAGCGTTTCTATATATATATATATATATATATATATATATGTGTTATGGCGTAACAAGAAGGAGAAAAGAAGGCTGAACATTGCACGGCATAACAAAGTCTGATGGGTTAGGCCAACCTTCTGAAAACAGCTCTCCAGATAACGCAATGCACGTGGATTTAATTTCCCTGAATACCACTGACATTACAATTAAAAATAATTATGAACATTATATATATATATATATAACGTAATTCTAATTTCTAATACATATTTTGGTCATGTGCCACCAATTTCTAAAATGCATTGGTATATTTTTTTACTTAATCTGATTCAATTAATTTACAATTATTATAGTCAGCATTTTTCTGATGCTAAAGCATTTTAAAATATCTTATTATTTATTACGGGTGGTTTTTGTGTTGACCGTAATTTATTCTAACTGATTCCCCGAAATTATCACGCGTTGGTACAAATTTCAAAGCCCACACAGGGGGAAAACCGAAACTTGGGAAAATTATAGGGGCAATTAGAACTAAGAGTAACACAATTACGTTTTAGCCCTTATAGGTTAGGGGACAAGAGAGAAAACGCAGTTCTCACTCAACGCGCGTCTCAAATCGCGGAATCTCACGTCGGAGCATGCGGCTACGAAACGCTTTCCCACCGCGTTAGCGTTACAAAAGGTCGTCCAGTTGCAGAGCTTTCCCTCTGCCATCTCCGCCGCTACAAATTCTCCAGCTTCCGCTGTCTGATTATTGCTATGAATGTAGACCATCTCCCCCGCCACGTTCAACGCGATTGACGTTAGCGGTGAACTCGAATGATCCTCTCCTCTGAGTTTATCCAAACACTCCTTGGGCATGGATCCGATCGATTTGAATACCCCCCTAAGCTCATCGGCCACTTCCCACAGCTCGATCCCCGTCGGATTCTCTTCTTCTCCGGTGATCCCAGCCATTATTAGACGGTCTCCGGCGAATCCGATCACGCGCAAGTACACGTCGCAGCGACCATCTTCTCTGACAGGACGGAGATCGGAGAGCTCTGTCCACGATCGGGTTTTAGGATCGAAGGAATACGCCATTCCCGATCTCTTCTCCGTCAGGTACATCTTATCGGTACTCGCCGCGACGGATAGCCACAATGATGCGGCGGAGTCCTTGAGCATCTCCGGCATGGACTCGCACGTCTCCCATACGTCGGTGTCGGTGTCGAGCAACTCGACGGCCAAGACGTCGTCCTCGAAGTCGCAGACGCCGCCGGCAACAACGATGAAGCGGCCGACGACGGCCACAATTGGGGCGATCCTCCAGAGAATTTTGCGATTTTATCACTTTCACGATCCTCCAGAAGCGCGGGCCGACCACGTGGCGCCACGCCAGATGGAGCGGGTCGACGGAGAAGGAGAATCCCGACGGCGATAGCGCGTAGAGGAGCGTGGAGTGAGAGGATCGGACGGCGGACACCTTGTCAAGGGGAGGAGCTGTTCTGATATGGATCCAGACGTTGGAGCGGGGATCGTAAGCGAGCGCCACGGCGGCGTGCGGCGGAGTCCTGATGTAGGGATAGAGCAAGAGCCAAGGCTTGATCCTTCGGCGGCGAAGGGAGAAGAAGACGGCGCGGTTCCAGGATCTGGAGACGGAGCAGGCAGGGAGGAGGTGGATGAGAGGCACGCGGGACAATATGGATTCAAGAATGTCACCATGGGCAAAAGCTTCCTCTGTATCATTCTTCCGATTCGCCACCTCCATTGTCGCCCTTGGAATTAGGGATCGAATCTAAGTCTGTTATTGAGATGAGAGAGAGAGGGAGGGAGTGGCGAGTTTACATATAGAGAAGCGCGGGAACGCGAATTGGATAAAATCGTCGGAAAAACGAGCTCCTCTCTCTCTCTCTCTCTCTCTCTCTCATGGTCCCCCCAATTATTTTGATCTTTCACAAAAAAAAAAAATTACAATGTAAAAAAGTACGTAGAACCGGTAAAGACTGGAAACGATGTTGAAAAAACATGAGGTATCAGAATTTCTATATGTATAGAATGTAGGGGTGGACACGGGTAGAATATTCGGGAAAATCGAGAGATTTGGATTTGAATCCGGATGAATCGGGTATTTAACTATAAGATTTGTATCTGGGATTTGGTATTTACGAGTACGAGTATCCAGGGTACGGATATCCAGAATAATGGTCGGGCATTCGCGGGTATCTGGATTCAGATTTATTTAAGAAAAACAACAATATTTATATATAAAATTTTTAAAAATTTTCAAAAAATGAAGATATATTTATAAAAATTGATAAATTATGATAAAATATATGAGATAAAAGAGATAATAAGAGATAAATAATAATAAATTTAATTTTTTGAATTAATATTAAAAAATATGATATTATTTAATCTAAACTAATTATATTTTATAAAAATGTTATATAAATATAAGATATAATTATTTATAATCATAATAGTCGGGTACCCGCGGGGATCCGTTTTTAAAAATTTTATTATCCGGATTTGGATTTGGATTCATGGATATTGAAAAATCGGGATTTGGATTTGGATTTGAAAATTACGAAAACTCTAAAATCGGGTATCTGTGAAACGAGTATCTGTTTTCGGTATTTGTGTCCAGCCCTAATATAATGTAAATGAAAAATCCAGTTTGTATCCCATCTTGTAGGGGTGTTGGAAAAAAGAAAATACTAGACAATCTTATCTCTGTATTTATGTAGAGATTGATTCGAACTCGGGATCTCAAAACTTACGGTAAATAGTTTTATCGTTGAGTCAAGTCGGTAAATGATATATATAATATAATAAATAAATAAAAAGGATGGATGAGAAGCAACAGGAATAGGGACCATAAGACAACCGGAATCGTATGAATGCGTTTGGATAAGGGAGAAAGAGACTTTCCATATTCTGTGTAAGATTTTGATATTCGCCTATCATATAATATCTCTCTTGGATACATACATATACATACACATATACATGTACATCACATGTATATATTTGAATGAATGGTATCTCATTTCAATCCACAGCCACAGAGGAGCAGTGCGGGGTACAGATATTAAATGCATATATAGTACGATGGATGGATCTAATAATATCTTATAAGATAACGTTACGACGTAACGTTCAGCATGTCCTCAACTGCCCCTTTGAAATGTATTAAATCCCACCTTCATTCTCAAAAAATGGCTACCCACTTATACCCATTTTTTTTTTCATTATACCAAAAAAAAAATTAGCAAATGATAATAATATAATAATAAAAAAGAGTTTCGACGGCCGGCATATATCCCACAAGGGAGACAGGTGTAACGTAAATTATGTAATAACTCCATTTAAACAACAGACGGTCCAAAACCATCCGACTTATTATCCCTCTTTTTGTTTCATATTTATTGCAGGTACATTTTATCCATATCCAACAAAGGACGCCATATACCACAAAAAAACCGTGTGTATATGTATGTATATACACACACATATATACGGCCAATCAATATCGTTACGGAAAAAAAAATCATAGAATTTGTTGGTTCTCGTAACGAGAATTTTGGTTTATCTGGATGCACAACGTGTTGATTCACGGGCACAATTTGGAGAGCCACAAGTACTTCAACTTCACGACCAATGCAAAGATCCCGAAACATGGTACGTGCATTATCCCCACAGCTGCGTACCTTCCATATTTATTTCGATCTTTTCCATTCAATAAACTATAACGATGGGTTCATATAGACGCAAATCTCAGAAACGTGTCATGCTACATATTCCATTATAATTTTTTTAGTTAATTGGGTATTTTAGGCCGACGGAAAGAGCCCTTTTCACCGGTTGAATAATCCAAGTTTGAATTTGATTAATCGGGTACGTAAAAAAATTTGATTAACCGGGTTACGTTTTTAGGTGAACAAGTATTTAAGATGAAATAAGTAAAATTTTCATACTCAACAGTGATTTCATGTAACGTACCATAAAGGAGCGTATGGGGACGACAAATCAAGGAACGGGTATGGCCACCTGCACGAACGAGTCTTACTTCAACACAAAACCACTTTCATGACTCCAAAGTTCAAGGAAAAGACATGGAAGAATGTCGGGTTTCACCAGAAGGAGATGCAAGCATGAACTATCCACTGGAATATTACGAAAATGCCGGTCCATAGCACAAAGTAGGCAATCCTGAAGAAAGGGAACCTCTGTATGTATACATAAAAAAACACCATCATCATCATGGTCATCATGATCTTTCCATGTATCTATGAATAGAGCTACTGAAGGAAAACAACAGAAACACTTACCAGAGAGTTCAAGAAAGTTTCTCCGAGTAGGAAAACTGCGTTAACAGAGTGCATGATAACGATGAACTGCAAGTATGGACGGAAACCATACGTAATATGAGCCTCAAAGATTATTACCTACAGGAAAATGTGACCCGATACGCAACAGAAGACAAAAGAGGACAAAGAGCAGAGACAGGATGGTAGGAGATAATGTACTAATCGGTGATTATATGTTGGATTTTATGTTCGGATTCAAACACAAATAGAAAAAACAATGATATGCTGAGAGTGATTACCAAATGTTTTAGTTCTGACCGGAATGACATTCACGGTCCGGCGGGATTTTGAAATGTAAGAACAAGAGCCGATACTTACAAAGTCGAGACTGTAATCTTTGGCCGTCAGAAAAGGGTAGATAACGAACCAAAACACACAGTCCGTGAGCAGCACTGCACCTGCACACGTCTATCCTCACGGGAAAATCGAGTTAGTTGTCAAGAAAAAAAAAACTTCTTCCTAAATGAAAATGACATGTGAAATCAAGACCATCTTAAAGTAAAGGATTCTTCCTAAACTAAAGTTTCCTGCACAAAGATTGGATTGATACAGATTTTGGATATTTATTGAAACATCAATGTTATAAGCCAAAAACTCCACTTACTTGAAAGAGAATCTGAAGGATGAAACCTCCTATGCTTGCGATCTGGCATTCGGAGATACAATCTTCTTGTGCATTTGCAGCTTTGATCATGTCGAAGATTTCGCCATCAATGGGAGGTCTATATGAACCACGCTCTTCATCTCTATTATCGATGTTACCGCTATTTCTCTTTGGTTTTACACAACATCCATAGACTGACATCGAGGCTGCCAACTGCAAATATGCACTCCAAAATTTAGAAGAACTGTCGGCCATTGGACCGTAAAGTTATCAGAATCTCATGATCCTTCCGATCTGTATATCTAATACATGTGGAGAAACGATTTTATCATATTTTCTACAATCAAACCCGGAAACGGTAGCCAAGTGAGGAAAAGGCATACCCCGAAATAGATTGTGACCAAGGTGAAAGTCCATCTGATCAGAAGAAAGAGAAAAGAAACACAGAAAAACAACACTATCATCAATCAGCATTCAGCACAAGTAACGTGGATTTTCCTCGCAATGTGAAACCTCTTCAATCACTATGGGAGAAATGTAATATACACTAAACTCACTGTGTGTAAAAGATGAAAATTCCTGTTCCATCTGCAATGGCATTTCCACTGATAAGTCCCAGAAGAACAATGAAGCCGAAAGCTCGATAACCAAGCAACCAATTCGGATGAATCCCTTCGGTACATGTATTCCACGCCTCATCTTCGCATACAACACCGGGAAATTCATGATGATCGTTACGTTTTTTCCGTTTTCTCGAACATTCCAACTTCCATATCAGAAAAGACGAAAGAAGGATAGCCGTTAAGAGGAAGATGGCGCAGAGGAAGAACCTCCAGTTCAACCAGTAACTGGGGACATTTGTCTGGGCCGACATTTTCGGCTGCCAAGTATGCTCAGTTGAACCTGTCAAGAAACCCGACACATCAATTCGGCTAAGGCCACCCTTCATCAGTTATTTCTGTCTTTTGCTTCCGAGTTATGTTCCAGAGTTGTAGGAATGCTCAGACAGAGTATATAACATACTACACTAAGCAAAAGCGTTTCTGAAAGTGAGTTTTGTCTGATTTAACAACAACCTAATAAATTCCGATCCAAAAAGCGATCAGAAACAGAAAGAAAAGCTAGGGCGAGAAATCCATGATGACCCATCACGGATTTGGGTTGAAAGATCACGATTTCGATGGTTTCGTGTTCGTAAACTAAAAAATCAAAACAAAAGAAGAGAGGGAGACATAAACCCATAAACCCAGAACACCTAGAAGTAACATTCAAAGCAAGAGACAGATTCTTTACTTGAGGAGCTCAGGAAAAAAAAAACAAAGAAAAAAACGGGGGCAAAATCGAGAGATCGATACCTGGGGGTAAAAGGAGAAAGGCTTCGCAGTTACGGTCCGATGGCAGAAACTGAAGGAGAATATGCTTTGCTTCCCATCGAAATGGGTTACTCTAAAAGAAATACGATCAGACCCTTCTCTTCTCTGTCTGAAAGCAAAAAGAGAAAAAAAAAAACAATGCGCTCGTAGAGAAAGAAGAAGCTTCTGATTTTGAAAGCCGTTGGTTTCGAAATTCGTCCATGGCCCATGGGAGAGAGATCGTGGGGGATTTCGATTTGAGTTCCTCTCGATGACGTTGACGTCAAATGCTTGGCTCTCATTTTGCCACACCGTTTTCTCCTTTTTAAAATCTCTTGCCTTGATATCGAGCTCTGTTTATTTTATTTGTTGTCCTCAGATTTCTCTTGAGAACAAAAGATTTTGGTTTGGTTCCCAGATTTCTTCCGACAGTTCGCATGACTCAGCCGACATGTTTCAGAACATGTCAAAGATTTAGTCTACAGAAAATGTTGAGTCAAACTCGGGAATGTGTTCTGAATATGAGGGGCATACATATTTACAAGTTCCGTTCTTAAAACCAACACCAATGGATCTTATTTTAATTTCTCTCTGAGCTTCTCAGCTATCCGATCAACGGGCAATGATCCCAGTGGAACGGATTCCCCGTCCGAGAATTCGTCGTCAAAGTCATCGTCAATGTAATCATAGTTCTCGAGCTCGGACACCGAACCGTCATCATCTCTTCTGTCCGACAAGACCAGAGCCGTGTAAGTGTGTTCCGCAGCCTGTGAAGCGCCTTCAAACTCTTCCACCTTCTTCAAGAGATCATCTGGGTTCAGATCAAGCTCTTCCAGAATCATTGCTTTGCTAGATTCCATGGCTCGTTTCCATAGCGACATCATTTTCGGACTTGAGATCACCGTATTGGGATCAGACACAGTATCTGAAGAACACAACACATCAATCAGCAGATGGCAACAGACACACCACAGAAGCAAGGATCGAGAGGTCACCACTGTTCATCGTGGAAAAAAACAAAAGAAAAACTTTCGACGTGGGCCTTAACACATGGTATATGAAATGTGTAATGATGGTATTAAATCGAGTTTGAGTGAAATCTAAGCAGAGATTTCTTCGGTGTTATCTCGATATTTCAAAGACGGTTAAAACCCATAAAACACAACATGAAGATGTTCTTTTTTTTTTCCAGCAAACTCAGAGTTAGTACCTGAAGAACGTGGATCGTTTGCCATGTTTGTGTGAGAAGTGTTTAGAGGTAAAGTGTTGTTTTGGAACTGTGATTCCCAATCTCTTCCTCTCCACATGAGTATTTGCTCGTTGTCAAAAGACAGAAGCACACAAGGCACCAGTTCCTGCTATGAGAATTATGAAGCACGAGGCTTTGTGATATGTTGACAAGAACCCCATGCAAAAAAAAGAAGCACTAATAAAGACATGGCTATAGAGAGAAGCTGAAGAATGGAAAGAGACCTTAAGCTTAGCGCCTATTTTCTTGTAATCGCTTGGCTCAAGTCCTTTACAGTCTACCTTCACCAAAGGACTCAGTTCAAAGGCATTCCTCACATCTTTAACCAGTGAAATATAGACCCCATTTTTCGCTGCAGCATCGTTTAACATTTTAGACAAATATTTCATCTCTATTGGTCAGTTTACGTCAGTAGAGTGCCACCTCAAAAGCTTTTACCATAAGACAAACTTACCCAACTTGCAAATGGGCAGAAGAGACTTCCCCTTGTCCTTCAACTCGTCAGCTTCGGCTTTTGTCAATCCCTCGGGAGCTTCTTGAATGAGCTTTGGATAAACAGGAGCTGCCGGCTTCCATAGCATCAACGGATACTGTGGACGTGTTCGGTAATTGTAGTTTCTTCCCCTGAAGATGTACAAGACACCTCCGACTCTGTGAATGATCTTTCCTCCAGTCTTTTCCTGGAACGAGAACCCAAGAAAACCACATTGGATAGTGTTAACCCCTGCCCAACTGCGGAATCAGTGATAGTAGTCAAACAATCGGAAAGAGTTTGAACTCAGAGACAAACTCATCAGATGTCTATATCAAAAAAAGAATTCAGACGATGTAGAGAACAACGATATATCAGTAAAGATCAGATTCCAGGCTAGTTTCATCAAAAGCACAAGAGCAATAGCATTTAGAACAAACCAAGCAGCAGAAACACATCGAATACAAAGACCAACTGCACTCTTCGAGAGATAGAAATGATAACAGACATCAAACATTTTGCCAAATCAAGGAGAAAGCAATCTCTGCAAAATTCGATATAAGGAAATCTTTTCGCAAACTGTGATATTTCCTTCAAGTTTCTAATATATAAAGTTTTAGACAGTGAACCGGAAGCTTGCAATAATACCTCAAGAACACGACAGACATTATCCATATCAACTGTCGGAACACCTTTGCAGCGAACCTTGCAGACACGACGTCTCTTCCAATGATTATGTACCATTTCCAACATATTATGCGTAAATCCATCTCTTCCTGAACATGTAGTATACATACATGTTCTCCGTCAATCCGAAAACTTTTCAAGGAGAATGAAAGTCGAGAACTCTTGTCTTTGGAGAAACAGACACTTACCCAGATTAACCTGGCGATTCTCGTGCAGATGCGGCTTTATTAGCATCTGAATCTCCCACTTCTTCAATGGCTCCCCGAGAATCTCCTCTCTCGTTTTGCCTTCCTTGGGGTACTTCCCGAACGGAAACGGGCCCGGCATTTCGACGTACTTCACGCCGGGTTTTGCCGCGGGAGGGTCGAAGGAATCGAACAACGGGACCTTCTTCTTCGACTTCTTCAAGGGCGCTTTCCCTGTCCACGGACGCGGCATCGTCGGCGGCGCGAACGGCAGGAACGCCGGCTCGCGAATCGCCAGCGGCTTCGCCTTCGGCGTTTCGGAGTAGCTGAACTGGAACTCGAACGGCGCGCCGGGGAGCTGGTACGACACGCCGGAATCGCCCACCACAACAGCGCGTTCACCGTCCTCCGATATGACTCCATCCTTCACCGGCTTGTAGTACTTCGATCGTCTGTGAGGAAGCTTCAGGGCGGGACTGGATTGCGGTTTTGGAGGTGCACGAGGGGTATTTGTGGGAAATCGGGTCCTGCGTGGCGGTGGGTATTTGGGTATCGGTATCGGAGGCGGAGGTGGCGAGATTCCGGCAGAAGGGCCCGACGACGTCGGCGGCGGCGTCGGCGGCAGAGAAGAAAAGAGGTTAATGCCCGGTAGTGATGCTACGATCGTCATCGAGGTTCTGTGTATCAGATTCTTCTTTCCGAGAAATCTTTGACAAAATCAATGGCAGAGGCTGAGGAGGAAATATGGATAATCTATCAGTATCAGTTCATGGGCGTTTCAGAAAAAAAAAAATCTATCATTTCAAAATAGAATCCTTTGTTGCAGATGAGGATTTATATGTTATCTACAGAACTACAAATTGATGGGTCAAAAGGGGGGGGGGGGGTTGTAGTTTATGGACTCTGTAAGGCCCATTATTTCACTTTGGGCTTTCATTTAATGGGCCTAAAAGTCCAGTATTTTCGAATAAAGTAAGCTCAATGCCCGTGCCTCTCTCTCTATAAACCCTAATTTTCTCGGAGCCGCCTAAAATACTATATAAACACTTTTACGCGGAGAGAGAGAGAGAGAGCTGCAGATTTTCAGAGGAAAGATGCAGATTTTTGTGAAAACCCTTACGGGGAAGACTATAACCCTAGAGGTCGAGTCCTCCGACACGATCGACAATGTGAAGGCCAAGATTCAGGACAAGGAAGGAATCCCGCCGGACCAGCAGCGATTGATCTTCGCCGGGAAGCAACTGGAGGACGGTCGGACACTCGCCGACTACAACATCCAGAAGGAATCGACGCTCCACTTGGTTCTCCGTCTCAGAGGAGGCGCGAAGAAGAGAAAGAAGAAGACGTACACGAAGCCGAAGAAGATCAAGCACACGAAGAAGAAGGTGAAGCTCGCGGTTCTGCAGTTCTACAAGGTCGATGGTTCGTGCAAAGTGCAGAGGCTGAGGAAGGAATGCCCGTCTGTCGGTTGCGGCCCGGGGACGTTCATGGCGAGTCACTTCGACAGGCATTATTGCGGAAAGTGCGGTACCACCTATGCCTTCAAGGCTCCCGCTGACGAGTAGGTCATGTTTCGCGGTTTTTGATTGAACAGTTTCAAATTTGGTTCTCTTTTGTTGACTCAATTGGCATTATTTTTGTTTGGATTCCATTAGCTCCATTACCCAAATTTTGTTTTGATGGATTTTGTTGGCGGGTACCTTCAATATTTGAATTGCCTCTAATATTATGTTCTCGTATCGTAGTTATCTATGGTTTCATCATATATTTCAATCTTTTACCGTTCTGTCTCTATTCCTGTTGAAGTAGGACCCTTTGTAGGAGGAATTGGTTGTTTATTCCAATCTCTCATAGTTGGGATGATTTACTGGATAGCTTATTCAGGGCTGATCTTTGTTTGAGAGTCATGGCACGCAATTTTTGGGTAGCCGTCCTCCTTTTCTCGGTCGCCTACTTGTGATCGGTGTGAAAGGTTGTCTGGTTCTGCCTGGTTATGGTAAATCTCCATGCCTTCATTTGGATGGCTTGTGTCTTTTGAATCTTTTCTCTGCCAGTTTCGATCAAACGTCGGCCTTAAATTTAAGTAATTTGATTCATGCGTTTCAACAAGAGAGAGGTAATTCTTTCCATGCAGCCAAGTTTAACAGTTTATGAATCTTTCTCGTATTAAGGCTTGCTTGCTTGATTCCATTCCAAACCCATGTATCAGGAATGTTGTGTGTAGGATGCTCGAGTTTTTATTCGGTGGCGTGGTTTCGGACATCTTTTTGTCTGTTTGGCAACAGATGTTGGCAAAAGTTTCGCAATGTTCATCGTCATTAAGTTTTGTTATGTTTTTTCCATGTGATCAGTAAGAAAACTATAAACTCTGAGAGGACTGGAATGATCCTTGCGTATGGGCTATATGAACGAATCTTTACGATGGTACCTCGTTCGTTGATGTACGGAAGATGTCAGAATAAGTTAGTATCGAGCGCAAATCCTAAAAGAAGTCTTAGTGGGGAGAAAGTTTTCGACTTTCATCCTTTTGCATTCATATAATCATTTAAATCTCTCCTTTTTTTTTAAATCTGGCTTGAGAAACTTGTGAAGAATGATTTCTTGTGGAGACAGCTGAATCTGGTTGTGAGATTTTCGAAGAGATATTAGGGTTTGTGGTGGCCAAGAAAAGCAATAAAGAGGGCGATGGTGGAAATGACATGAATAGAGAGAGCACTGAAACTCGGGGAGAGATGCCAATTGCAGTTGCTCTGAATGAGGAAAGAGACAAATCCTAAGATTCCCCCACTTTCACTCGCGCCCCTAGAAACTCGCCCACCCACTTTGCAACACGCTCTTCTTTCACTTCAACTGAGCTCGGGAGAGTCAAAGACACAACATTTAAGGAGACAACAACACATGAGACAAAGAGGCTCTTCCTGCATGGAACTCCTCGCCATTTATTATTTCTTTCCCTTGTGGAAACTTGTCTTTTGAAATACCAGTTCTGATCACCCTTGTTATTAGTCGTCTTATTGCCACACTTGAACGCTTCAAAACCACAAAACACTTCCTTACCAATTAGCTCATCTGAATCTGAACTACATCAACCCAAAAGAGAACGATGAGTGGGTATCATATATATATGGACTATATATATGATGATGATGATGCAAATGATGGTGGAAAACAATTTTAAGCTCATTAGATGTCTAAGTAATGGGATATATATATATATATTATACGGTACTCCAAAAAACAATATTGAGAGATAATCCAAGAGGGTAAATGGGGTGGAATCAATACGTTTCAGCTTTCTGGAAAAAGAAAGTGTTCATAGGCGCAGCGTAGGAGTAGTAGATATCGCCTGTCTAAAAGCAGAAGTAAGATTAAAAGCAGAGAGTGAGGAATCATTTACTCATCACCAAAGAGGAGGAGACTCATTTATTGTGAGTGAAGACGAAGAAACTCAGAACCTGTGTTTTTAGCTTAATACCAAAGCAATTCATATATATATATATATGTATAGGACTACACTATTAATGCTCCTTAACCATACAGCAGCCTAGCTAGCTATATATATATCTCGCCTATATATACATACATATATATATAACCCCACTCTCATTCACTATACTGATAACTATATCCACGTTAATCTCTCTCTCTCTCTCTAACATACCCAAAACATGACAACTCTCAACCAGTTGTTTGATCTGCCGGGACAGATTTGCCATGTCCAATGTGGCTTCTGCACCACAATTTTACTGGTGTGGTCTGCAATTTGATCATTATATATACGTCTTCCTCATGTGAAAAGGTGTATCGTTTTTAGTCTATATGTGAAGATTGTGTATGATGATGGTGATGATGATGATCAGGTGAGCGTGCCTTTCAGCAGCTTGTCAAAGGTGGTGACTGTGAGATGTGGGCACTGCACCAGCCTCCTTTCTGTCAATATGATGAAAGCTTCCTTCATCCCTTTCCATCTCATCGCTTCCCTCACCCATCACGATCAGGTCTTTACACATACATGTACACTCACTCACCTTTATATATACACACACACACGTTTCTTATGCTGTAACTTTTGCCTCGTGTTAATGAGATTCACACAAAGGCGCAGTATTTGTACCTCTGTAATCATGCTAATTAATACATATTAATTGTTAGGCATGCCTCAAATCCTTCTTCTTTCTCAGATATTTGGAGTTTTTTATTTTATTTTCCTCGGGCTTTTCCTTTCCATACATTTGGGGATCTGGTTTCGGACATTCATATTCTTGGGTTTGAGATATAACATCAAGCGACCAAAACCCATCATCCACACTATCAATCTCCATATATGTGTGTGTGTGTTCAAGGTAAACCTAGTGTCATATTTATTTCACTCCTCTATATCTATTGCTACACTCAATCCCCTGCAGGGGAAAGAAGATATCATAAAGGCAACCGCGGAACAAGAAGCATGTAAAGTGCATCAAGCGAAAGAGTACAGTCCAAATTTGGTGGCATATTCGGATAATGAAGACGAAGATGTGCCACGGGTTAACCAAGTGGTCAATAAACGTACGTACGTATATTTATATTATAACATTATAAGTATGCAATTTTCTAGGCTTTGAATGATTTTAATTATGATATCCCTACGATTTCAATTGGAAAACTGTACAGCTCCGGAGAGACGCCAAAGGGCTCCTTCTGCCTACAATTGCTTCATCAAGTAAGAGACGTGCATATACATATATGTATATATACATATATATGTATACTGTAGTATATAGCTAGGAAATAATAGTTCACATTATGAGTTTTGGTTTTGAGGGGTTTCTTATTTTTAATGGTGTTGATGTGAAAGCAGGGAAGAGATCAGTAGGCTAAAGGCTCAAAATCCCAACATTGCCCACAAGGAAGCTTTCAGCTTGGCCGCCAAAAACGTATAAACTTAAACTATAATCCAAAAAACGAGGAACAAAAACCGAACTTTTCACTGATTAGTCGAACTGAAAATCTTTAATAATTATAGGGATGTGATTTTGGACTAACCCTTTTTTATTGTCATGTTGTTTTTGGGGGTTTAAACAAGTGGGCACATTTTCCACGTGTGCATCACAAGAGAGGGGCTGATCAATGCTTTAGCCAAGAAGTTCAAAATGCACCCTACAACTCTCTCCATGATTCCGCTAATCATGAGGTAATTTTCTTCTTCTGTATATTCGCTTAATTGGAAACCGTACGGTTTGACAATTCAAACTCCGGATAAATACGTACGTACGAATTAGTTATTTTGGGGTTGAAAACAGTTATATGATTCAATTATATGTTCCTTTCACAAATTTGAGATTCGAATTCGGGACGAGAGAGATGCTTTACGTTCAATTTCATTAGTCGAAGTATACAAAATTTGGGTGAAATAGTTAATTTATAGTGAGGGTACATGGTTTTAAAAAAAGGTTTAATTAATAATCATTCGTATTCCTAACAAATCCATATCTATTAGACAAACTCGCTAATAATCACATGCGCTTATGTTCTCCCCATTGTCATTACCCATTGAGTTCTTTTTTGTTGTAGTGTAATACATATATTTCATGCAATAATCATCATTATATTATCTATTAAATTCGTTTTTGTTTAATTTTCAGTTTTGCTTGCCGGGCCATGAAGAAGGCAGTAATGGGTACCGTGAGAGAAAAGCTCCGAGGCATTCCATTTGGGGGAAATCGCCATTCGAGTAAGAGAGGAATACAAAAAACATTCAAGAGACAATTAAAAAAAGGGCATAAAATTAACGAGAGATATTGACGGAGTGTGGAATTAGGGTTTTTCATTTCATCTAGGGCTTACGTTAGAGTTTCAACCATAGGGGCTGGGGGTGGTGGGTTTGTTCGAGGAGTGAATAAAGTATGTATTGGGAATGAGAGTTTTCTTCAGTAACTCTGATCTCTGGAACTTGAAGACACTGACTCCACCCACTAACTTAACTTTTACCATGTTTTTTTAATTATAATTTCCAGGCTTCATATTTGCATGCACAATTCTCTCTTTATAAAGCTTGACATTTACATACATATATATATATATATATATATATATATATATATATATGAATCTCTTGTTAGAGAGATTATAAAGGTTAGGATTTTATTTTATGAGAATGATTCCTACAGATTACCTTGTGATACGATGAATATATAATTACCCTTTTTTTTTCATAAGAAGCTGTAGCTTCCTTTGAAGTTTGACTCCACGAGAGCTTGTGATTTGTATTCACTTTAAAAACATTTTCTTACTGTTGTATCCAATCAAGACATATTTTACGCATTTCGATTATAAAGACAGACAAATATTTACATGTAAATGAATAAGGAGGTGGCTAGTGAGCGCCGCCGCCACCCGCAAACGGAGCGGTTGCAATTTTCGGCGGTTGCGAGCGATTGAAAAACCGACCGGTTGAACCGCAACCAATCGCAACCGTAACCAAACTTGTGTTTTCTAATCGCAACTTTCAACTTGCGTTTTGGTAGCGGTTTCCGGTGTTTTGACAAAAAAACTATAATATTTTTATTAGAAATTATATAAAACATTAGTATATATATTAGTGATGATTTTGTTTAGTGTTATGATTTGATATTATTTTTTAGTATTATATTTTAATAAAAAAAACAATAGTATAATTTTTAGGTTTAATAATGATTATTTTTAATAAATTTTATAATAAAATTAATTTTTTAGTTAAAAATAAATTAAATTGATACTATTTATATTTTAAATTTATTATTTAATTATTATAAATTTAGTAAATAATTTTTATCATTAGTATATATATTAGTGATGATTTTGTTTAGTGTTATGATTTGATATTATTTTTTAGTATTATATTTTAATAAAAAAAACAATAGTATAATTTTTAGGTTTAATAATGATTATTTTTAATAAATTTTATAATAAAATTAATTTTTTAGTTAAAAATAAATTAAATTGATACTATTTATATTTTAAATTTATTATTTAATTATTATTAATTTAGTAAATAATTTTTATCAAATGATACTAAAAATTTAATTAAAACTATTATAAAAAATTATTTTTAAATAATATATTTTTTGACAATTTATATCAAAATGCAACCGCAACAGTAATGAACCATTGACTTCTAACTACACCTACGCGCAATCGCTATCAACAGTCATTTCTCAGCCAATCAGTACTAATCATTTATAATCGCTATCAAATCGCTATCAAACGTTCTGAAAATACTGCCACCCACAACCGCAACCGCTGCGGTATAAACAGTCGAATCCTAACACATGCATGCAAAAGGTGCAATCAATGGCCACCGTTTTTGTCCTTTTTGTCATGGCTTCTCCGTCATATCGGTAGTTCTGTCCGTATATTATTGATACAATCAAATAAGTGTGAATGCGTTCGTTCGGAACTGAGAAAATGAAATGCAGATTTCAAAATGAAAAAAATAAGAGGAAATTGTTGTTAAAAAGGGCCATTTCGTAAATTTAATGTCAATTCTACGTCGGTGGGTCCGTCGGCGCACCATCTTCAATAGATTCTCCTACTCCCGAGCTCAACTTTGACTTGTTTGCCTCTCGTCCAATAAGAGAACGCCATGTCATCAGACCTTCCCCTTGCTTGATTGGATAACGACGACGACTCGCTTGGCCTTTTTGGATGGTGCTGTAGATGACGCGTCATGATGGACGGCCAAACTCTAGTGGTATTTTCGTGGTTAAGTCCGTAAACGGGGGGCATTTGTGTAAGAAGAGTTTATAATTAGAACATCGTGGAACTCGAATTCTCTTATTCGGTCGAAAAGCCTGAACAGAAGCCAGGTCTTGTTCATTAGGAGGATTCAGAAGTCATCGAGAGTTTTTGGATCGAGTTTCTCAGGTAAATTCCCGATCAGAGTTAATCGTCTTATCTGTTTCTCTCTCTGAATTTCAAGAACCACTGGGCAATTTGGTCTTTGATCAACGAGTTTGGTCAACTCTATCTTGTTTTTTTGCGATGAATCGATGGTTTCTATGAACTTGTGCGGAGATTTGTCGGAATCCTGTTTTTAGATATGTGCAATCGATGTTGTCTATTACGATGTGTTTCGAGTTAGAATTGTTGGATGAAATTAAGGCTGCTCACTCGGGGGTTGGTATCTGGATTTGGGGCAGAGAACTCTGTATTTGCAAATGAGTTGAAAACAAGAGGAGAGTCGAAGCCATATGAGAAACAGGGTATCGGAGTTCATGATAAAACAATTGAGATCATTCTCTGAAAACAAACCCAAAAAGGCAATCAGATCAAAACACGGAACCAAACTGTAAACAGATGCAGGGAAAACCAACCAAGTATTTTCAACTGGTTAGGTTACGTCACATCTCTGAATCTTAATGATGGTGGTTGTTCATAATCTCGCGTGGTCCTTGATGATATATGATGATGACCAGTTCTTGGGCTTGAAGCAATTTTTGGACGAAAACAGGGAAGTGAAAGAGGAAGGGATGGGGTCAGAAGGTGCAAAGGGTGGTATTACCATTAACGTGACGGGGTTCAAGAAGTTTCTAGGGGTGGTTGAAAATCCAACGGAGAGAATAGTGAATAATCTGAAGGAGTATACGGAGAAAAGAGGCTTGCCCGAGGGAGTGACCCTTGGAAGCTGCACTGTTCTTGAGACTGCTGGTGAAGGCGCAAGGCCCCAACTTTACAAGCTCTTGGAGTCGCCTGTCTCTGGATCCGTTAACAGCAATCAAACTGTTGTCTGGGTAATCTTTCTCTGTTTTTGTTTTGTCCCTTTCTGTCTCTGTGTTTTAGATATCACAAAAATTTCACTCCTTTTCGAAGCTTCCTATTATGTTCTGTCTTCTTCCAGTCCTAAAGCTGATAACTTTGGCTTATTAAGCATGCCCACAAACGAAAACTGATCCCCTCCTACATATTCAGGCCCTGATTTTCTCTGCACCCTAAACATAGTCATGTATCTACGCCCTTGTGTTTCCGTCACGTTGGGTTTTTACCTGTTTGCTGGAATGCTGTTTTATGGGGTTTCCTTTTTGGGGGAAGTTTGTCGAATTCTGTTAGAAAGTTTAGTTGTTTTGAAGAATCAAGTTACTGGTTTTTGTAACTTGAAGTGTTCCTTCAACTGCTCAAGGGATCTAAATGGATCTTGTCTTGGTTTGGTTTGGTGTTTCTTTTAGCTTCATCTTGGGGTGAATAGTGGGGCGACAAAGTTTGCCATTGAAAGGCAGGCCGTGAACGAAGCTCATTTCCGTTGTCCTGACGAGTTAGGCTGGCAACCACAGGTATACCAATTCCACCTTCTTCACAAATGACAAAATCTTCACAAAGTAACACATTAAAGCAACACAGCTAATTACTAATTCCCTTGCTTACTCAGCGGGTTCCTATAGTCTCGGAAGATGGTGGAACTTCCAAGATAAAAGAGGTACAACTTCACTGCCTAAGTCTCTGGGTCTCGAATCTTAACAAAGATTCAAATTTGTAACCTTTTTTTTTGTCATGAAATTCTAATCGGATTCAAATTGATCTTTGTATCGTGAAGACGTCGTGCTCAACGGAGGTGATCTTAAAGAATCTGAAGAACAGGGGATATGACATCGTACTATCAGACGACGCTGGCCGATTTGTATGCAACTACGTGTACTACCACTCGCTCCGGTTCACAGAGCAGAAGGGCCACAAATCTCTGTTCGTTCACGTCCCTCTCTTCTCCAGAATCGACGAAAACACGCAGATGCAGTTCGTGGCTGCTCTCATGGAAGCCATTGCCTTGACATGTTAGCCTTTGTATTCCCCTCGTGTAAACTTAAAATGTATATTTATTGCGTTTCGTGAAGGCTTGTTTCTTTGGTTTGGAATTGGGATTGTAAATCAGCTGGAATTTGTGGTAAAGACGGTCTCTCGAGGTTCAGATACTTTCTGGGTTTGTTGGCTTCGTTTACCAAGCAATGGAGGCGGGGAAGAATGACCTTCTTCTGATCGTCTGTGTAATAAAAATCACTCATTCAAAGTGAAAGGTCAGATCTTTCAATGTTACTTGTGTGGGTTTTGTTTTTATGTCTGATCTATATGTTTTATATCTGATATAAATGGCAAATTGGGTGGTATGAACTTTGTCATTTTGTGTTTGATGTTGTATGTGTTTTCATTTGCCAATGTCTCAAAGAACTGTTCTGTTCCGTTGATTTGTTTACGAGTGTAAGAAGACGAGTTACATTTGTTAGGGGAAAATAACCTCGGAATCAGTTTACACGAAGACATATTGTGGAGGCTTCGACACATACTAACGACATGAGCTCAACAATGGTGTCCCGCTCCATCCATGGCTGCTCCTCCATCAATGCTGGGCTCGTACCTTGAGGAAAGCCCTAACCAGGTTGTTTATTCAGGCTCTTAACCGATATATTGATTGGTTCTTTAAGTTCGTGGAACTTGCTCTCTGCTCACGACCTGTTCGATCGGGTTCCTGTACGGGATGTTGTCTCCTACAATCTCGTTATTTTCTGGTGATAGCCCAAACGGGCGCCCCAGACAAGCTATGAAGCTTTATGCTGCTGAGATGGGTCCCCTCTGGTCTCAGAGAGAATGCCTCCACGTTTTCTTCGGTTTCTCAGTGTATATGTAGCGATGCTGGGTTCTGTAGAGAAGATGTTCAAGTTCATTGCAGTGTGATTTCGCTTGGGTTTGGGTTGTAATTTGTTCGTGGCTTCGTCGCTTATTGACCTTTGCATGTCTATGCGGCTCGAGAATGTAGCTTTGAAGTTGTTCGAGGGAATGCCTGAGAGAAATGCTGCAGTTTGCAATTCACTATTGCGTTGGTTTAGCAAATGGGCTTTTCCATATCCGTGGTTGCTCTAATGGCGGGTTATTAGATGAAGGGAAGCAGCTGCATTCCCATCTGCTTAAATCTGGATGTACTGATTCTAATATCTGGATGGATTTTTACTCCGATTATGGTAGTTTAATAAAGGCCAATAGGTCATTGGAAGCTGTTCCTGAAATGGATGTTATATCCTGAAACGGGTCCTTGCATGATTCGGTTGATGCTATTGGTACTCTTGATATTAAATCCGCTCCTGCATCTGACATTGCAGTATCGTGCTCTTTGATTGAGGCTTATTCAGGATGTGGTCAGGTTTGAACAGACTTGAAAGGTTTTTCTGATGAGCTTGCTTTGCCTAATGTCTTCAGTTTCACATAAATCATCAAGGGTTATGCTCGAAATGGCATGGGACGAGATTGCATTAATAATAACATGCTTAGAGCAATGGATCGAAAGGGTCTTGTCCCGGTTGAAGTTACACTGTTGTGTGTATTATCAGGTTGCAGCCATTCGGAGCTGGTTGAGGAAGGCCAACTTGATGTTGGGCTCAATGGGAATCGAATTATGGAACTTCTCCTGGAAGGAAACATTACTGTTTGCATGTTGGATCTGTTAGGTCATGGTAAAAGCCGAAGGGTGCATAGAAAAGAAGCAATAAGGAGAAGATCAGCAAGAATTTTGATGGGTCTTGAATCCGAGAATGTCGCCTCTTAGGTTAAAGTTTCGAACTTTTTGCTCTGAAATCGGGAAATTTGAGCTCATGAGGGGAGACTGTGGTTGAGAGTATTTGGTAGCAGGCTAGTAGCAGTGGCATGTCTTTTTGGGTAAACAGATGTAGGACAGTGTTTGCTTAAGCTTCATGGAAAAGAAGCCCGAACCTGTTTGCAAAGTTCACACCTCTCTTCCACTGATCTGAAATAGTTTCTTTCACTTGAAGTCATCTCCATTATCAACTGCGACTACACA
The DNA here is from genome assembly GCF_000463585.1 of Tarenaya hassleriana. Taxonomy (NCBI): domain Eukaryota; kingdom Viridiplantae; phylum Streptophyta; class Magnoliopsida; order Brassicales; family Cleomaceae; genus Tarenaya; species Tarenaya hassleriana. The sequence continues at coordinate 777,343 of NW_010966822.1, read as the reverse complement.
AGACATTCGGTTCCTTATTTGCAAGGTTGGTGGCACAAACTCGTTGACCTCTTCTATTTGTTTTTTCTTTTTTTGGGTGTTACATGGGAACGACTACAGGAGTTGTACGTTATTTGTTCTTCCAAAACATCTAAAAAGACTAAAAATAGCATAAAATATGTTCTGCAACCTGCGATTCTGGATTTCATTACCAGAACTCACGGGGGACAACATTCAAGAACATATGTTGACCGGGAATGTCTGTGTACAGGTTTTGGAGTAAAGCAAAGAAATTTAAAAAGCACATTCCTTGTACTTTAAGTGTGGGTATGTAGAAAATGAGGCCATTTTCATGTACTTTTAAGCCAAGCCATAAAACCCACAAAACCCCCTTAATTAATCTGCATATAAATTCGAACAAAGCCAATCATTCTTCATATCATTACCAAACCAATCATCTTTGCACAGGAATCCCGGGGCAGAAGACATTAAAAAAAAAGCCAATCATCTTTGCATAGTGTTTTTCAGGCAGAAGATGGAAAAGCTCTTCGTTGTCGCCCTGTTAGGACTATTGATGATAATAGCTGCTTATGGAGCTGCAGGGAAAACGGTGTATGACAATGTCGACATTCTCGGGGACCTCGAGAATCTGGACGTACCAGAAGACGATATCGATGTGGAACTCTTTGATTTGCCATCGTTCAATAGCCAGCACTCTGGCAAGAATCTGGTGAATGTTGATAGCTTTGGTGCAGCTGGAGATGGTGTTTCCGACGATACCCAGGTCCGTTTTTTAGATACTTTTGTCAAGTCGGAATCTGATTACATTTCATTAGTAATAATCGTGATAAATGCACCAGGCAGGCTTTATCTTTCACAATTTCTTAAATTCTATTAATGTAGATCTAGCTGATTGATCATTTTTTGTATCGGTGGGATTTTATGGCATAAGTCACCACAACTCATGTGTGAAGTGTTTTGTCTGAAAACCAGGCATTTATAAACGCATGGAGCACAGCCTGCTCTACTCCAAGATCCGTGTTCTTGGTTCCACAAGGCCGCCGCTATCTGGTTAACGCCACAAAATTCAATGGTCCTTGTGAAGACAAATTGATCATTCAGGTCGAATTTTTCAGACAAACCTTTCGACATCATAAATTGTACTGTCTTTTACTATTGTGTATGTAAAAAAAAAAGGCCAAAACAAGTTTATAGAAAGCCGAAAGCCATGGATGATACCACAACCAATGGGGCAAGATTTTGAAACTGCTCAGGAAAACAGCATATGATGAGCTGTTATATGACGTTATTGAAATCGTGTTTTATTACAGATAGATGGAACAATCGTGGCACCAGACGAGCCCAGCAAATGGAATCCGGATTTCCAGAGGATTTGGCTTGAATTCTCCAAGCTCAAAGGGGTCATATTCCAAGGGAGTGGAGTCATAGACGGTTCTGGTAGCAAATGGTGGGCTGCATCTTGCAAGAAGAACAAGTCTAATGTAAAATCTTCCTTAATTGCACTTTCTTCCTCTTAGAGTATGTCTTAAGTTCTAGAAGTAATCTTACACATCTTTCTCGTCGTTTCTCTTTCTCTTGCAGCCGTGCAAAGGAGCGCCTACTGTAAGAACCGCTCAGGATGGATGAGCTAGAGCAGGAGATCTCC
>NW_010966822.1:747415-775216 GCF_000463585.1 Tarenaya hassleriana | reverse complement strand
TTATTGTCTCATCAAAGCGAAGGTTCTTTTTTTTTATCGGCAGGCATTAACTATAGATTCAAGTTCGGGTATAAATGTGAGAGGCCTGACAATTCAGAACAGCCAGCAGATGAATTTTATCATTGCAAGGTCAAATTCAGTGCGGATTTCTAAAGTTATGGTCTCGACTCCAGGAGATAGTCCCAACACTGATGGAATCCATGTCACTGCATCTACCAATGTCATCATCCAAGACTGTAAAATCGGCGCAGGTTTTACCCAATCTTTTCACTTAACTTTATTCTTTCACAAACTAGATGTTAACATCAATTGTAATCTTTCACCTGCTTGGTAATATGCTAATTTGATTTAAAAAAATAGGAGATGATTGCATATCGATTGTGAACGGGAGCTCGGGAATCAAGATGAAGAGGATTTATTGTGGACCGGGGCATGGAATCAGGTACCAACTTTTACATTGGAACAATACTTAAAGAATTAGAGATAAAATATTTTGTTCCTCGCAGCATTGGAAGTCTCGGGAAGGATAACTCAACAGCCGTTGTGACGAAAGTAGTGTTGGACACTGCCTTCCTGAAGGAGACAACTAATGGCCTTAGGATCAAGACATGGCAGGTATCACAGAATCTGCTAAGAATCGAACCAGACCTTTCTAAATCTTTGTGTTCCGATCTTGAGAGAGGCCTGTTGTTTTTGTTTGGCATCAGGGCGGTTCTGGTTACGTTCAAGGAGTGCGTTACGAGAATGTAGAGATGCAAGATGTCGCAAATCCCATCATCATCGATCAGTTCTACTGCGATTCTCCATCGTCCTGCCAAAATCAGGTTCTTTACTGAGCCATTGACTCAAAACAAGAAGGAACAGAATCAATGAAGGAAACCAAACTAATACATGACTCTTCTTCTTCTTCTTCTGATTGTGCAGACGTCGGCGGTAAATATCAGTCAGGTAATGTACAGGAACGTAACAGGAACCACCAAGAGCGAGAAAGCGATCAAATTTGCTTGCAGTGACACAGTGCCATGCAGCCACATAGTCCTCAACAACGTCAATCTGGAACGAGAGGACGGCCATGTCGAAGCTTACTGCAACTCGGCCGAAGGGTTTGGGTACGGAGTCGTACATCCATCGGCCGACTGTCTCTACTCTCACGATGACAAGGGCTATTATTACCAGACTGACGCCATTGAAGCTGTTCTGTCGGAGCCGACTGGACACGACGAGCTCTGATGCGATTGCTGCTGTTATGGTCGTCGTGTTTTGAGTATTTTTTAGTGAGGGCTTGTAACGTATGTTATATATATAGTCTTATTTGTTTACGTCTAAGATCTGACTATAGCTTATGAATGAAGCAATACAACGAGACCGTGAAGCATATTGTTATGTAGTAAAAGAAAGATTTTTATATATTGTTTCATCTTTTAATCAAATATTCTACAATATATATTTTTTTTATGTGGGAGAAGTAGTAATACCAAAGAAACATCAATATAATGACGCGGCATCGATTAATTGGTTTTGCCATGGGGTACCTTGCACTCGGTCGAAGGGTATTTCCGTAACTCCATTTTATAATGCCATTTTCGTTAATTCGCGGCCCTGCCATTATAAAATCGGCCCCACTTTCCATTTCGAGGTCGCACATTTAGCGTTGCTGCGAAGCTTCCCTTTCTTTCGAATTTCGCTCTCTCGCTCGTCGTTGCGAGGTCTCTCTTCCTCTCTCTAAGATCTCCCTGGGACTTTCTTCAGAGGTATGCTTAGATCTGGATCTGTTTTCATGCGTTCTCAATTAAGGTCGTTGGTTTGCCTAGATATCTGTGGTTCGACGGGAACTCATCATTCGCAAGATGTGTCCGTCGGATTCTTAGGACGCATTTCTCGCTTCGTCTCAATCTGATTGTTAAGAATTGGCTTTTTTTTTCTTCCATCGAGAGTTTATGTTTCGTACGATTGGATAATGCGCTGGTATTTCAATGTTGCTGGTGTTGACTTTGATTTGATCTGATTGTCGCGTTCAAACGTCTTGGATCTATGGAAATTCTCTCCGCATTCGTTTGTTTTCATCTGGAATGATTCTGATTCGTTCTGAATTTTAGGCGGATCTGGGTAATGGTTTAACGAGTACGTAAAATCCGGCGATCCCCCCTCATCTGTTTGGATCTGTCTGGTTGCGTTGCATTCATTTATAATTAAGAGTCCTACACTTAAGATTTTTGGTATACAGTATTTTGTAACGATTTTCAAGTGCTTTCATGTGTAATCGTATGATGTGTCACGCGAATGAGGTAATGATACGATCTTTTGTCCTGCATCTCATTTGATCACCAGGTAACGCAGGATGGGGCTGACTTTCACCAAACTCTTTAGTCGGCTTTTTGCCAAGAAGGAGATGCGAATTCTGATGGTGGGTCTTGATGCCGCTGGTAAGACCACCATTTTGTACAAGCTCAAACTTGGAGAGATTGTGACCACCATTCCTACTATTGGTAAGAGTTGGGCCATAATTGTGTTCCTCGGTTAAAAGCTTTACTTCCGCCATTGCCTAGGTGCACGTGTTTGACAGTTGATACTCATGTAGCTAGCTTATGGAAATTTCTTACAGTTGTGTATTGTTATCGTATTGGACATATCTTTGGTGATGATTGTTTAACTGTTGAAACCATTTAATTGTGAACAGAAAGATCTTTTGACTCGTATATGCCATAATGATTAACTGAACATTGTTGACAGGGTTTAACGTTGAGACTGTGGAATACAAGAACATTAGTTTCACCGTGTGGGATGTTGGGGGTCAAGACAAGGTATTATGAATCTATGATATTCAACTTTTCAATACTATTAACCTCGCTGCAGTTAGTGAATTTTTATAGAAACCTCGTCTTTTCTCCATGTTCTCTGTGAAATTTTGTAGTTTTGTATAATGGTTTGAGGAACTTTTTTCTATATAATCTGATAGACATGCCGTTAATCCTGTGCCTTTTCATCAGATTCGTCCATTGTGGAGACACTACTTCCAGAACACACAGGGTCTTATCTTTGTAGTCGACAGCAATGACAGAGACCGAGTTGTCGAGGCTAGGGACGAACTCCACAGAATGCTGAATGAGGTCTGTGCATATAAAGAAGATTTTCCAGCATATGGATGTCAACATTTGTAGAATTATTTTGAGCCTTGACAACAATTGTTAATCCGAGGGGGTTTTGCAGGATGAGCTGCGTGATGCAGTGCTTCTTGTATTTGCCAACAAGCAGGATCTTCCAAATGCTATGAACGCCGCAGAAATCACCGATAAGCTTGGCCTCCATTCCCTCCGCCAGCGTCACTGGTAAATAAAGAACCCCCCCTCAATCCCTTTTGTTAAAATGTTATCTGCATTTCTTATTCGATAGGAGTTTTGAAGAAACGGCTGATTGATTCCATGTCTCTGCAATGTTCAGGTACATCCAGAGTACATGTGCCACGTCCGGTGAGGGGCTATACGAAGGTCTGGACTGGCTGTCCAACAACATTGCGAACAAGGCAAAGCAAAACATCTACACGTATTTTTAAAAGAACTTTATGCTTTGCCTTCTTGCAAATGTTCTGATGCAGTTTTTTTTTCCAGGCGTGACGAGAGAGAGGGAGAGAAAGAAGGTTGGCTGGCGATTCTATCTAAATTGTTTTGTTTCTTTCATCTGTTGCTGTTTCGATTGCGTGGCTTTTTGTGCAAGTGTCTTTGTATGTAGGCAGCCCCTTTTTCATTGTTGCTATATTGTAATTCTAAGAACGGGTTTTGATGAATGTACGTGTTAGTTTATGGGTTTTGGCAAAACACGTTATCTTCGTTATATATATATATACTCGGAAATTCCATAGGCTGTCGACAAACACTTGATACGCGTAAAAAAATAACAAATTGCTAGTATGATGAACTTGCATACGTCATCTTGAGTGAACTGACAAATCCCTGCGCCTTCTCCTAGAGGTTCTCCTGTGTTGAGCCCATCTCTCCTTGAGATCTTCGGACCCCATCCGAACCTGTCGCTGTGGCTCGTCGGGCTTACTCTCGGATGAACCCGAGTCTCCGGCTCGGATCGTATAGGACTCGGCCAAGAGGTCTAGGATGAGCATCTCCGTAGTGTTGGCAGTGATTCCTCTGAGATACCAAGAGATGGGTGGGGGCGGAACGATAGCAGGCTGAATGAGCTGCTCCAGTTTCAGCTTTGATCCGATCCTCCCTCTCCCTCCGCTGCATCTCTCATACTCATCTTCCGTCCTCGGCCTCTCCTTTCCTTCACACATATGCTCGTCCACAAACAATGGCTCCACTCTCCAGCACCCTTCGAACCTCTTCATGAACCCTGTCTTCACTTGCTTGAATTTCATCTGCGTTCCCATTCCTTTAATATCATATCTCATACTCTCCATAATTCCCCGAAAAGATTCGTAAGGGGTAGGGGTCTTACAGAGTGATCTGCTCGGTTTTGTTCCACCAAGACATGGACTGAGATTGTCCCTGACCACCATAGAAACCTCCATATAGCTGCTTGTTCCACCTCAACTACTTGCCTTGTCCCTTCATCTACCAATACTTTCCTCGATATCACTTCCTGAAACGTGATTTATAACTTTTCAGCAAATCAAACTTGGATATTACATTACTTGGGTTTTTTTTTCTTCCCGAAATGAAATCTATATACCTTGATGTTCTTGAAGACTCTTCTATTGTCAGGGTCAGTCACAATGTTATACACTGCATCAGGTGGCAAACCGACGTTTACATCCACGCTGAGATTGCAAAGAGAGCCTTTCGGTATACTCACCTGCCAATACCCATATGTTAGCAGAATCATATGAATAATTGCGAATAAATACAGTTCTTCCGACAAACTTGCAGAAATCATCTAGACTTGTCGAACAGGATCATGCCCCTTTCAATGACCGTCGTGACATCAATTCTGTGATTCGTATGCCATCCTTCACCCAAGAAAATACCATGTCTTAACTCTTAACATCATCTAGTTTTGTCAAACGAGATCACGCCCAGTTCAATGATCATCGTGTCACGTCGACTCCATGATTCACTCACCCAGTCCATCGACTCTACGCTACAAAGAAGACTACACAGTTCCGTCGCTCACCTTTATCGCTGGAGGCTGATCAGTCCATGCAGGGTTTTCTCTCCAGCGTTGTAACTGCTTCTCCAGATCAACTTCAATGGAACTCGATAAACATTCTTTACCATTCCTCCATGAAGAGCCTATCAACTTCATCCCCGGCTTATCAGCCGACAATCTCTTCAACTGGGACTACAACAAAGAGGCAATGATCTTTTCAGTAACATGAGAAGATACCAGAATCTTCACAGACGTATGAAATTGACAACCTAGGAATGATGTCGGAGGCCAACCTGAAGACCGCTCTGGAACTTCTGAGATAACCCCAGAATTCCAGAGACCGCGGGATTAAACACACTCGGGATCACATTTCGTTTATTCTTCTCGGTGCTTGAACACGATTTGCTAACGATGGTCTCACCCATTTATGTTCTGAAAGCCACACCAATTAACATTCAAGTCTCATGTTCATGGTTCAGCTTGTAAGGAACTGAACAACAAAAATCTCTGTCCGGCAACAATCGTCAGAGGTAGTCACTAATGAGAGAAAAAAAAAAGTTCCTTAAAACATGCTTTAGATTTTAGTTTAGCCGCCAACGCATACATGCCATACACAAATCCTCTTTAGCCCTAACCGAAGATGAAAGTGATGACATTTACAAAGCCCTAACCGAAGATGAAAGTGATGACATTTACCATTACAGAACCTAGAAATGGAAATCCAGAGTTGGCGACTCCTTTTCTGAAGTTTCGTAAATACAACAATACAATAAAATAAATAAAACTGAATTTGCGAGGAACTATCACTATCACGTCTGAGACTAAACAGGGCAAAGATAACGCCACTACAATTGCAAATTACAGACAAAGGGGAGAACTTTTTTACTGCTGAAAGCATAAGGCTTTACCCGCGAAGAACCAGGACTCGAGACAATCACTTGAAATATCAGGAGGAGCAGAGAACAAATTGCGCGCGCAATCACAAATGCAGAGAAATCGATCTTTAAACCCGACGCCGAATCGGGTCTTTAGATCTTCCCTTCCTACAACGATGGAGAAGGCAAAAGGGACAGCTCTCGCGGGTCAATTAAACTGTAAGCATATCTTGTCGGATTGCAGAATCCACCATGTGAAACTCGCCGAAACACGTGGATCTTTCGGAGACGATGACAGCTTCCCAACCTTTTGATTCTTTGAATCGTCCTCTACAAATCCATGTCCGTCGTGTTGTGTGTGTGCCTGTCTCGGCGAAGGAATGATGATAACCGCCACGTGTCAGTTTTCAGTTGGTAAAAGCGCCAACTTGCAACTTTCCGTCGTTTGGCGAACTGCGTGCCGTTTCCACACTATACAAACGCCGGTGATCGCATCATCCATACTAGGTAATTAAATAGATGTGGTAATTTATAATCTTGATTTATTCTATGATATGTGATTTCTAATATTTATTACTTTTTCAGTGATCTAGGCTATCAAAAACTCTAAAAAACTAGAATTAAAGTTTGTTAAATGTTTTATAAAGAAATTTAATGTAGTATTCTACATAATTTAAAAAAATGGCATTGCGCAATTTTCTATGATTAAATAATGGTATATAGATATAAAAAAAAACATTTTTTTAGAGAATATGAACGGGAAAGGGGCATATTTGCGCTTCTTGGTCCACAAGTACCAATTCCCTTAGTCTCCACTCAAGGAAGAACTCGAAAAGATTTCCCCAACATCCCACAACTCCAAATCACTCTTTACCTCTTTGATATCAAATCCATGTCGGTGTCTGGCTGCCACGTCGGATTAATGTTAGAGAGGAATTACTTTAGTGGGCCTTTGAGCCCACAAACTGAAACGGGCCTTAATGAGGACTAAACCATACATTTTAAGCCCATAAACAAATGGGCCTATTTACTAAACCTTGTAGTCTTCAGTTATCGTAAGGGGCATTCATATGAACCCTCCCTCGGGGATTCTGATTTGGGTTCTTATGAGTTGAATTAATTATAAATTATTTAATTACCGTGTTGAAATTTGTAACCAATTATACGTATGTGAGAATATTTTCCTTATTGTAAAAAAAAAAAACTGTTGTTTATGTAATTCTTTTTTATGACCAGCAAATTCGTCGGAGCTATTAGTATACTAGGATCAGAAAGAATAATTAAATGAACGCATATAGTATGTTTGTAGCTTATAGGATAAGAACAAAAAATTACTCCCGTAAAATATATTAATATAATTGATTCTTAACTGACAAGTTCAATTTGTGCATTATATTGGTTCTATAAGACCGATATAACTTTTATTATATATATATATATTATTTCATGTATTAGCCACAAAAAGGTACCTAATGACCTTTCAGACGCACACATATTAAACAAATATAGAAAAAAGATTTTAGATACGAAATTTTTAAAAAATAAATAGAGTTATAACTTTAAATAATATGAATATGAATATGAATAATAATAGCAAACGAATAAAGTAAAATTAGATAATTTATTCATAAATCTTTCATTATTATTGTTAATAATGTATAAATGAAGAGCTAGAAGATTCTCGCTACACGCATTTGAGCAATGTTGACCAAAAAGGGTCCATGTTACGTATGACTTGCCCGCGAAGCAAAAATACATTCCTTCGGGGATGTTTATTTTTTCCACTTCGGGTCGGGGGCATTTTTGTAATTTCAATCGACGAGGGGGAGGAATGAGAAGAGAACGTCGTAACCGCACCGCCTAAACCGTTTTATAATAAGCCCTAAACCGCCAAAGGATAGGGGGAACAGCACCATCCAAAGAACTGTTTTTCTTCTGTTTTCTCGCATTTCTCGATCCTTTTCCCATGGCGATGCAGACCGAGATCGAGGATCAAGCTTCATTCACCAGCGTTGGTTCCGGAGAAATCCTCGATTCCATCTCCGACGACGCTGATTCTGGGTTTCCTCCGGTCCGGAATCTTGCCGGCGACGGACTGATACCCATCGGTGAGGGGAATCCCGAATTCAATCTCATTACCGCTTCTTTCCTCTCCGGCCTTGGTCCAGTGGCCAGCGACACGACAACCCTTTCAGTGCTCAAGAACTCGACGGAGAGCGTCTTGACGAAGGCGAAGTTTATGGTGTTTAGGATTTTTACGGCGGCGGTTGCGAGGAAGAACGGCGGCGTCCCCAACATGAAGTACGGCTGGTTTGCGGGCTCCAAGGAGGAGATTCGAAGGATCATTTCGCTCGGCTTCAGTGGTCGCGAGATCGAGAAATTCGCCAATGACGCTGCGTCTCATGGGGTTGGGATTCATCTGGTTCCTTCTAAACTCTCTTTGGCTGCGTAAGTTTAATTTGTGCATTTGTATTATTCTGTTAGGTATGCTTAGTTCGATCAATTGGTATGTTTAATCTCCGTGAAAAATGCGGGAAAGCAAGCGCGATCTGATCATGTTCGACGAAACTTCTGATGGATGCAAACTTGGGTTAGGAGGGAAATATGTTTGGCTTCCCAGAAACTAAATTCTTGCTCACGAAGTTATCTATCCTACATTTTCCTTGTCAACATGTAAAGATCCGAATACAGAGATGGGAGAGAATTCGATCCTCCTACGCTCCTGTATTGTTTTTTCGGCGTTTGAATTTGAATTAGATTCGGTTTCGCTATTCACCTCTGCTCCTTGAATTAACTTTCTCTAGAAGGTCTTTGAGGAAACCAAATGGAATGTATCTTGATGTAACTCTGAAATTCCCACAGGGCATTAGGTACCGAGCCTGATGAAGAGGGGCTGAGGCATCTTCTCTTGTGCCGTATAATCCTAGGAAAATCAGAGCCACTGATCTCCGGCTCTAGACAAATGTACCCGAGTTCTTCAGAATTCGATTCTGGTGTGGATAATCTTCAAAATCCGCAAAGGTACATAGTATGGAGTTGTTCCATGAATTCCCATATCCTCCCCAGTTACGTTGTCAGTTTCAGGTCTCCACGTCTGGGAGGTATGCAACTTCTTCAATGCCCATTTGCAATATCGCTTTACGAATTCATGCTATGCCTTCATATTGAACTAACTGATATGCACGTTGGTGTTCTTTCAGGTATCAGTAGAGATGGTATTTTGCCCCGACCTAGCACGACATGGGTTAGCTTTCCTGCCCTCATATCCTTGCTCTCTAAGTCATTGGATCCCCCAAGAATGAACTTGATACTGGAAACCTATGATGATTTCAGGGTATGCATTTCGAGATCTCAAATTTCTTATTGTCTCAATGTCTCTTGTTATCTGTGGATCGATCCGACCACTTTCTTCCCGTGTCGTGTGTCGAACTAATTAGATTGCTTTGCAGAAACGGAAGTTGAGGAGAGACAAGCTGGTTCAGAAGATGAGAGAAGTGGCAGGGGACGATCTTCTTGTTCACATAATCAAGAATTACAGGGGCACGGACAGGGTGATGACGTGAAGGGTCATTTTTTTTTCTTGCTATGGTAAGTCTATTTTAGAAAGTTTCCGTTTTTTCATGATAAGTTTTATTCGAAGAATAGGGAAGTGAGGAAAAGTACCTTTTCCGCGTCAATGGCACGGACAGGGTGTTGAACTAAACGTTGGTTGCTTGTTCAGCAAGGGCGCAAACCTGATGCTTTTGTTTTTCTCCCAAAAGGAACTTTTCTTGCCCATCTTCCACATCAGCGTATACGTGTGTGAATCCCACTTTACAGCATCACTGATATGCATAATAACCTAAGCCTATCTCATTTCCTTTGTCAACATATGTATTTATATATATATATATATATATAATCAATCTTTGCCCTTTATATAAAATTATTGACTGTCATTCTATCCCATGACTTATTTCATAAAACTACCTTCTTTTCCTTGGCAGAGAAGTTCACGGAGGCGACGTGGTGCTGACAAATTCTCTCTCTCTCTCTCTTTTGTGGAGGATGGAAGAGAACATGGTGTGGCCGAATAGGACAGAGAGTAAATAGACGGGTTGGGTAAATGCCAGTTGGTTCTGTGTATAGAATTAGATTAGATTACTTACCATACCAAAGACAGTAGTAGTGGCGCGTTGTATGGTTTACTCGATCCGATCGCAATACAAGCAGACAGCATTCATGACTTGGAAAACTAAAAAAAATGCACTCTATAACTCAGGATTTGCCCTAGTTGGACAATTTCAATTTTATTTCTCAAGCCCAAAGTTTATATCATGAGCCCATCCATGCCCATAGGCCTGTACCTCAAAAATTTGGACCATGCTAACCTTCTTACAATGCCCATAACTTTCATTAATAAATAACAGACCTCCACATCGTTTGAAGCTCGAACGTTCCAGATCTCTTTTTTTTTTTGTAATAAAATTTTGTTTTCATCTATTTTTTTGGTTTATTTTACTTCCCGATACTTCGTTGTCCCCTCCATTCCTTCCTACTCCTGCGTCTGTACAGCCTGACGAGGAGCCAGGGCTAACAATGTGATCCATCTATAAGGAGACCTTCTCTTTCATCCAAAAGGTATATATAATTTATATATATTTGTTTCCATGCGTAGTGGCTACGGAATCCTTTTGATTAATTCTTTGCGATTGAATATTCAAAGCCAGTAATCTTTTAGAATATAACTGCCTGTTTAAGTAGTCATAATAGAACATTGAAGTGTCATCGTACAAAATAGGAAGCAATTTTTCTTAAGTTACAAATGCATATATATATATATATATATATTGAATTTATAAGATCCATAAATAACATTTATAACTAGAAGGCCAACAAAAACAAATAATTGGCTCGAACACAAATGTCAACAGTCTATACCAAATAATTAATCTGATTCTTGGTGTTCACAAAAACCCTTCCTTGAATTTTATAATCCGACCATTAAACTATTCTGGTATTATACTTAAAAAAAATACTATTTTGATATTATATATCCGAGTTTATTCAGAGACCTTTCCACGAAAATTTGAGGTGGTCAAAGTCTCGAGAATATGCTACTTTGGTATATTTCGAATTTAAAAAAAACATAATATATAATTTCATGAGGAGACGAACGTGGAATGATTCCGCTAACGAAATGATTAAATTACTTATGAATGTTTAAATTTAAATAAATCGATGATTAATTGCCCGAGGCAGGTTTAGAATGGGGAAGGACATAAACAACATACCTTTTCACATACAATTCCATCAATTATTAACCGACGACTTCGACAGAAAGATACAAATTAGTAATTTGACCATCTTAATTTGTTACGAATATATAATATATAGTAATATATACAGATGGTTGTTAATTCAAAGTTAATCCGACCATAAATTGGTATAATTACCCGGCAAGATCGAAAAGGCATATATATATATATATAATCACCTGAAAAAATAATATTAGTTATATATAAATATGGCTAACTAATTCTTTAATTATGTAGATAGTAAATCACAAATCCTAATTTCATCACCTCATTTTTTTAAAATAAATTATCCTCTTTCATAAAAAAAATGTCCATTTTTTTCCTATAAAGAAGCAAACTCGGGGGCAGATTACGTATTACAGAGCTCGCGCTATAAATACCAAACCGGAGAGCATTCCCTTTTATAACGTGAAGTCCATTAGCTTTTAGTTTATTAATTCTACAGAGAATCATTACAAGAAGAAGAAGAAATCCCCGAACTCTTAAACTTTTTCCCGCGATCTCACTTTCGAGCAAGGTCTGTAAGAACCGTGGTCATCATTTTCATGAATTAATGTCGGTCGATTCGGATTTGGATCACAGTTCTTGTTTATGGCAGAGACCAGAGCCGTTTCTCTATTTGTATTCTCTCTTTCCTTCAGGGTTTGAATCTAATATCAAGCCGTGAATGAAGATCATTATCAAAGTATTCGATGCATACGTAGTTTTTGTATTGATTTTTCCGTATCTCGTCGGAGAAATCGCTGAATTTGATTGTGGTTTTGTACTTGTTAAAGGAGACGACATGGCCACGAGCTTGTACGAAGAAGCCATTGCAGGACTCAACCAGCTACTCAGGTGCACACACAACACTAATAATTAATGGGCCCCATATATACACACACACATTCACTCACATTGATTTCACGGTTCGTCGACTTTTTTTTTTTTTTGGGTTTGTCCGATCGGCGGCAGGGAGAAATCAGGGCTCGGCGACATCGCCGCCGGGAAAATCAAGAAGTTGACGGCAGAACTGGAGGAACAGGGTTCGTCAAAGTCAGACGCGGTTGAGCGAATCCACTCCGGCTTTATCCATTTCAAGACTCAGAAATTTCTGTATGTCTTTATTCTTAAAACTAGTTTTTATTTATTTATTTATTTATTTTAGATTTACCAGAAGAAAATCGAAAGCACTCTTATTGTGGAGGTGAGAGGGCCAGTTCCTCTGTGTGTGATCCCAATGGGCAAATAATGGTGTTTGCAAAAGTTACCCAAACGGTTAGTTAGTTATATTAGTTGTCCGACCCAAAAAAAAAAAGGACAGAGGAGATCCGATTGGTAATGTGCGGGAGCAGTAAAAGCGTTTTGGATCATGAGTATTCTTCATTTATTTGTCAGTTTATTACTGAATTTGACGGAGATTCTTTTTAACAGGAAGAATCGTGATTTGTACGATCCACTCGCCAAGGGTCAGAGCCCCAAGGTTTTTGATTTCGCACATTCCATTTGATATTATATATACATATATATATATATATGTATTCGTTTACTAAAAGAGGCAAAAACATAAAATCTGATTGCATACGGTGAGGGTGCGTTGAATATGCAGTTTCTGGTGTTCGCGTGTTCGGATTCAAGAGTGTGTCCGTCTCACATACTGGATTTCCAACCAGGGGAAGCCTTTGTCGTCAGAAACATTGCTAACATGGTTCCTCCTTTTGACCAGGTTCTCTCTCTCTTTTTCTTCCCATCAAGCAATATCCTTTGTGTTGGTAGGGAGATTAATATTTGATTAACGGCTTTGCTTGTTGCAGAAAAGACACTCGGGAGTGGGTGCTGCCATCGAATACGCTGTTGTAAACCTTAAGGTGTATATAACAATAATGATAACCTTCAATTTGGATTTACTTAATTACCCTTTTTTTTATTAAAAAAAAATCATCCTTCTTGTGGTTGGTTCATCGTGATTCCCCTTTTTTTCATTACCCATTTGAGGAATGTGAATTATTTCAATCTTTGGTGCAAGACATAACCCTAGGGGATGTCCATCTGATCTCTTTGCTATTAAACTCCCAAAAGAGAGAAACCCTTTTTGCCACTAGTAACAAATTGGCAGAGGTTGGTCCTATATATGATAAAGGACATATTGTATGCATAGGTGGAGAACATTCTGGTGATAGGTCACAGCTGCTGTGGCGGTATAAAGGGTCTCATGTCCATAGAAGATGATGCTGCCCCCGCAAATACGTATGTGTGTGTATATATATATATATTCAAGAATCATGCTATTCTTTAAGATTGATCAGTATTATTAGACACATGTTATTGCTAGATCCATCTAACGTGGTGAAGTTCATTAATTATAATTGATCCGCAGGGACTTCATAGAGAACTGGGTGAAGATATGTGCACCCGCCAAGAACATGATCAAGCAAGAACTGAAAGACAAGAGCTTGGACTTTCAATGCACCGAGTGCGAGAAGGTGTATTAACAAAAGACCATATACCATCTTTCTCTATCTATGTCTGTCTGTCTAAATTATAAAGCTTTCGCCTTTTGGATTACCAGGAAGCGGTGAATGTGTCGCTTGGGAATCTTCTGTCTTATCCGTTTGTGAGAGAAGCGGTGGTGAAGAAGAGTCTCGCCATTAGAGGAGCTCACTACGACTTCGTCCACGGAAATTTCGAGCTATGGGAACTCGACTTCAAGACATCCCCTCCCGTTGTCTTGTCCTGATCTCTTTTCATGTTTCTCTTCTTCTTCTTCTTCTTCTTCTTCTATGTCTTGAATGCTTTTGTTTACAAAAGCCGTAAATAACTTGTGATCGTCTCTGTTTTTTGGATATTTCTCATCATCCTTTTGTCCGTCTGATTGACGGAAAACTCGTTACATCACAAATTACAACTTCACTGCTTTTCACCGCCACAGCGCGAACAGACGTTAACATGTTTTTTGAGCAAATGGGTAATGTAAAGTTTTGAGATTTCGAAACGGGTGTCCAAAATTTCGGGTGCATGTGTCTAGAACCTTTTTAAATTACGAAATAAATCAGGATTAGATTAGGACTTTAATGTTTTCGTAATTTTTGAATTTGTTGTAGTTTTGCATTAACTTTAAAAGAATTTCCAAATTCAAGTTTAAGATAAAGAGTCTTTTTGAGCCATAGCCGTTAGTGTAAAACGTTAAGAAAAGTTGGCAAAATGAAAAGAAAAGAGAAGAACGTTTTTTTTTTAAAAAAAAAAAGAGTTGAAAAAGTCAAAGTGGGTGGTGATAATGGTCTTAAAATTTCAATGATGTTATTACCAATCAATCATCACACACACTGTTAAATCTGGCTCTAACCAAAGATCCTGTCCGGTCTGAAAAAAGTAACAGTCACACTTTCTCTTATATAATGCGACTAGACTGCTGACCTTCTCCTCTGATTGCTTCATCATCGCCTATCTGTCCAATCATTTGGCCATGACACTAGCACTAATTAATTAATTAGTTAATTAATTAATTAAAATTGAAAAGATTCAGACTTCTAACCGTTAATTTTCCTTTCTCTCCACGATACAAATACTGGCACATTTTTGCTCCGTCTATCATTTTCTCTCTCAAACAAAAATGCTCAAAGAATTGTTTCTTCTTGTGCCATTCCTTTTGGGTCTCCTCAATGTAACTTCATGCCGAACTATTTCTTATGCAAATTTCATGCCGTTATTCTATTTGCCGGGAACCAGTGAATTGGATCTATTTCAGTTGAAGAATTTATGAGTTTCTAAAACTGGGTAATTGATTTGATGCGTTTTGGTGCAATGCAGGTCAATCTCGCCGGTGGCTTCTCGCCGGAGGAAAGCCCATTCACTCCGAAAGCGTCTCTGGTTCGTTACTGGAACAAAGAGATTCGAAGCAAATCGTCCAAATGGGAGTTCCTTCTGTCCAAGAGGCGTCACCGCTCAACGCCGTCGACTCGGCGAGCTTCGCTAAGCTCGCCGCCGAGGACTCGCTCCCGACTCGGTTCTCGGAGTTCTGCTCTGCCGCGAAACTCTTCTGCTTTCCGGATTTGGGTCAGAGCCTGGAGAAGCACACTGACGACGTGAGCTTCTCCGTCTACGACCAGAAGAACTTCACCAACTACGGCACGTCCAAAGCCGGTGGGGTCGACTCGTTCAAGAACTACTCGCACGACGGCAACGTCGTCGCCGACTCGTTCCGGCGTTACAGCCGCGACACGGCGGGGCACAACGACGAGTTCGCCAATTACGCGACTTCAAGCAACGTCGTGGAGGAAAATTTCAACTCCTACGGCAGCTCTGCCACAGGAGGCAGTGGCGATTTCAGCAACTACCAGTCTAATGTCAACAATCCGACAAGCCGTTTCACCTCGTACTCAGACAGCAGCATCCGGTCTCAGACCTTGAAGTCTTATTCCCACGAGGCCAATTCAGGATCTGGTCAATCCTTCACCAGCTACGGTAAGCTCGGGAACGGGGCCGCGAACGAGTTCTCTTCCTACGCCGTTTCGTCCAACATTGTCGGGTCAGATTTCTCGAACTACGGCGAACGTGGAAACGCAGCCAGCGAAACATTCACCAGTTACGGAACCGATGGTAATGTGCCGGAGAACAACTTCAGAAACTACGGCGCCGACGGGAACGCCATCACCGACACGTTCTCGAACTACAGAGACACAGCGAACGACGGCGATGACTCGTTTTCGTCGTACGTGAAGAACTCAAATGGTGAGAAGACCGATTTCCTAAATTACGGACAAACCTTCAATCCCGGGTCAGATTCTTTCACAGGATACGGCAAAGGAGCAGCGGAACACGAGATCGGTTTCACAACTTACGGCTTCAACACCACTTTCAAGGATTATGCCACACATGGCGTCGGATTCGTGAAATACAACCAGACAATATCCATCTCTGATGGTAAATCCGTAAATAGGTGGGTAGAGCCGGGAAAGTTCTTCCGAGAGACGGCGCTCCGGGAAGGGACCTTGATTCCGATGCCCGACATCAAGGATAAAATGCCCAAAAGGTCGTTTCTGCCTCGGAGCATAATCTCGAAACTACCATTCTCGACCTCGAAAATCGCCGACATTAAACGTATCTTTCACGTCAGCGAGAACTCGACCATGGAGGGGATAATCTCCGATGCGCTCAGAGAATGCGAGAGGCCTCCGAGCGCCGGGGAGACGAAGCGGTGCGTGGGAGCGGCAGAGGACATGATCGACTTCGCCACGTTGGTGCTTGGCCGAAACGTCGTCGTACGGACGACGGAGAGCGTGGGCGGGTCAAAGAAGAAGGTGATGATTGGAAAAGTTAGAGGGATCAATGGCGGAGAAGTGACGAAATCGGTGTCGTGCCATCAGAGTCTATACCCGTACCTATTGTATTACTGCCACTCTGTGCCCAAAGTCCGGATCTATGAATCGGATCTTCTTGACCCGGAAACTGAAGCCAAGATCAACCATGGCATCGCCATCTGTCACATTGACACATCAGCTTGGGGTCCGAGTCACGGAGCGTTCGTGGCGCTCGGGTCGCGACCAGGTCAGATTGAAGTCTGCCACTGGATATTTGAGAACGATATGACCTGGACCATCGCCGACTAGGTTCTAACCAGGTTGCGTTCCGGGTTGAGTACGGGAAAATAGAGAAATCCTAATAATATCTATATCCTAAGTTTTTTTTCATAACATTTAAATATGTATTCATTTTTTAATAAGTGGATTTTAGTAGAAACAATTTATGATATTTTTTTTTTGCGATTTTATTTATTTGTTCATCTGAATAAGTTATATTGCTGCTGATGTATAAGCATTAATAATATGAGGTGGGCATCATTATGTGCGGTACAATTCTATGGAATTTTACTGAGGTATTTAAAAACATTGATAAGAGAAATCTGAAAAAAAAGATATAAAGGAAAAATAAAATAATCCAAAAAAGAAAGATAGTTATATTGTACACTGTTCCTGACATTATCCTGTAATGATGTAATTTCTAACGTCTTACCAAAAATAATATTTTTCGTTAGAGTAATTTAATTTGTGAGACGTAGGGCAAACCTACAAGTGTACTTCTCTAATTATTGAGGAAATAGTGGTTTGGCTTAATCATGGAATTACTATGACAAATTTTCATGTTTAGTTATAAAGGATTACTTTAATTTTTTATTTTATTTTTGTGTCCACTGTCTTTTAATACAAATCCAACAAATTACACCTAAAATTACGCATATTTTAAACAAGTTGTTCGAATCTCCAAACAATAGTCCATTGCTTTTTATATAAAAAAAATAGTCCACTGCTTTAGCAAAATCAACATGAAAGAGAATGTAACACCTAATATACGATATATAAAAATAAAATAAAATAACTTGTGTTTGATACTTCCACACATAAGCCTAATACATCAAGGAGTATGGTCCAATTATATGATAAAGAGGCAAACCTATCATAGTCAAGTCTAGAAATCACAATAATGATGAATACATCATTTGAAAAGTTGGTTGAACCAACAGAAAAGAAGAAGATTATATTTATTTTAAAATTACGAGATTTTTCTTTTACATATACATATATCTCTCTATATAATATTATTTGTACAGGTTTGATGCGTTTATTATTTATTAATATATTATTTTAACTGATTAATATCACAATTTAATTCAAATGCAACTTTTTTTTATTGTAACTCTTGTGGGATCTACACTATGTTTTTAAACATCTTTTAATTTGTATATTTATTATTCAATAAAAACCACATATAAAAAAATTAATTCAGTGTTCGTATAATATAAAAGAGAAGTCATAAAACAAATTTAATACTGAAAATATTTCAATTTAGTACGTAATTTTTTATTTGCATATTTAGAGATCAATCTCCAAATATATGTGTTCATATTGTATATAATTATGTGTTCACATATACATCTCTATATAATACGATTTATAAATCAAATTTATCACACGCCATCAATCTCTAAACCAACCAAAGCAAATGGTTCCCAAGTTCATTTTTCATCTATTACTCATTTGCATGCTTATATCACAAATCCAAACCAATCATCTTCTCACGTCCACTGACGAAAAGTTCCCATCGTGGATGTCGAATTCGGATTGGAAGATCATTCAAAATCCGATAACCTCGGCCAAGGCGAGTCTTGTGGTAGCAAAGGACGAGTCCGACAACTATACAAGTGTGTCCGAGACTGTATCGACAGCCACAAAACTCTTCACTGTGAACAGATTCATCATACATAAGAATATATTTTCCATTTTTTCAAATACTTTAGGACCTAGGTTATAGATAATTAAAATAATATATAATAAAATACCAAAAAAAATATTAAAATCTAATATTGCCAGATTAATTGTTATAACTATTCTACAGTTTCAATGCGTTTGTTGACATTTGATTAAAGTATTGTTAAAAATGATTGTCAATGGTTGTGATTAAAAAATGATTAATTTATAATGGTTACAATGGTGATTTAATAGAAATTAAAAACTTAAATTTTTATTATAAATAACAACAACATTTTTAAATATTTTGAACCATTTTTTCTTATGTATATATGTGTATAGAATATATATATATATATATGTGTGTGTTTATACATATATCTTGTGTATACACCTATGTATATATGTGTAATATATATATGTATATATAAATTTGTATTTTGTGTATGTATATATTATGTATATATATGCATGAAAATCCGAGCATATATGTATATATATGTAGTAAAAATATATTAAAACAATAAAAATATAATGTAAAATTTTACATGCACATGAAATTTTCGTTTCCAATACGTTTGGCACACTAAGAAAATATGTAATATTAAAATTTTAGAAAAACAAACATATGCTCTATTAAATAAAAAGAAATGTCAAACCCAAGCAAAAATATAAAATATCCCGATTGCGGGTGTCATGTCATACATAAAAAAATATTAATTTCAAGTTTTTGTAATTAGAGACATCATTTATAATATGGTTTTTGTTATGATGAGTGACTTGGATGTGTGAAACCGATAAAAAACCTTATTTGGGAAACGAAATCACTTACCTTATTTGTTAGTTTTTCCTCTAACATAAACATTAAGACTATATTCATACATTATAAATGAAAGTTATAAGGCATTTTTAAACATTTGAAAACTCTCAATTTACCAATACTTGATGCGCATTTGGAGACATCTTTTATTATTATAACAATAATAACAACAACAACAACAAGGGTAAAACCCCTAAAAACTTCCAATTTACAAAAATATATACAAATAAATCTTCAACTTGAAAAACTGTCATTCAATAATAATGTGGTTGCCGATAACAATAATGTGGTTTTTGTTATGGTAAGTGATTTGGTTTTGGGTTCACTCTAAGGTTAGTTTTTCTTCTAAAATAAAATGTAACCTCCAATACAATATGTTCATACATTACAAAGAAAACTTACAAAATATTTTTAAACATTTGAAAACACTCAGTTTACCAATATTTGATTGGCATATTTGGAGATCAATCCCCAAATGGATGTGTTCACATTGTATGTAATTATATGTATGTATATATATATATATATTATATTATATATATTCACACGATCATATATGTATAAGAGACATATTTTATTATTAAAACAACAATAACAACAACAACAACAAAAACAACAATAATAATAATAATGTGATTTTTGTTATGGTAAGTGATTTGGTTTTGGGTCTACTCTAGGGTTAGTTTTTCCTCTAAAATAAAATATAACCTTCAATACAGTATAGTCATACATTATAATGAAAATTTACAAAACACTTTTAAATATTTGAAAACTCTCAATTTACCAATACTCGATGTGCATATTTGGAGATCATTCCCCAAATAGATGTGTTCACATTGTATGTAATTATAGATATGTATATAAGTAAATGTATATATGCATATTAATATGTTTATACATATATTTTGTATATATACCTATCATATATATATATATATATATATATATGTATATATATGTTCAAATATCCTTACAAACGATACACCTATGTATATATATTATATTATGTATATTTATTCATGAACATACTATCATATATATATAAAAAGATATCTTTTATAATAATAATAATGTGTGGTTTTCTTGTGATAAGTGAATTGGATGTATGAAGTCCATCAAAAATCTTATTACGAAGAAGGGCGATGAAGTCAAACTTCAATCTATCAGTGTTTTACAAATGCTCTTTCAAAAGATATCGAGACATATTTTATGTACACATTGTAAAGAATGATACAAATAATTATATCTCTCTAGATAATATTAACTGTACACTTTTGATACATTTATTATTCATTAATATATTATTTTAATTGATTAATATTTGTAAACTCATATCACAAACCCAAACAAACCATCTTCTCACGTCCACTACCGAAACGTTCCTATCGTGAGTGTCGAATTCAAATTGGAAGCTCCTCCAATGTCCGATAACCACGGCCAAGGCTAGTCTGATAGTGGCAAAAGACGGGTCCGACAACTATACAAGTGAGTCCGAGGTTGTATCGACAGCGACGAAGCTCTGCACCGGAAAGAGATTCATCATGTATATGAAACTCGGGGTGTACAAGGAGTAAATCGAGATAAGTACCTCTATGAAGAACATGATGTTGGTCGGCAATGACAACGGGATTGATTCTGCAATCATCACCGACAATAAAAACTTTAGAGACGACGAGCTAATGTTTCGATTTACAAGTTTTGATAAATTTACTATATTAAAATCAAATTATAAAATCAATAAACAAAAATAAGAATATCGAAAGAAATTAACTTCACATATATGGTTATATAATATGTATATATAAACTATTATAACCTAGAATATATAACTATAGATATCTATGTATATATATGTGTACATATGATATTATAAATAATAACCGAAATATGTATACATTGCAAATAATGATGCACATATATATCTTTCTTTATAGTATCATTTGTACACTTTTGGTACATTTATTATTCATTAATATAATATTTTAACTGATTAATATTACATGTAAATTCAAGTATTGGATTCGAACACAAGATATTTGATTTGAGAGTAGATTGTTTTCGGGTATGAAACTATATATTTATATTACGATCTAGGTTTCGAGCTATTTTAGGGCAAACATCACATTGAAATTTAAAAAGAAAGAAAAAAGAAAGAAACAAGAGATAAAATCATATACTAGTTTTTATGGACGAACGTGTAAAATGAGCTTCACAAACAACATAATAAAGTCAAAGGCCCTCGTCGAACGCCACCCAGTGGCTGGAACCCAAGAGTTCCCCGCCAAGAAGCTGTCGTGGTCAAGACGTGAAAGCCAGACCACTTCGCTCTGCCAGAGATGTTAGCTCCAGGGTCATAGTTCATGTACTCTGCATAGTAGATAGTAGGGAGAGCGAAGTCTTCATCCCATGACAACCATCCGACGGGATTCACCATACCACCGAGAAAGCATTTCTTGAATACAGTTCTCGAGTACTTACGCCACGGCCGCCCCAGGTACGCCGCGGTGGATGATGATTCCCGTGTGCTCGTCGGGCTCTCGCAGGAATGAGCGGTGATCGTATTCTTCTAGCCCTTCATGGGACGTCGGAGATATATGTTGCATCTCTGGAAGACAGCGATTGTCTTTCCAAATATGAAGTCAACGATTCCGTGAATGTCGCAGTTACGGTAGAATTGGAGGTTGGCGTGGACATAGAAGGTGTTTTGGTACCCTTTGAAAGAGCATCAATAGTACACCGACATGTTCGAGCTCGACCTCATCGCCACCGCTTGCTCCTTCTTGCTCCTTCTCGGATCCGCCGTATTCTCAAATGTTATGTCTCTTGTCGTGCCATCAGAGTCTATACCCGTACCTATTGTATTATCCTCTATCTTATTTTTGCTTTTAGCATAATTAACTTACCGAAAGTTGCGGAATCGAACGTCTTCACGCCGTCACTGGAGTTTTTGTTGCCAGTGATTGTTGTAGCATGAATCCCGTCACCTACCAACATTATGTTCGGCATGGAGACGTCGATGTACTCCTTGTACAGTTCGGTTTTGATATGTATCACAAACCTCTTCCCGCCAGAGAGCTTCTTCGTCGCCGCTAAAGCCTCCAATAGACTTGTGTAGTTGTCGGAGCCATCCTTGGCAACTAGAGATTGGCCTTGGCCGTTGCCGGATTTTTTAGGAGCTTACAGTCTGCATATGACACCCACATTGGGAATTTCTTGGATGGTTACTTTGGGTTTGAAGTATGAGAATGGAGATCATGAGCATCAAACGAAAAATGAAGTTGGGGGCTAATTTTATTTGGTTTGCTGAGAGACTGTTGGTGTGAGATGATTTTGATTTGAATATCATAGTATATATAGGGAGAGATGCGTATGTGAACATGCAATGTGAACGCATACATTTGGTAAATTTCCTTTATAATGTATGAACATATTATATTGAAGGTTACATCTTATTTTAGAGAAAAAAATAACCCTAGAGTGGACCCAAGATTAAATTACTTACCATAACAAAAACCATATTATTATTATTATTATTATAAAATATGTCTTTTATACATATATGGTCATGTGTTCATGAATAGATATATGTATAATATAATATATATACATAGGTGTATCGTTCCTTATATATAGCTTAGGTCCTAAATTATTTGAGAAAAATGAAAAATATATTCTTATGTAGAATGAAGAAGATAATAATAATTGAATTTTTTTGTTGTGTAAGGTGAATTTTATAAAATTAATAAACTGTAGATAATATTAACTGTACACTTTTGGTACATTTATATTCATTAATATATTATTTTAATTGATTAATATTTGGAAACTCATATCACAAACCCAAACAAACCATCTCCTCACGCCCACTACCGAAACGTTCTCATCGTTGGTGTCGAATTCAAATTGGAAGCTCCTCCCATGTCCAATAACCACGGCCAAGGCCAGTCTGTTAGTGGCAAAAGACGGGTCCGACAACTATACAAATGTGTCCGAGGCTGTATCGACAGCGCTCTGCACCGGAAAGAGATTCATCATGCATGTGAAACTCGGGGTGTACAAGGAATAAATCGAGATAAGTGCCTCTATGAAGAACATGATGTTGGTCGGCGATGACAACAGGATTGATTCTACAATCATCACCAGCAATAAAAACTTTAGAGACGACGTGTTAATGTTTCGATTTATTACTTTTGATAAATTTACTATGTTAAAAATCAAATTATAAGATCAATAAACAAAAATAAGATAGCGAAAGAAATTAATTTCACTTATATGGTTATATAATATGTATATATTGTTGGTTTAGGTGTTCTATATGTTGCTTTACGATATGAGTACCCTGACATTTTATATTGACAGGGTACTTATATCGTGGAGGAATATGAAATTTTCTCTATTATAAATAATAATTGAAAGATGTATACATTGCAAATAATGATATATATATATATATACTTTCTATATAATATCATCCGTACATTTTTTGTACGTTTGTTATGTAAATTTATTTTTGTGATTGGTAGAGTAGAATAACTTTTGAAAGAGAGATGTAATTTTTATGATGAAAGAAACTTAATTTCATTGACTTTTAATATAGATATTTTAAATATGATTTTTTTTTAAAAAAAAAAGATGGTGTATATAATTAATTATTATCATTAATGAATGTAAAATAATTGAATAAGTACCATTTGATTGTAGCACATATATCTATACATACCTATGAATATATATATATACACGATATTATAAATAATAATTGAAAAATGTACACGTTACAGATGCACATATATATCTTGCTATATAATATCACATATACACTTTTGATACTATTTAGTATTTACCATTCATAACTCTATTTTTGTGATTGGTAGAATAGAATAACTTTTGAAAGAGATGTAACTTTTTGGATGAAAGAAACTTATTTTCATTAATTTTTAATATAGATATTTTAACCGTAATTTTTCTTAAAAAAAATAGACGGTGTATATAATAATTACCATGCATGTCAAAATCCATTTGACACCATTTTTTTTTTGGTTAAACATTTGACACCATTTAACAAAATAAAATTTCTTTTTTGATAAATTTGGCCAACAACCAAGAAATATATAAAACTAAAAAAAATAGCAAAAAGAAGCATATGCAATATTTAAAACAAGTCGAACCCAAACAAAAATATAAAATATTCCTATTGGTGGTATCATAGTATATATCTGTATTTATTAATTTCAAGTTTTTGTAGTATCACACATCTTTTGTTATATATATACGCGATGAAAAAACTGAAAGTTATTGAAAGTCATCTCTTTTCATTGGAAAAGTGTATAATATTATAAATAATAATTAAAAGATGTCCACAATATTTTAAATAATGATATATGTACCAAAAGAGTACATATAATATTATAAATAATAATTGGAAGATGTATATACACTTGGACTTATTAATTACATCCACGTACGTCACTTATATATAACAAAAGATCTATAATACTACAAAAACTTGCCGTCGTGGGTTTCATATCCTGTTCGAAAGTTTTTGGAAATCTCGACAACGAACGGTCAAAATCGATCTTGTGGTGGGAAAGGATGGGTCCAACCATTACAGGAGTATCTGGGAGATTGTAGCGGCGGAGATAAAGCTCGCCGGAAAGAGGTTTGTGGTATACGTGAGAGTAGACGTTTACAAAGAAAATGTGGAGATCCACAAAGAACCTGATGTTTGTCAGCGACGGTATTGGTTCTACGATAATCACCGGTAATACCAACCTCAGAGACGATGCGTCCACAAGATCTGGCTTTGGCCGTTGTTGCCGACTTTTTCAAAAATTTCAGACTCGGGATACGAAATTTATAAGTTTGGAATGAATTTTGTGCATTTTCCAGACGAGCGACATTATATATTTGTATTCTGTATATATATGTATACATACATATATACACATATATACGTAGGTGTGCTACATACAAGTGCTTTCTACAACCACTGTTCAAACCCACCTCTGGGTATCAGTATTATAAAAAAGAACAAGTAAATTAGTCTCTCTTATTTGAATTTCAGAAAATTTAGGTCAAAACCGCAAATATGTTTTGGAGGGTTTACGTGATACCTCTGTCTATGAATACAACCATCAAGGTTTTGATCAAAAGGAAAAGGGATTACTCTCTGGCTGTTGATCTTTATTCTTTTGTCGTGCCAAATAACAATGTCTTGTCTCATCATCATCGCCATCACTGACATGGCATCAGGCATGGGACTAGAGCCAGGCAGGGTTGGTGAGGGGAGTAACAACTGCCTTGACTTGCAAGTAATTATTGAGACTGTAGATTCCCTTCTCTCGTCCGAAGCCACTCATCTTATACCCTCCGAACGGAACAGAGGCATCGAACACATCGAAGCAGTTTATCCACACACTCCCAACCCTCAGTGCCCTCATCAGCCTATTCGCCGTGTCCAGGTTCTGCGTGAACACCCCTGCTGCTAGCCCGTACCTCGATTTATTCGCCCTCCTTATCGCCTCATCAAGATCCCTGATATATTTTTAGACCATTTCAGAATGCCATAGAACAAGTTGCCTGCTGCTATTTAGAAGAGTTTCATGTGAATCTTACTTGAATTTCAGAATGGACTGAACAGGTCCAAAGATCTCATCATTTGCGATCAGCATCTCATCCTGCCATTCATTCCCATGTTAACTGGTCACGATGATGTTTGAGTTTAACAGGCCCAAAGAGGTTTTTTTTTTACCTTCACATCCGAGAAAACGGTGGGTTGGATATAGTATCCCTTGGAACCAAGTTGGTCTCCTCCAGCTTGGAGAGTGGCTCCACTCTCAATGCCTGATCTTATGTACTTCAATATCTTCTGAAACTGTTCTGAGTCCACCTGTTTTGTCCACCACAAAATCCAAACCCCTTCATATCTTCTGAAATTGTTCCCAGTCTCAACTGTGATTGATATGGTTCACATGTAGAGTCAGAACATGTTTTACCTGAGGACCTTGCTCGATGCCCGCCTTGAAAGGATCGCCGACAGCACGTTTGATAGCCCGAGCTTTTGCTTTCTCTACGAATTCATCATACACACGCTCATGTACGAACGTGCGTGAGCCGGCACAGCAGCATTGTCCCTACAAGTAAAGTTAACCAGATTAGATTGATGGCTTATATAAGCTTTGGGTAAAGTTTTGAATTGACCTTTACCTGGTTAAAGAACAGAGCGAAGTGGGCAAGCTCAACAGCCTTATCTACATCAGCATCTTCACATACGATGAATGGCGACTTTCCCCCCAGCTCCAGAGTCACTTGCTTAAGATTGCTTTTGGCAGCCAACTCAAGAACAACCTTTCCCGTTTCGGTAGAACCCGTAAAAGCTACCTGCAGAGGTTTGATAGATTTCTTTAGAGGGCTGGAAACATGTTGAACAGAATGTTCTGCATCTCATTGGCGTGGAGGTAACACTGTTAGTATATGGTTAAATACCAATTGCTGATTTGATATACACTCCATGGAGCAGCTTACCAAGAAACTAGAAAAACCTTTCATGGGGCTGACATATAACATTCACAGATCATACGAAGAGTGTGAGAAGGGTTTCTTCATCACCTTATCGATATCCATGTGACTAGCGATGGCTGCACCAGCCGTCGGACCAAATCCAGAAATTATATTTACAACACCAGGGGGAAGTCCAGCCTGTCAGAGAAATCGGATCAATGGAGATGTGTATAACTTGAAAAGTTAACTGAGGAAAGTAAAAATGGATCAGCCCATCAGATCTAACCTCATGAAGAAGTTTCCCTGCGTAGAGAGCAGACAGAGGAGTCTGCTCGGCTGTCTTGAGGACAACGGTGTTTCCACATGCTAATGCAGGTCCTAGTTTCCATGCGAGCATTAGAAGAGGAAAATTCCAAGGGATGATCTGACCAGCGACCCCTATTGGTTCGTGGAGAGTCTGCACATGGTGCGGACCATCAGCTGGAACCGTCAGACCATGGATCTTGTCTGCCCAACCTAAGAAACTCATCAAGAACACGCACCCAAATTGTATGAGAAGGGAATGGTTACAATAACATGTATACAATAGTTTGTGACTGTATTACCCACCGGCATAGTATCGGAAAAGACGTGCGAGCATTGGCACTTCGATCTTGGCAGATTGTTCGTAAGGTTTTCCGTTATCCCATGTCTCGAGTGCTGCGATCTCATCGTTGTGTTTTTCGATCAAATCAGCAAAACGCAGTAAGATCTTGGACCTTTCCTGAATAAGGACAGAACACAAAGTCAAGTTAAAAGCAACAGCCAAAGGATGGTCTAGAGATATATATGCACAAGATGTAAGTGGTTACATAAGCAGTCATTCTAGGCCACGGTCCCTCATCAAAGGCCTTACGAGCAGCCGAAACCGCTCGGTTCACGTCCTCAGAGTCACCCTCGGCCACATGAGAGATCACTTCCCCTGTTCTCGGGTCCAATGTAGTGAAAGTTTT
>NW_010966822.1:694103-747181 GCF_000463585.1 Tarenaya hassleriana | reverse complement strand
TAGGGAAAGTTTTTCCTGTACCATATCATAAGATGTAAAACATGGATGAAGCAAATATCTAACAATTTTCAGACGCATGAATTGAAATGATTAGGGTTTACCAGAGGCTGCATCGACGAATTTTCCATCGATTAGGAGGTGGGTGTACTCAACCTTCACCGGTGGAGGAATCGGCTCCCCGAGAGCAGCAGCAGCTGTGCTGTATCTGCTTATGTGTGGGATCTTCCCTGAAGAAAACTATGCTCATTAGATCCAATTCAAGTTATGTAGAAAGGGAAAATCTTATGATTCATCCCAACCAACAATCAAAACATCAAATTAAAGTAAAACCAGTGAGAACTTCAAAGCAGAGAAATTAAAAGGATGTATCCAAGTAATCCAGAGGAATGATTAAGACAACCGATATATAATTAATACATGTGGGGATCAGGAGTTCGTCGCCATTAATGCAAGTATGGCAACAAAAACTCAGCTGATTCCGTCAAAACCCTATCTATTTTCTCGGGAACCAAACAAACTGAAGAGAAAAAAACGATCCTATCAACCAGATAGGATTCAAAATTCAAACGAGAACGATCGATGTGAGAGATTCAAAGGCGCAGAACAACGATCGAAAGAGAAAAATGGCGAACACCCAATTGCAATAACAAGAAAAATGGAAGGATTTCGGGTCATCATCAAGCATCAACCGCCCAAACACCGTACCTCTGAGAAGAAGCGAAGAAGACGAAGAAGCTACAGAGCGAGAGAGCAGAGAAGAAATCCTCCTCGACGCCATGGCAATACCTTCTCTTCCTTCCTTTACCAACAAAAAAAAAAAGCTTTCTCTACTCTTCCTTCGCTCTGCTTAGCTACGCCTGCGTATGAAACGCCCTAATATATAAAGAACAAGTTTGAATATTTCTATTCAAGATTTTCTTTTTAAAATTCCTTTTTTTTTTCTTTTTTTTTTTTGCATGCATGATCTCTGATTTCAGGAATTTCGGGAAAACAAATTGACGATAATGCCATCTGACCAAGGTGCCACGCAACACGTGGAAACGACCGACAACCTACCATCGACCTGTATAACATAATCTATTGTCAAAAAAAATAAAATAAAAATGGATGAGATCATACAAAATCTAATGGCAGAACTCATGTGTGGAATACATAAATGGACTGTTGTTATGAAGAATATATCTGGCATAAATAAATACTTTCTTATTCGATTTCTCATAAATTATTTTTGGCCATTTTTATTGTCGATCCTTTGTTACTAAAAAAAATATAGAACACAAAAGCTGCAGAAGAAAAAAAAAAGTAACGTAAAGTTTTTTCTTTGTACAGCCCAAATAAATATTGCCTTCATTTCTTTTTAATATTATAGAAAGGTGATAGTCTAACAAATCGCCATGACGATTGCGACATTTTGTTCCGCCTTCAAGTCACTTTTCTTCCTCGTGTTTACATTTCAAAAGATAAAATTTTCTTCGACTTGCGCCAAAATCTTACTGAATTGAAACTGTAAACCCTAAATCAAGAATTCGATCCTAGAGCGCCACGTGGATCTATCTGGGCAAAACTATAACACAAATAACAGTCGGGCCAAATAAAATAATAATCGAAGAGATAGTTATATGGTTTGTATATGGTTATAAGGACGGATTAGATAAACTTCCATACGAGAATCCCAAGGAATATGAACATAGAAAATTCAATTGTTACATTAATGAAATTTAATTACGGAATACGAATCAGTGGTCCATAACGTACGCCCTTTCCAGCCGAGATTAGGTGGGTTAGATGACGGATGAGAGACTTGAAAATTCCACACGTGTGAAGAAAAATATATAAATAAGAGAGACCGTAGATGTACGTAACTCTTGCTTCTCGACGAAGACGTACACGCCCCAAATTTTTCAATTTTTTCTGCGGAACCTTTATAATACGTACAAAATATGTCCGTTGACAAAATGATTGTTCTAACTCGAAAAAAAAAACACTATTTAGTATTGATTATTTGTTCATTCTAAAGGAGAATATCCTTTTTATTTAATTTTCCAAAATAATCTAACACTTAAGTTATATAAATAAAAAAATCCTAAGATTCCTAACATTACTGAACGATGACACAGTTTGTGTATTCTTAATGTATGAATTAAATTATGGAAATTAGTATTTTTTTTCTCTAACAATTATCAACTATTCTTGTCTGTTTTAGTTTTTCACGAGTGAGAAAATTGTGGAAAGTAGATACCATCAGTATATACATGTACATAGACATTATTTTAAATTTGTTCTTTTTATAATTAATTATAACGGGGAGATGCATAAAATCGGCCCGACCGCTATGGACCGCCCTTCGCACCTCTTGACCATGTGGAAATAACGGGCCTATATTGGGCCTTTACTGGACCCATCATAAATTTTCTGATAATGTCCTAAAAAAATGAAAGCATGGCATGGCCCGAAACCGCATATGCTAAATTTTAAAGGACCGACGACAACTAACACAATATAATAGATTTGATATTTGACATTTTATATCTCACTTTCATCAAATTTATCACGAATATGAAAATCTTCAAAGAGAGTTCACATACATAAAATCCATGTTCTTACTACCAGATTTGTCCATTTTACTATTTAAAATTATCATAAGGGCATTATTATAATTATGTATATGGAGCTTATCTTATGGGGTTCTTAATATAATATGCCGATGAAATGGACGAGGGAAGCATATTCGTGAAGCTTTGCCGATGAAGGGCAAATTCGTCTTTGTTGATGGAACCCATTAGGGGTAGCCATTTCGGTTATTAATCGAATAACCGAATCGAACCGAACCGAAAAAGACATAGTCGTATCTGAACCAAACCCGACATCAAAACCGAATGGTTATGATTTTCTTAAACCCGAAAAAATCAAAACCGAACTGAACCGAATAAAAAAAATAACAGAAAAACCGATATTTTTTTTTTTGAAAAAATGAACTTTTTACCAAACCCAAATCGAAAAATAACCGAACTGAACGGAACCAAAATTTATATAAAAACCGAATGATTATAGTTTTTCTATAACCGAAATAACCGAACCCGAATATAATCGAACCGAATCCAAATCGAAACCGAATCTGCCATCCCTAAAACCCACACAGAGACGCGAGGACGAACACATATACTGGGATCTCATAGCCGTAGTAAACATTTTCTGATATCATGTGAATAATAAAAAATATTTTTTATTATAAACTTTTTAAATTTTAAACTGTAAAATCTTTAAATATAAGTTTACTAAGAATGATATTAAAATATCAATATAAACAATTTTATTAGTATGATTTTCTCAAACAAATTTCGAGTCAATGTAAGAATATTTGGATTTCATTTTAGATTTATAGACAAAATAATATAATTATTGAATATATTAATTAATAAATTTAACAGTAAAAAGATTTATCAATTTAATAGAGAATAAACGATTGAAACAAAACATAGAAAATAGAGAAATACTTTGATAATGATCATATTTCTCTCACTTTAAAAAATAAATTATTTGTAATTATATGTGCAGTAGATGTCTCCTTTTTTGGATTTATAGTATATTTAGTTAATATTGAGCAAATTTGATTGATTTTTATTTTTATTTTAAATATTTTTCTTATTAATTATGTGTTTTGCAACGAGTATATTTGGTTTTAAGTAACGGTTCTATTCAATTAATGATACAAATCCGTTACTATTCTAGACTATAATTTTTCAATAAATATATATATCATCATTAATAATTATTTGAAAAAGAAAGAGGCCTTATAATATTTGGGACTGTTACCACGAACCAGTTGCGTGCCATTAGATGGTCCTGCTCTTAATAAATGTAAGTAGGATCGATCATAATTTGACAACACATTATAAGTGCCGAAGACCCACAAAAAAAAAAAGTATTTTCTAATAAAGGAAACAATATAATATTAAACTTTGACCTTACGCTCGATGTGTCTCCAAATAGTTTTGAATAGATAATAAACAAATATTTCTACTATCGGCAACAAGAAATAAAATTTGAATTAAAACCTTCCGTCTCTTTCCAAAACAAAATTATTTGATAAAATAAATATTTCATGCATTTTATTAGTAATGAGATGCGGTGGTCGAGACTGTCGGTAAATATATATTGAAATGTATTAAAATAGAAGGAAAATCGTATATAAATATCTAAATTTATATAAAAATTCTGTATAAATATCATAATTATAAAATTTTAATATAAATATATGATGTTTTCAAAAATCCTAAATACTTCTACTTTTGCAAATTTTGTAAATAAATCTAAAATTTAGATATTTTTCAAATAAATAAAAAAATTTTAGAAAATAATTAAGGCTATAACGAAGGACTAAAAAGGGTGATCGAGTGAAGTTGGACAGGTGGCTGCGAGAAGAGAGGTACAGTTTTCATATTTAGGCATGATGATAAAGTGCGTTGTCGATCATATCACGCCCACGAGAATTAATCATTTTCTCCCAATCCATATGTAATTATTGCATGATTTAAAGGCCCGGTTTATTTTTTAATATTTTTTTTCCTCGCAAAGGGTTTTTAATTATCAAGCACGTTATTAGACGTAAAAAAAAGTCTCCCGTACCATTAGAAATTTTGTTTAAAAAAACATATAATTGCTGCGTATGAAATAGAGGAGATATGAGTGAATGATTTTTATTAATAATATTTTTAAAATATGGTTGTTAGAAACCCATTATTCCAAGGGCCATGCAATCTGCATGGCACGACCAAATTCGTACGCTTCCTCGTGGGCCATATTTTACGTAAATTTCTTTTTCTAGTGAAACACTATTCTTCGTTTAACCCGACATATTCTCCAATAAATAGACGATTCATCTCTACACAATATTTTTGTGGTAAAATATAATATTAAGTACAATCATTAGGGTGGACATTTTAACCCATAATCCGGAGGTTTCAGATATCTGACTTAACAAGTATCTGGATATTAATAATAACGAGATCGAGTATAATGAAGCCGAGTTTTTTACCTCCGGATCTGGACTCGAATTTCAATTATTTCATAACGGGTACCTCTGGGTATCCGGTATATTTATTAAAAATTCAAAATATCTTTATATTTACAATATTTATCTAAGGTTTATATAAAAGAAAACATTTATATAGTATATTTATTACTTACTAAAATACTTTAATTTTATTTTCTTAGTCTATATAAATTATGGAATCGAGTTTTGAATTTTATTTAAATTATTTTTTATGGAATTTTATAAGTTATAAAGTTTTGAATTTTATTTGTATGAGTTTGGGTATCACGAGTAAGAGATTGAGAATCTTATTGAACCCGAGTTAAGGGTACCTAGATTTCATGAAACCAAAAATGAGATTATATTTTTGTAAAACCCGTAGTGATGAGATCGAGACCGGATTTCTTAAAAAACGGGAGTATCCAAGCTGTGCCTACCCCTAACCACTACAAAAAAAGCGCTAAACTACGACGGACATTGCGACGGATATGTCCGTCGCAATAAAATTAACGACGGCTAACGACGGAATACAGACGGTAAACACTCTGACGTATTCCGTAGGTTTCCGTCGCAACCTAAGACGACGGAATGTGACGGAGTACTCCGTCGCAAACTTATTGCGACCGAAAACGAGGGACTTCCGACGGAATTATGCGACGGACTACCCTCCGTAACTTTCCGTCGTTTTTTAGCGACGGAAATACGACGCACCGTATCCGTCGTATAGTTAGGTATAGTTAGGTGGGAAACGTTTTTTTTTTTGCCAGAATGTCCGTCGCAAACGGTCGCATTCCGTCGTGAGTTCGGTAGTCCGTCGGTATCCGTCGCAACAAATCCGTCGCACGTCCGTCGCATAGCCGTCGCAATTATCAAGAATATAACCCCGCGCATATCACCACCATCAAGCAACCGAAAAATAACCCTCCCCACCGAAAAATAACCCTCCCCAAACGAAAAAAAACCCAAAAAAAATGTCTTTCAATGCAAGGAGATGGATGTATGAAAGAATAGATCCATACACAAATCAAATATGCAAAGATTTTGAAGAAGGATTGCAAGCGTTTATGACGTTTGTTACATCTCAACCGTCATATATCGAAGGGTCGAAACTTCCATGTCCGTGTGTGAAGTGTGAAAATACGAAATGGCAGTATATTCAACAAGTGTGGCATCATCTATATCGAAGAGGGTTCATGTCCAATTATTTTGTTTGGCTAGCTCACGGAGAAACAGTGGACACGACGTCTTCATATGGTGCAGTTAATCAAGTCATTATCGATGAGCAGCGAAACGAATTTCAACAAGGAGAAAGAAATCCGTATTCAGAAATGGTGTTTGATGCGTTTCCAAATGTCGGTCAACCGTCTTACGGGGAGGAAGAAGAGCCAAATTCCGAGGCTAAAAGGTTCTACGAGATCCTTAATACATCGAGCACTCCAATATATGAAGGATGCATTGAAGGTCTATCGAGATTGTCGTTGTCGTCACAATTGATGAACATGAAGACTGATTACAATATTCCGGAGAAATGTATGGACGGATTTAGTCAGATGTTCAAACAATATCTACCAGAAGGTAATACTGCAACAGAATCGTATTATGAGACGAAGAGTCTGATGCGGAAGTTGGGGCTACCGTATAAAAAGATTGATGTTTGCGAAAACAACTGCATGATTTTTTGGAAGGACGACGAAGGATTGATGCAATGTCGGTTCTGTGGGAAGGATCGGTATCGGCCACGACGAAAAGTATCCAAAAAAGGCAAGTTGATTCCATTGAAAAGAATGTTTTATATGCCTATTACAGATCGATTGAAGAGATTATATCAGTCTGAGAAAACCGCATCACATATGAGGTGGCACGACGAACATTGTACTCCAGAAGGGGAAATGCATCATCCATCAGACGGGTTAGCATGGAAACATTTCCAACAGGTATTTCCTGATTTTGCTCAAGAGGCTAGAAATGTTTATCTAGCATTATGCACAGATGGGTTTAATCCATTTGGAATGTCGGGTCGGAACTACTCTGTATGGCCGGTGATTCTAACACCGTACAACCTACCACCCGGAATGTGCATGAGTAGAGAGTTTTTATTCCTCTCAGTACTGGTTCAAGGACCTACACATCCTAGAAGAAGTTTAGACGTGTTTCTTCAACCGTTGATAGAAGAGTTGAATGAGTTGTGGAGTGTAGGTGTCACTGCATACGATGTGTCGGTGAGACAGAATTTTTTGCTTCGAGCAGTTCTTTTATGGACGATTAGTGATTTTCCAGCTTACTCTATGTTGTCAGGTTGGACAACACATGGTCGTCTAGCGTGTCCATATTGCATGGATGAAACTGATGCATTTTGGTTGCAGCACGGACGAAAAATGAGTTGGTTTGATAGCCATCGGCGTTTTCTACCAAGAAATCACGTGTTACGACGCAACAAGAAGAATTTTCGAACAAATATAGTTGTTGTTGATTCTGCGCCACTTGAACATACCGGGAATGAAATTTTACTTGAACGAATCGAAGAATGTGTTCGGTCACATGGATTATCTACTACATCAGTGGTTGGTGGTAACGGTCATTTACCGATTGAAGGATATGGTGATTATCACAACTGGCATAAGAAGAGTATATTTTGGGAATTGCCATATTGGACGAGGATCCGGTGTTTCTAGCCCTTCTACCCCTACTTCTCAGCAGCCCCCAATACCCACACCTCGTTTGGATCAACCTTTCACGGGTCAATCCACACAGCAACCTTCACATGAAGGTTGTTCGCGTGATTCATCAGTATCACTCAGGGAAATCCTCGCATCCGAGGATCGTCGTACGACGAGACCGCATCTTAGCCCAGAGCGAACCAACGGTACTTTATGGTAAGGAACATTGTAAATGATTGTCACGTCTTCATGCAACGATTGTTACCTATTGCGTTTGCAGAGATACTTCCGGAACATGTCAACCAAGCTATATCAGGTATGTTTTGTTTCGTCGTAGCGATTTTAATATTACTTAAGATCTTTACACGTGTGATTTAGTTATATGTTGATATTGTATTTATAACCTCATGTTTTTGAACCGTATGAATTAGTAACTTTTTCCGGGAAATCTGTAGTCGGACATTGAAAAATGAAGACGTCCAGTTGATGAAGCAAAATATTGTTCTAATTTTGTGCAATTTAGAGAAGATATTCCCACCATCTTTTTTTGATGTGATGGAACATCTGCCAGTTCATCTGCCACGAGAAGCGGAACTCGGCGGTCCGGGTCAGTTTAGGTACGTATATACATTAATATTGTCTATATGATTTTAATTATGTATTTGAATGGAAACGTAGATTTATTGTGTAATTGTTGTAGATGGATGTACCCGTTTGAGCGGTTTATGTACCACTTGAAGCAAAAAGCGAAACAAAAGGCGTTTGTTGAAGGAAGCATTGCAGAGCAATATATAAACGAAGAAATATCATTCTTCACCTCGTATTATTTTGAAGATCAAGTGCAAAAAAAGAATAAACAACCAAACAGACCATTTGACACCGTAGATGGACCGGAGTACGGTAATGTTGTCATGGATATTCCGCAATGTTTCTACAGAAAAGGACGATGTGGTGGTCGAGAAATCGATGCACATTTATCGGACAAAGATTACCATGTGGTCCACACGTATATTTTGTTGAACTGTGAAGAAGTTCTACCGTTCGAAAGGTGCGTATATACGTATTTATTTTTGGGTTCCATGGATAGTTAAACTTTTATAACTTGTCTTGTGGTTTTTTGTAGGATTTTTGATGATCAGGTATTCAATACGTACGGTGATGTAAACGATGATCAGTTAAGCCAGATTAAAGAGAACGGATTCGCAACCTGGTTAAAAGAATTTGTACGTAATTAATTAAATAATATCGCATATGGAAGAACACTAACCACATGCCAAATTGTTGCTTGATTTTTTTTTTTACAGATTGAATCATCGCAAGAAGATCATCCATTGTGGTTACACGAGTTAGTTCAAGGTCCCATTCGGCTGGTCAAATGTTGGCCAATGTTCTCTACGAGAGGATATTTATTTCATACATATGAACATGGACAACATCGTTCGACGGCAAATTATGGTATATGTGTGAAAGGCTCGAGTTATTGTGCTTCGGATGATGAACCAGATTTCCATGGCATTCTTCAGCAAATTTTCCAAGTACAATACCCGGGTCATATTGGACTGAAAGTGATGATTTTCCGATGTGATTGGTTTGATCCGACGCCAGGACGCGGAATACGGATCAACAAATCAGGGATCACTGATATTTGTTACTCCCGTCGATATAGAAAATATGATCCTTTTATACTGGCATCCCAAGCAGATCAGGTATGTTTTATCCCTTATCCAAGAGATAAAACGCGAAGAAGTGACATCGATTGGAAGGCCGTTATCAAGATTAATCCAAGAGGGACCATTACATATGATGGATCAGTGGAACAAACCCCGCTACAGGAAGAGCACACGGTTGCAGCAGTCGCAGAAACAATTGATGTGGAGAGGCTAGCAGTGGAACAAGGGATAGTTGAAGAACTAGAAATTGGAAACCTCGATGAAGAAGGCGAGAGCAGTGACACCAATCCCGAAACAACGGAGACATCATCTTATGGTTCATTTGATTAATTATGTAATGTGTGTATTTTTATTTTAATTTTTTTTTAATTATTTTTTTATTTTGCGACGGATATTATCCGTCGGTAGCCGTCGGTATTTTACCGCCCTTTATTTGTGAAATTTTCGCGAATTTTTTGAAAATTTTAATATCCATGTGCGACGGATAGATTCCGTCGTTAAATAAGATACTCCGTCGCTAATTGCCACGTGTTCAAACATTTGCGACGGTTGCCGACGGTTAAGTTCCGTCGCAATTTGTAATACATATCGGGATTCCTCTTCTTTCTTCTCCGCCTCGACGCGAAAACAGAATCTCTCCCTGCGATTTCCGGCAATCGGTGCGATTTCCGGCCACCCACCGTCCAAGACAACCTGTCCGACGCCGTGCGAGGTAAGTCTTTCCTCTCTCCTTCTCTCCCTTGGTGATGATTCGCTGAAGCTTGGGGTTTAGGGTTTCGACGAGATTTGTGCGAAAATTCTAAGATCCGAAAATTTTCGGCTTTTGTGGATGAATTTCGGCGAATTATGGAGTGATTTTGCGATGTTTTGGATTGTTTCGATGGGATTATGGTTTCATTTGGGGTTTAGGGTTTCTGATTTTAGGATTTACGGTTTAAGGGTTTAGTGTGTTTTGGATTGTTTCGATGGGATTATGGTTTCATTTGGGGTTTAGGATTTCAGATTTAGGGTTTATGATTTAGGGTTTCGTTTGGGGTTTAGGGTTTCGTTTGGGATTTAGGGTTTCTGATTTTAGGGTTTAGGGTCACATATTATGGTTTAAATTCGGTATTAGGGTTCCAATTATCAATTTAGGGATTATGGTTTCATTTGGGGTTTAGGGTTTCGTTTGGGGTTTAGGGTTTAGGGGTTGTTTGGGGTTTAGGGTTTAGGTTTTAGGGGTTGTTTGGGGTTTAGGGTTTCTGATTTTAGGGTTTACGGTTTAAAGGGTTTAGAATTTCTATATGTAGATGAGTCAGTCACGTTCCGGGAGTAGATCGGGTAGCGGAGTCCGATCTCGCGGACGAGGATCCGGTGTTTCTAGCCCTTCTACCCCTACTTCTCAGCAGCCCCCAATACCCACACCTCGTTTGGATCAACCTTTCACGGGTCAATCCACACAGCAACCTTCACATGAAGGTTGTTCGCGTGATTCATCAGTATCACTCAGGGAAATCCTCGCATCCGAGGATCGTCGTACGACGAGACCGCATCTTAGCCCAGAGCGAACCAACGGTACTTTATGGTAAGGAACATTGTAACAATTCATTTCTAAATTTTATATTAACGTTTACAGTTATATAACTAAGTATATTTATATACTCGCAAAGGTTCGGTTGTCATGCCGAGATACGGAAGACAATTGTGAGCATCTTCAAGAGTGATTTTCAGGGTCCTTGGTTCAGTATCACTCGTGTCCCTCCAGCGACTCTGGAAATGTTTCTACAGAAAAGGACGATGTGGTGGTCGAGAAATCGATGCACATTTATCGGACAAAGATTACCATGTGGTCCACACGTATGTTTTGTTGAACTGTGAAGAAGTTCTACCGTTCGAAAGGTGCGTATATACGTATTTATTTTTGGGTTCCATGGATAGTTAAACTTTTATAACTTGTCTTGTGGTTTTTTGTAGGATTTTTGATGATCAGGTATTCAATACGTACGGTGATGTAAACGATGATCAGTTAAGCCAGATTAAAGAGAACGGATTCGCAACCTGGTTAAAAGAATTTGTACGTAATTAATTAAATAATATCGCATATGGAAGAACACTAACCACATGCCAAATTGTTGCTTGATTTTTTTTTACAGATTGAATCATTGCAAGAAGATCATCCATTGTGGTTACACGAGTTAGTTCAAGGTCCCATTCGGCTGGTCAAATGTTGGCCAATGTTCTCTACGAGAGGATATTTATTTCATACATATGAACATGGACAACATCGTTCGACGGCAATGTCCGTCGGTTCTACGAGTTCTTCAGGAGACACACCGTCGATCGGACGGTACATATGTGAATGAGCGGGTCCAGGAGATCGAGGAGTTGGTGCAGTCCAAGATCGACGATAAAGTCTCCCAGATGGACGAGAGTACTGCTTCTACACAACTCTCGACAACCGAAGTTAACAGCCTATATCTAGAGGTAAATATTTATAAAATTAATAGTTCTGAATTTTAAAAATATATGATTGTATGCTAATTTTTCTTTCGTTGTATAGGTTGTCCATCCGGATGCCAAGGGCCGTATCTATGGTATCGGCACCTTGGCATCTCAACTGGGCGGGGGAGAAACTTCTGCTCCGGCGATTACTCACCATGTCGCGCTAACGCGTCAAGTGGAAGAGTTGAAACGCTCCCAAGAGCGGACGAATGCAGAACTGGCAGAGGCCCGGGCGAAGATCGAAGAGTTCGAGCAACATCGGGAGAAGCTACAGAAGCTCTCCGAGACCGAAGCGAGGATCGTACGCTTCGAGGAGATGATGCAGCGCCTCACACCGTTCATGCCGCCTATATTCGACCAGTATGGCTTTCCGACGACATCTCGGCAGCCAGATGCTCGTGAGGATGATCCAGAGGACGCACCCACCAATCTCGACAACGATGCACCGGTAGATCCGTAGATGTATTTGTATTATAACTCTTTCTAAATTATTGTATTATACTTTTTTTTTAAATATGAATCTTTTTTTGTTTTTAATTAATTCGTATTTTTATTTATGAATTTGTTTTAATAATTGATTTTTAAAATCTTTAAATTAATAACAAATTTTTTATTTTTTAATTATTTTTACAAAGTTTGCGACGGATGCAACTCCGTCGTAATCCGTCGTTACGTTCGAAAATTAATAATGCGA
Organism: Tarenaya hassleriana; assembly: GCF_000463585.1. Lineage (NCBI taxonomy): Eukaryota > Viridiplantae > Streptophyta > Magnoliopsida > Brassicales > Cleomaceae > Tarenaya > Tarenaya hassleriana. Next base: position 734,647 of record NW_010966822.1, on the reverse strand, counting down.
CGCATACACGACGGATATCTGCCGTCGGTAACTTGCTACGGACCAACTCCGTCGGAATCCGTCGTTACGTTCGAAAATTAATAAAGCGACGCATAAACGACGGATATCTGCCGTCGGTAACTTGCTACGGATAATTCCGTCGCAATGTGCGACAAACATAAACGCGACGGTCTACGACGGTTTATTTCCGTCGGTAATATACCGACGGAAATGTCCGTCGTAAATTTGCGACGGTGAAACCGACTGAAACAAATTTGCGACAGCTCTGTACCGACGGATTTGTGCCCGTCGTGACCCGTCGCAAAATATCTGTTGCGACGGATATGTGTTCGCGGTGCGACGGATACGTCCGTCGCATATGCGATGTATTTTTGTAGTGAACGGTCATTCCTTTCATCCATTAGAAATGACATAATAAATCATTTACATTATAATTATACGCCATTTTTCTATTCAACGTACAATACCATGAAATGGATGTGGAATAATATAACATATCAGTTTATGTTTTATACATTAGAATGATATAAATTTATAACGATAGAGGCAAGGACTCTTCTGTCACTTGTATTGTTTTGCATTTTTTTAGATATAGAGTACAGGTGAAAAATTGAATATATAAAGAAAACTACAAAAATATTACAAAGTTATCAGCAAAAAAAGAATACATCTTGACAAAAATAAGTTGGTGGGCAAATTAAGGAATTGTTCGTGTCTTTCATAAAAAAAAAAAGGAATTGTTCATATCTGCGCTCGCGCGCACACACACATGTATATATATCAATATCATGAATTATAAACACTAAATGCAATTTTGTCTAATAAAATTATGTTTTGTTTTCTCAATGTATAGAATTATCTTAAATTATATCAATAAAATATTCTGTCAGCATGAGTCCATTTTATTCTCGAGCAATACGCGTTTTTGCAGAGAAACAAAAAGGAGAATCTCGATGCAAGTGGGATGTTTCCGCCTTTTAAAAAAAGATGTTCGATAAATCAATATCCCTAAAAGATTTTTGGCATTTATTTTAATTTTCATTTTTTTTATGTTATTAACTTTATTCTCTCTTTTGTTTTTTGTTTTATTAAAGGGGCCCATTATTCAAAAGCCCAAAAAATATCTCAAATTCGAAAACTCCAACCTTATCACTTTTTTTTTTGTTATTGGTAATTCTTTTTTGGAGGATTCTCTCCAAAAAGAAAGATGCTCTTCGATTTTTTTTAAAAAAAAAATTAAATCTCCTTGATATGTCGCAGATTACCCTCGAATAAAAAAACAATAAAAGGATTTAAATAAAACTAGCTTATTTTGAAAAAAATATATTTATATGCGAAATTCCATATTATACGAAAGGAGCAGGTACAGCAATAATTGAGTTTGCTTTATAAACTTTAGTGGCATAAAAATTCATATATTCGCAGTAAATGAGCAGAGAAAGTACAACAATTACCGACGACGTGTGATTAAAACTATTCATACGCAGTGTTGTCGGATTATTATTATTGATTTAACATCGCCAAATTAATTATAAATTAAAATTCCACAAAACTCACAATCGTACCACTGCCTCTTAGTTACCCTCTCTATATCTTCCGGTTTCACACGAAACACGTCAGATAAAAAACCCTAATCTTCGCCACAAACACACACACTCTCTCTCTCTTCGGAGGTTTAAGTCTTGGGCTTGCTTTCGGGGAGGTTTCGGCGGGGCATCCATGGCGGCGCAAGAAGCTTCCGTTACTGATTTGCCGGTGAAGAGGCCGAGAGAGGACGAGGATAACGGCGCCGATGCAAACGCCGTTTCCATGGAGACGGAGAACTCTGCTGCCGCCGATAATGGTGGAGAACGCAAAGATCCTAGCGGTGTATCCACTGTTATCCCTGGATGGTTCTCCGAGATGAGTCCGATGTGGCCGGGTTGGTTTATCTTCGTTTTTCTTGTTTAGGCTGTTTGGCTACTGGGAAAACAGCACAGTTCTTCGTCTTTTTGCTCAATGAAACGGCGCAGTTCTCGTTGATCTGATCGTCTCTGCACCTGAAGGAAAATCTCATTTTATTAATGTCTATAATGCTTCAGGGGAGGCACACTCCTTGAAGGTGGAGAAGATTTTGTTTGAGGGAAAATCGGATTACCAACAAGTGATGGTTTTTCAGGTATTAGCATTTGACGCTTGTTAGTTGCATTGCATGTCCTACCTTCTTGTTTAAATCAAATTTTTTTATCTGAAATCTCTCGCTTTGATTCAAGTATGAAGATTAAGGACTTCTCTTATCTGTTATTCGTGCAGTCCGCTACGTATGGGAAGGTTTTGGTTTTGGATGGAGTGATTCAGCTCACAGAGAGAGACGAATGTGCGTATCAGGAAATGATTAGCCATCTTCCCTTGTGCTCAATCCCTAACCCCAAGAAGGTAATCCTTTCTGAACCAACAAAGCTCGAGCAATATATATATATATATATAACTGTGTTCTCGTTCATTTGTAAAGGATAGATTATAGATATATCTAATGATGTGGAAGATAATCAGAGTCTCTTGCTTGTAAAATCCCAAGAAAGTTCACTTTTTTTTTAAAAAAAAAAACTTTGTTAGCTTCTGAAAAAGCAGAGCTTATTGAATATTTGCAACTGGTAAGTGAAGCAATCATAGTTCCTTGATCGGATGTGATGAGAGAACATTTGTCGGTGGGGATTAATGATTATCTTCCAGGGTGGTGGTCGGATTATGTATTTGAGGAGAGAAAAAAAAAGCAGATAATGAAGGTTTCATATCTCGAATGTACAAGTTGATTCTGTTTCTACGAAAGTTGAGTTTTGGACATAATCAAAGTTTCTTGCTTTTTAGAGATACAAGTTTTATTTCTTATCTTCCTAAAATATAAAAAAAAAATTGCATGCCGTTTCTCTTTGGAAATTGCAGAACAATCGAAGTTCATTTATTGGATATCATCATAGAAACTTTAAGTTTGCAATGATGAATGATGATTATCTTCTAGGGTTGTGGTAGAGTGTCCGTTTGGAAAAAAGGTAGATAATTTGAGAGTCTCTTGCTTTTCATATGTAAAACTTGCTTCTGCTTCCAAGAAAGTTAAATTCTACGCATTTTGGCTTCTAGTAAAATAAATGAACCAAATTCTAGCTGTATTTTCTGTAGAAAGTTAAATGACAAGCCAGGTCGGTTTCTGCCGAATGCATTTCTTCAGGTCTTGGTCATTGGAGGGGGAGACGGTGGTGTTCTACGGGAAGTGTCACGTCATTCCTCAGTTGAGCAGATTGACATCTGTGAAATCGATAAAATGGTGGTTGACGTGAGTGGTCACACACTTTTCTCATCTGCCTTGTTTCCTCTGTTTCCATGAAACGTCTTTGTAATCTGAATAAATGGACCTTCAGTAGTCTAATTTGCTTATACTGTCTGGGACTCTCCAGGTGTCTAAGGAGTTTTTCCCTCATGTAGCAGTTGGGTATGAGGATCCTCGGGTGAACCTTCATGTCGGTGACGGTATAAATTGCTAAATTTTCCTCTCTCAGGACAACCAAACCAATTATGTCCTTGCATTTGAAACGGAGAATGGAATAACAATTTTTTTTTTGCAGGAGTTGCATTCTTGAAGAATGCAGCTGAAGGAAGCTATGATGCAATCATTGTGGATTCATCGGATCCTATAGGTAAAACTTAAAAGCGGAATCTAGCTGTTGGGATCGAGTCAGAGTTTTCAAAATCGATTAAAACTTGTGGGAAATGAATGTGACCAGGTCCTGCGAAAGAGCTATTTGAGAAACCCTTCTTTGAAACGGTGGCAAGAGCTCTTCGACCAGGCGGGGTGGTGTGTACTCAGGCTGAAAGCATGTGGCTTCACATGCACATCATCGAAGACATCGTATCAAACTGCCGTGAAATCTTCAAGGGCTCTGTCAATTACGCTTGGACCACTGTTCCAACTTACCCCAGGTTAATAAATATCATATATATATATATATATATCCCCCCATGTCTGGGCCTGGCCAAGAACATGACTTTCTTATTATGATGAGAGATCTGTTTCTTCTGGCAGTGGAGTCATTGGATTCATGCTGTGTTCAACCGAGGGCCCTCATGTCGATTTCAAACACCCAGTGAACCCGATTGACGCTGATGAGACCCATCTTAAATCTAAAGGACCCTTGAAGTTCTACAACTCCGAGGTAATGAATGAATAAAGATTCCCACCCAAGTGAAATCTTGAGCTTTGGTTTCTCTCTGAGTCTGTATTGATTGATTTTTGCTTGGACAGCTTCATTCAGCCGCATTCTGCTTGCCTTCTTTTGCGAAGAAGGTAATCGACTCGAAAGCCAAGTAGAAAAGATTGCTTCTTCGATTCCTGTCTGTCTTTCCTTTCATATTTTCCATGTGCCTTTTCGAATAAAAGTTGAATGATTTGTAGAGAACTGTCACGTTGTTCTCACCATGTTCTATGGCTTTTGACTGAATGATCTCCATTAGTGATCACACTCATAAGATTCTCTCTCTCTCTCAAGATTGTTTCGAAGATGTTCTGCGGCTACTTCTGCTCTATTCTGTACCTTTGATATTCTGCAATTCCAGGTTCGGATTAGTTCCGCTTAGGCATAGACATGAGCTTTCACTTTGATGTTCCGACTTGGAACCCTGGTTTGTTTGAGTTAAGGCTCTATTCCTTCTCTTTTGTCGGCATATTTTAATTAATTATACATGGATATGTTTTATTTGAGCATAAAATACATTAAAAAAAAATTATTTTTATAAAATCAGGTGGGTATTTGGTGTACCGTGGATGATTGGGCCATGACTAAATTAACCCACATTTCTCTTAACTTCCAGCCCAAATCTTTTACTTTTCCATTTTGATTTCATTTTAGGACGTACTGCGTATTGTTAACATATGGGCCTTTTACGTCTTTTAATTTTGGGCCCACATTTCCGGCCATCAGACGAAATAACTTTTTAGCCAACAAAAACAAAAATAGATAAATGGGTATTATTTTATATAAAACTGGGCATCTGTTTGATTTAAATTTGAAACAAAATTATCATACCGAACAAAGTTTTAATATCGAAAATTCTGAAAGCTATACATACCCACATTAAATCTCGTGCTGTAACCTTCTATAATTCTTGCTAAACGGGACTTGTTAATTACATATATAATAGAAAGTCGAGTGGGTAGTGAGTCACGACCGGAAAAAAAGGTGGGGCCGACCAATAACATAAAAAAATGATTCGAAAAAAAATTGATGGGCCTCAATAAAACAAAAATAATTTGGGCTTACATGATTACATCATCACCAGTTCAGACACGACAAAGATTGTCACCATACGTTGACCTTTCCACACACGTGTAAAAGTCACCACGGAGCTTAGCAACGAACATTTTTATCATTACTAATCCCATGTTTGTAATATATTTTTACAACAAAATAAGTTTGCAAACTTGTTACACACACGTGCGTGTATAATCTCATAGAACTCATATATTAACTAGAAATCATGTTGCTCGTCTGTTAAATGATTATTAACTAGAAATCACATATTATGATTTCTTTGTGTCCACATTTAGTGCATTGGCTAAAACAAAAGACAAAGTCGTTTACTTGTACAAAAAGTCACACTGTCCCACATATTTATTATATTAAATTGAATAAGCTATTTCCATCAGATAATTACGTCATCGGATACAAACAAAAATGGATTGTTACGTAACGTAATCATAATCGCTATAATATATTTTTGCTGCCGTGTATATATATATATATATATATGTATAATATCGTATTCGAGTCACGTAAATTCGATGAGACAGCGACAACAGAACTATCACCTAACATGTAATATATTGTTTCCCTTTTGTCTTATCCAAATTGATTACAAATTCCGCGATTACTCGTTAACCGTTGACCGATGTTTAAACCGGCCTCCGATTATATTAGCAATTTAGTGCATGATAATATATTTCTGAGTACTAGAGATTGTAATAGCATGATGCATTATTAAAATGAAAGGTGAATACTTGGTTAGAAGATTGATTTGGTGCATTAAAACCTATTATTACAAATAAAATACCAAGATAATGAGGGATCATATACAATATATTACTAAAAAAAAAGTATAAATGAGAATTTATAGAATAGGAAAATATCTAAATATCACGCCGTGGCATATATACATATATATATATATATATATATATATATATATCGTATACAAGAAAGAACAATACATATCTGACAATTATTGGGATGATTGGTTGATATTCTCCAGAAATGGAGACCGCTTCTGTTATTGCATGCATGATGGAACGTGTAATAGCCCACGCCATCTGAATCCGATTCAAATAATTTACATCTCTCTCCATGTAATTCCACGTGGACAAACTGTCCAAGTAATTAATTTCAACGCATCGTCCAATATTAACCTATAATATTAGGGAATGTCCGGAGAATTTATTCAAATCATCCTTATATACACATATATAGCACTCATACTTTGATACATACATACATATATATATATATATATATGTATATGGATAAAGACGCAAACAGGATAAAGACGCAAACAAGTACAGATGCATTCCATGTCCATATTTGTTGGATTTTGATGTCACAAACGTGAGAGTGGAAAACATGGACGAAGAAAGAAGGCCCATGTGTCTGCTTTTGTCACCATCCATTACAAACATTTCAGTCGGAAGAAAAAAAAAACATTTGAAAGCTACAGACAGATGTTAATTAATTAATCAATCAGTAAGCACCATTATTATAATGCATAACTAAAAACAAAATATCGTCACCATCATCATTTCCGGAGCCTTCTAGCGCCCAAAGCATAATACAAATGAAAAACTCGTGGATATAATTTGGACTTATTTAATTAATAATCATAATAAATCTCAAATACCCTTAGCTTATCAAACTAAATATATTTCGCTGTTTCTTACGTTTTTAAACGTTGATAAACATATAAAAATTAAAGATCTGTGTACCTTCGTACATGGCTCAACATTTTATACCTAACTTTTATATAAAAAGAATAATTCATACTTATTTTTAATTTTAAATGAATTGTTATTTTTTTATAAAAATAAACTTAATATATATTTAAATTAAATATTCTAAAAGAAATTATTTTTAAATTTACTATATTTGAAGTTATAAATTTATGATTATTTTTATCTATGTTTATTATAGAAATAGTATATATATATACCATTATAGATTGAAAATATTTAGACTAGTTAAAATATTAATTAGTAAGATTTGTTACCTGTTTGTTATCCTAATTTTCTATTTAACTTCCAAAACAGATTCAAATTCATCGCATTCATTCATGTATCATATTGATTCATGTATTTAAATGATTTATTAACATATTTATACCATTTTCTTTAACTATAGTATGATTGCATTGTAATATTTTTTATATTGTTTTTGATAAAATTAAGTTTAAAGATTTCTAAAATTTAAATTTAAATTTAATATATTTTTATGTAAAATTTATAATATATATATTTATGAATTAATTTTGTATATAAAGCATATAATTTTAAAATATTAAGACGATTCGAAAATAAATTACATGAATTATAATGACTATATCAATAAAAACAAAAAGAATCCATTACTTGTTTGATTTGCACGGACTATAAATGACAGTATATCTCAATTTATAAATATGATAATCTTATATATATGAATTTTAAACGAATCTTATGGGTCTTTATTCGAAACAATTTTATATTCGGATCTTAACGACGCCATCAATGTGTAAAAAAGTATTTTTAATTACATGAATTAGAATATTTTTTTAGTATATTTTAATATTTGATACATTTATTTGTCGAGTTAAAAGTTTATATTTTTTTAATATATTTTGTGAATTGAGTATATTTTATGAGATTTTATTTTAAAATTAATATAATTTTTATACAAAATTTATAACTTTAAAATATTAAGAAGATTCTAAAAAAATTTATATTAAATACAATGACTAGGTCAATAAACAGACTATAAACGGCACCATATCTGAATTGACAAAGTGTGAGAATCTCAGATACGACGGCACAGTGTTCATGCTCCGTAGTATATTGATAGGTTACCAAATTCACAAGGATGCGGGTCTAATAATTCACTTCATATATCCTTCTTTTATTCATTTATTTATTATATTTTGCAAGTTTGGAAAAGCCATCTGATAATTCACTTTATATAAAAGCTTTAATTATACGAATCGACATCCCGCTTATCAATGGTGTGACAGATAAAAATTTATATATTTCAGATTATAACTTGTAACATTCTGATCAGAATATGGCATCTCAGATTTCAACCAATGCTTATCTCGGATTTCGACCGATACTTTCTATATCGAAATCTCAATCCAGCACATACTATATATATGCACACACGCATATATACACACAGATATATGTATGTATTTATATGTGTAAGTGGACGACTGTTTTCTCTCCCCAAAGGCCGAAAGGAATCTGCTGAGCCACTCGAAACTGTCATTCAACGCTTGGAAATTACGATATCCAAGAGGTAAATCTCTCTCTGTTCCTCTTAAAAAACTCGCCTTTCTCGTCCGACTTCCGGAGCCTGTGCGCAAAAATCTTCTGTTTGTTCTCCTGTACTGTTTTCTCGGGGTTTCTCGTCTTTTTCTTCCCGGTTCCTGTCCTCCCCCCCCTCCCCCCAAATTATATTATTCTTGGCTGTTCCACTGTCTGTTTGAGTAGAAACACATATAAGCAATTACATAACTTTTTGTTGTTTTTTGTTCTCAAATCGCATTGAGACAATCTTTTCCTCGATTGCCCGAATCTGTCAGTTTCTGTGGAGGGTATGAGTTGATTCTCTCTCCCGGTTTTGCAGAGATTAGTGGACTTCTCCTGTTCCTGACTCTGCCCACCATGGATTTGGAACCCGGAAATTACCAGAATACCGTCAAGGTAAGTAGTAATTATCATTTCTTGGTTTGAGATCGATTCGGGTCGTTGCCTCGATCAACGATTCCTTATTTCACGCCAGGGGATTCCGAAAATGTTCGCCCTTTGGGCAGCCTCGGGTCGTGTTCCTCGTTATTATCGATTCAGTCCACACGACGATAAGCAAAGACCCTTTTGGTTGGATTTTGTGATATCGCAGAGAGAATCATGGAGAACTGTATTGACATTAGCGTATCAGAGCCTGGGGGTTGTCTATGGAGATTTGAGTACTTCCCCTTTGTACGTGTACAAGAGCACTTTCGCAGAGGATATTCATCACTCGGAGACAAACGAAGAGATCTTCGGCGTGTTGTCTTTCGTCTTCTGGACCATAACTGTGATCCCTCTCCTCAAGTACGTGTTCATTGTCCTCAGAGCCGACGATAATGGCGAGGGAGGGACTTTCGCTCTCTACTCGCTCCTTTGTCGACACGCGCGAGTCAACTCGCTCCCGAATCGCCAGTTGGCCGACGAAGAGCTCACCGAGTACAAGAAGGACTTGATCGGGTCGGGGCCCAAATCGGGATTCGGAGCCGGTCTGAAGTCTACACTGGAGAAACACGAGGTGTTGCAGAGGATTTTGCTGGTCCTGGCTTTGATTGGGACTTGTATGGTGATTGGTGATGGTGTCCTAACGCCGGCTATCTCTGGTAATCATTGATCTGTTGTTCCTTCTTCAGACCGTATCCAAGACCACTGGCTTTGCCTATTTACTCTGTTCGATCTTGTGTGCTTGCAGTTTTCTCTGCAGTTTCAGGAGTTGAGCTTTCCATGTCGAAGGAGCATCACAAATGTGAGTTCTTTTGATTATCTTATCTCTCTCTGTGTAGCAAGACCGTGCTCGAGAAAAGACAGTCTTGATTGGTTTATGTACTGTCTGAAATCCATGTCCTTTGTCAATTCTTGTCCAGACTCTCCGTTGGGTTGCTTGATTTGTGGTCGCATGCCCATTTCTCGAATAAGCATTTTGACTCTTCTTTGAAAGTTAGCTTGCAGTTGTAGATAGTTAAAATCGTGAAATGTCTGATAATTTTAACCATTCTTGTTCTTATACATTCTGCAATTGTTGAATTCTCTGTGTCAACCGTTATGGTCAGGAACCAGTGTTTATGTCTTCGTAGCAGAGTTTTCGTGGTTTAGGAACACTCGGGCTTGAAAGTTTTCACCTTTCTGAGATCGAAATCGTAATCTTTTCAGTGAAAAATCGGACTGAACATTCTCATTCGTATCATTTTCTTCTGTTTTTTTTTTTCCAAATAAATTCCCATTTTTTTTTCCTGCAGATGTAGTAGTCCCGGTGGCTTGCATTGTATTGATATTCTTGTTCGCGATTCAGCATTACGGAACACACAGGGTCGGGTTCATGTTTGCACCTGTGGTTCTGATATGGCTTCTCTGCATCAGTTCCATCGGCCTTTACAACATTGTTCACTGGAACCCCCATGTCTACAGAGCTCTCTCTCCTTATTACATGTTCAAGTTCTTGAAAAAGACTCAACGAGGTGGTTGGATGTCTCTCGGTGGGATCTTGCTCTGCATAACAGGTCTTGCTTTTGTCCGAATTCAGACAGTTAGACCCGTCTTTTTAGGGGTTTTCCCGGAAGAAAACCTTAACCCGGGTTTCTATCTTTTGCAGGCTCCGAGGCTATGTTTGCGGACCTTGGTCACTTTTCCCAGTTGTCAATCAAGGTCGGGTAACTTAATCTTGATGATATAGTTTTTTCTCAATTCGTGTGATCGATTTTGATGATCATTTCTTGTTGCAGATTGCTTTTACGTTTCTCGTTTACCCTTCCCTGATTCTTGCGTACATGGGACAAGCAGCGTACCTCTCCCGGCACCACGATCTTGAAAACGACTACAGCGTCGGATTTTACGTCTCTGTTCCAGGTACTTCCACCTATCCAGTTTAGGGTTTGAGGTTTAATCGAAAATTTGAAAAGACAAAAACTGTGTAATGTTGTTCATAATGCAGAGAGATTAAGATGGCCGGTTCTGGTGATAGCCATACTGGCGGCGGTGGTGGGGAGTCAAGCCATAATCACGGGAACTTTCTCGATCATAAAACAGTGCTCGGCCCTCGGCTTCTTCCCCAAAGTTAAGATCGTTCACACGTCGTCCAAGATCCACGGTCAGATTTACATCCCCGAGATCAACTGGATCTTGATGCTCTTGTGTTTGGCCGTCACAATCGGTTTCCGAGACACCAGGCGGATGGGTAACGCCTCAGGTAACAAACGAACCATATCATCAACGCCATTCGATTCATTTTACAAGCCGTGATAACGTTTAACTGAAACAGGTCTGGCGGTTATAACTGTCATGATCGTTACGACGTGTCTAATGTCTCTGGTGATTGTCCTCTGCTGGCACAAGAGTGTCCTCTTTGCCTTTGCCTTTGTCGTCTTCTTCGGGACAATCGAGGCTCTCTACTTCTCGGCCTCGCTTATCAAGTTCTTCGAAGGGGCATGGGTCCCGATCGCCCTTGCCTTTGTCTTCGTCCTCGTCATGTCCGTTTGGCACTATGGAACCCTAAAACGATACGAGTTTGACGTCCAGAACAAGGTATCGGTCGACTGGCTTATCGGCCTCGGCCTGAGCCTTGGGATCGCCCGTGTGCGTGGCATCGGTCTCATCCACACTGAGCTCGTCTCGGGCGTCCCGGCCATCTTCTCCCATTTCGTCACCAACCTCCCAGCCTTTCACCAGGTGCTTGTTTTCCTCTGCGTCAAGTCCGTCCCTGTCCCGCGCGTCCGGCCCGAGGAACGGTTCCTCGTCGGCCGCATCGGTCCACGTCACTTCCGAATGTACCGTTGCATCGTCCGGTACGGGTACCGGGACGTGCACAAGGACGACATCGAGTTCGAACGCGACCTCGTCTGCAGCATTGCCGAGTTCGTCCGTTCCGAGGCCATGACCGAAACCAAGACCGACGGTGTCTACGACGGGGACGGAGACAGGATGGCGGTGGTGGGAACAAGTTCCACTCACCCGCAAGGCGTTCATATGAGCGAGGACGACGACGATGCCGGAACGTCGGAAATGAGAGAGATATTATCGCCGCCGCCATCGGAGACGACCAAGAAGAAGAAGAAGAAGAAGAAGAAGGTGAGATTCGTGGTGCCTGATAGCCCGAAGATGGAGATGGAGACGAGGCAGGAGCTGGAGGAGTTGACGGAGGCGCGTGAAGCAGGAGTGGCTTATATAATGGGGAATGCGTACATGAAGGCAAAGCAAGGGTCTGGTCTCGTAAAGAGAATCGCCATTAACGTAGCTTACGAGTTCCTCCGTAAGAACAGCAGAGGCCCCACGCTTGCGCACACCGCACCTCACACGTCCACGTTGGAGGTCGGCATGATCTACCGTGTCTGAAGGGGTATTTCCGTCTTTTTCTCTTCTCTCCTCTCTTCTGTACATGCAAATTTTTTTAGCTTTTCGCTACAGGATATTAATCTATGCCTTCCAAAATGTGAATGAGAAAAAGCCCAAATTTTGGTGTTTGCTTCCTGAGGTATTTCTATTACAATTCGTATTGATATACATATACACATATCTATATATATACACATATCTATATATATCATGTATTTATGTATGTATGTATGCATGCATGCATGCATGTATGTAGTATACCAGAGTTTATGGTTAGATTGTTCGGAATCGTTGAATGTTTATTAAGACAGATATTCTATGTTAAATCCAATTTTGTCCCGGAAAATGTAGATGATAGAAGCGAATACTGTAACTGGACAAGAAAACACCATATATTAATTGATTAATAAAAGAGTGGAAGTAAACTATATTTGTCATTTTGTATAGTTTTTAAACATATAGTTATGGAAATCATATCCGCAAAGTTACGTTACTAAAAACCAAATTATATTCATTATTTTTTTATATACTTTTAATTGATACTGTACATATATTAATTAATTTAATAAAATAGTGAAAGTGTACTATATTTGTCATTTTGTATAGTTTTTAAACATAATTATGGAATCATATCCGTAAAGTTACATTACTAAAAACCAAATTATATTCATGATTTTGCATATACTTTTAACCAGTACTGTACAGTACATATAGCATGCAAAGAAATTATTCATATATAACAAAAAAATTGGACAGATTTGTAATAAATATGTTTTCGGATGAAACAAAACTTTGTACTTGTTTTATTATCTGTTTTTTTCTATAATATATTTTTTGTTTAAATTTTCTATAATATATTGTCTACCGTACAAAATCTGTTTAGATTTTTCACCCACTATAGCCGACAAAAATATGAAATATTTAAACGAACTATGCCTTGAATTCATCAGACATCAAGCTCGTGGATCTTAGGTTTTCCAGTCAAAATTTGTATATCTATGGAATTTATAAATATTGTAAGCATAGGTTATTTCGACGGATGTGGTTAGCTAACAAGGTTTGAAAATGGCGATTTTTCCGGCCAACATATTTCGTGCCGTTCATTATCAATACCATTAAAAAAAATGTCAATCTCTTGTAGCCCCAAAAGTTTTCCAAGTAAATAATTGATTGATTAATTGTTTCACATTGGTTAACCTGTAATGAAGGTTACGTATAATCCACGTATGTTTTAATCAGGTTAATGTGAAAAAAAATCATAATATAAAAAACAAAAATGATGCAAAATATCCGAACATCGTTATTCTATTGTAAAAAAAAGGGTTAACGGAAGAAGAAAATATTGCACAGAAGAGAGGGATGGAAAAGAAAGAATCGCATGTTAGGAAAATAATCTTGTTTTTTTTGGACCGACAATAATTTTATTTAAATTCATTGTATTGTTTTGTTTCCGTTTTCTAAAGTCCGAGTCCTATGGCGTTGTGGCAGCCAACTTGGACCAAGCACGTTTACACGTTCATTTGTTTTGCATATTTTTCTGTTTTTTTTTTTCCATTATTTCTATGATTGTATAATTTGGGATGAAGTTTATGAATAGAATTGGGGCCAAAGTTTTTTTTTTTTTTTTAAATGAAAGGGGCCAAAGTTTAGTATTCTCTTTTGTCCTTTCATCTCCTATGATACGAAATATTTTTTTTTTGGGGTTCTGATTAAAACCCAATATTTGTAATGTTTCGATCCATTGGAAATTTCTAACATCGTAGTCTAAGAGAGAAGATAATATTTTATTCCATAAGTTTGATAAGTATTTATATAGAGAGAAAAATAATCTAAAAGACATCAGACAATCTAGAACAAATCCCACAAATCCTCAATCGTTCTATTTATAAGCAAAAAAAAAATAGATATAATATTTATACCACTTAAAAACAAACTAAAATCAAAATTAAAACACAAATAGCATTAAAAAAAATACAAGATTATTTTTGAAGAAAGCATATCAACACAGATTCACGCTGAAATTATATATGTTACATTGATGAAAACCAAAGAAAACCCCTAGACATGATAGATAAGGCAATGGCATTCTTTCCTCGATCGATATCATACACTTGAAGATCTAAATCACAAAATAAAGAAGGAGAAAATATGTATGAATATGGGCTACGTGCTTATGGAATCATGAGCATATCGCTCCATCTTCAGGAGAAGTTCTTTGGCCGTAGGGGCAGTGATAACGATGCCACGAGCACAAGGTTTGATGAAACCTTCTTCGAGAAAGTTGTCGAAGAGTGCGAGCAACTTGTCGTAATACCCATCGACGTTCAAGACGCCGACGGTTTTGTTATGGATGCCGAGCTGAACCCACGTTATCATCTCCAGCAACTCCTCCATCGTTCCGTATCCTCCCGGTAGAGCTATGAACGCTTCCGCTTCACGTTGCATGGATGCTTTACGCTCGTGCATGCCTTCCACCACTCTTTCTTCTCCGACGGTCTCGCCACATATCTCGTTTGGCGTTAGGGCTCTCGGAATCACCCTGAATTTATATATACACAAAACCCTAATCAAATCTTGTTAAAGGAAGGTATGATATAAGGTCTAAATTTGAGAAAAGAAACCCACCCGATGACATTGCATCCACCTTCGTGGACCCTCTTGGATATGAGCCCCATCAACCCTACGCTTCCCCCTCCGTACACCAGCTCTATCTTCCTCTTCACAAATTCATCGCCGAGCTCGATAGCAGCCTCGCTAAACACTTTTCTACGGCCCGAGCTGCTTCCGCAGAATACACATATTCTCCTGAATATGCTTCCCTGTTTTTCTTCCTCCATTGTTAGTATTTTCTCTACAAAAAAAAAATAACACCCAACTATCAATTACCGTTAAATAGAAGAAGTTGAAGTGTACTTTAATTATGACCATATTTTTTTTTGTTTTTTTAATAACTAGGAGGTTTATTGGATCTCTTATCCACTTAATTTTCACGGTCTCACAACAATTAACTACGTCTCTTCTATTCATCTATAAAATCGAACTTAGGACCTTAAATTAACTTTGTCACCTTTTCATTACTGTCCTCTTGTTTCTCTCGTCCTAGTCTCATCTACTACGTAATAGAAAAAATGGTGGAGAATCATTTGGATTTCTCATTATTCAACATAGAGAATTACAATATTTATAGGCAGAAAATAAAATCACAACATATATTATTTAATCAATATAAATATATAGAATATATAAATAAAATCAAATCTAAATATTACGTAATCTTCTCGAATCTTCTCCATATCTCTTAATACGTCTCCTTAAATTCAAGGAGATGAGAAACAACTGTTTGAGGTTGAATTCTCAATAAAATAGCGAGATTTAATAATCGAATATAGGAATTAGTGGATTGTTGGTGGATCTGAAAAGTCCGATGTGACGCAGAAACGTGGTGCACATGCATGATATTTTGGTATAGCCCGACAACAATGTCGGTGGTGCAAAAGGCGCGATGGTTTAGCGGCTATGCCGGAAAAAGAAAATAAATTGCGCAAATGCGCGCGATTAAAACCGGAAAAAGAAGAAGAAATGTGGTGCAAATACACGAATCGACGATCGGAGTTTTCCAATCGAAGGAACTAAACCCGGAGTTTAGAAGAGATCCTTACGATGTTTAGTCGTACAGGTTCTGATACCATAACAGAGAAAAGAGTGGAGAGTCGTTTGGATTTCTCATTATTCAACATAGAAAATTACAATATTTATAGACACAAAACGAAAACATAAAATATCTTATTTAATAAATTTAAATATCTAGAATATAGAAATAAAATAAAATCTAAATATTACGTAATCTTTTCAAATTTTTTCCGTATCTCTTAATACTAAAAGTGCTGAGTATTGGATGTATATTTTGTGTTAGATAGAAAAATAACTGAAAAAAATGAGCAAATCCCTTGATGGAAAACGTAATATCTAATCATTAGATATAGGTTATAAATACGAAAGACATGTAGGTCTGTTTTCATGTCACTACAAGTTCCATGTGCCATGGATTCGCCATTCGGTGGAGCACAACACGACAAATGTGAATATTTAACTTTGTATAAACTAGTGAGTACAAATTAATTAATATTTACACGGGTTAGTTAATTAAAATAAACGAACACAATTATTTTTTTATAACCGAATGTTTAGGACTAAGATGCGGGCGAAACCAGCTATTTGATTTAGAATATACGCTAACTTTTTAAATTTAAAATTCGAATTCGGAACGATAAAACGCTTTGTAGCATGTATCACCCGGTTTAATTATCCATATTTGAGCAACACCCAATACTTGATATTGTATTCGAAAGTTCATGACTTCGAGGTAAAAATATATTTTATAAACAGGTAATTATCAAAACGATAAGAGTTTTCACCACCTCATTCCCCTTATATGTATATATAAACCCTCTACTTTCAATTTTTAACGTCGCGTCGCAAGTACATCTATCTCTATTAAGCTTTTAAATTATTAAAGATGAATAAAACAAATTCACAAAAATACCCGCGCATAGTCCGTGAAATCACCAGATCTTATCAATGGACGACACTTTTCGTGATGCGATTGCAAAGGCGCCGAATGGACTGTTGGGTTATAGTATGGATTAAAGTGGTTGGGATTTTCTATTTCCTAAACATGAATGTCTGAAAGGTAAGCTGTCGAGTTGTCGATTTCTCATTGGTCCGAGCCTTCCGTAATTTCCTTGTGAAAGCGATCTGACTTTTGGTCATTACCCATTGTTCATACACCTTTCTAAAATTGAAAGCATGCGCATTCTAAATTCGGTATTCCTCAGCTTTTTCTAAAAGACATTACAAAAAAACCCATTATTGGTCGAGTAATTTAATTAGACTAATCGTAATGCATGTGATATATATATATATATATATATATGCAGACTAAAATTAGATACATATTGATACGAAAACACCTCTCTAATTCTACATTAGGAGTGTAAATTCCATTACATCATTTTCGTAAAATCTTTTTTATTTTGGTTTTAATTAGGGTGCTGTCTTGGAACTTTTGGTCCACAAGAAAAAAAAAACCTGAACAATTGTGTGTCTACATCAGGATTCACTGTTCATACATGAAACGGGAACGCAAACATCAGAATTAGTATGTAACTCGACTCAAAACAGCTGAATACCAAAACGAAAGAGTGAAATTTATTTGATTTTGGTAAAAAAAAAGATTAAAATGAAAATTTGTTAATTTCGTGCGGTCTAGAGACAAGACCAAACCACATCGGTGAATCTGTAGGGTTTTGTCGTGTAGTGAGAGGTTATCTTTTATGGTATGCGATGGTAGAGAGAGAATCTTATTTTACAGGTTTTCAGGGTAAGAAATGATTGAGAATCATGGGAGGTTCCAAGTTTCCGTTTCATTTTTAATTTTTTTTGGTAATATTGATACAATAGTTTGAACTTGATATATATAGTTTTCCACACGCTAGGTTTTGCTTAGTTTTTCTCCAAAACTATTTATTAGGACTTCGATTCGAATTCGGTTTAGTTCTTTCGATTTTATAAAAATATATATTATTTTATATTTGTTTCGATTCGACTTTTATAAAAAAAAAGTTTGATTTTTTACAAATTTTCGGTTTTCTTTTTTAAAATTCGGTTTGTTTCGATTCGCTTTTAAAAAAATTTAGTTTTTAAAAAAATTATCGTTAATTTTGTAAAATTTCAATTAAAAAATGATACAGAATTTTTCGATTCTGTAGCATCTTGGCTCATTTTGCAAGCATGCCACGTTCAAAAAGACACGTGGGAAGACATTTCACGTATGCATGCATATAGAAAAGACATACATGCATGACACTTGTAACTAATATATTTTGGGCCAATATGTGAAAACCATAGGCTCATTACGGGCTCATCCTATGGGTCCATCATCTAAATGGGCCTACAAAGAGGGAGACCATGCATGCATCATACTATGACAGTGTCCATGGCCATCCTGCTTCAGATCTGTAAGCCAACTCTGTTAGGATCTTTGTGCATGTTGCGCATTTTGATTTTATTATATTCAAATAAGTTCAAGATCACAGTTATGGGATCAGAGTTGTGGAATATGCCATTGATGATTATTTTCTTTCTTTCAACAAATGAATTGTGACCAAATTTTAAGTATGCACTCAAATGCACTTTTTTCTGTAACTCTAATCATGATTCATCATTAATCATACGCCCCACCAAAACATATTCCAGGCGAGAGATTGCCAGAAAACAAAAGCAAATGCATTTCATTACTTTAATCCCCAAAACAATCTACTTTTGTTTAGGGTTCATCCAAGTTCCAGCCAGCATTATTTGATGAATGTTTCACAGATTTTATGTAGGCCTGGACGTCACGTGATCCGCGGGTACCCGGCCTCACGGATACCCGACAAATGGCTAAATGACTTTAACGGGTTTGAGTTCGAGTTTCAGAACGAGATATCCGTATATATCCGTAAATATAAAAAACCAAGCTTATTCAGGTACGAGTGTCTAGTTTACAGCTAGAGATGGGATTCAAAACTGAAACATTGTAGTAGAACTGCAGATCATCTATGACACCAAAGAACAAGCTTATTCCCACAAACAGGTAATCTATCTATCTATCTGTTCAGCTGGAGAGAACAAAGGACTGCGGTCTTATGCTGATAACATGAAAACAGGACAGACAAAAATCAAATCAATGAATAACAGAATTAGCCTTTCGAGCTGTGTACCTTTCATGGACCCTGAAATCTCCTTCCATTGAACGGCAACCCGACAACAGTACCGGATGCAGTAGCAGAAGAAGAACCCAGATGAGAAACTGATGGGTTTGGGAATTTTGATTTCTTGTTTGACCACTGCCATATCTTTGACACTGAGAAGCTCTCGCCTTTACTTCTCATGTTTATCTTCTTCCCCTCAACACTGTCTCCTTCAGCACAACAGTTTGAGTTTTCCCCTTTCACACCTCCATTGGGACACAATGCCACGACCAGATCAGATTCAGCCACTATGTACTGATAAGACCCCATCGAGAAACATCTTCTGTCATCCAAATTGCTATTCAGACACCCACTCGTCTCTCCTTCAGCGTTGGTGCTTCTGAATTTCCCCAGCCTAACTGAAAACACCCTCTTTCCACTGATAATCTCATTCTCTGCCGGTTTCCGACCAGGAGAAACCCCAACTCCCATCGCTCGTCCCGAAACCCCATCTTCTCCTGCGAAAAATCTGAAATTGAAATCTGGGTTCTCAAATTGGTCACCTGGTGCGAGAAGGGTTCCTCTGCAGAGTGGACAGGTTGAGTTAGAGAGCAACCATGTGTCAATACAATCAATGTGGAAAGCGTGGCTACACAACGGGAGCAATCTCAGCTTGTCGTCCTCTGAGAACTCACAGAGGCAGACAGCGCAATCGAACGGCTCTTTCGAACCCATAATCTCCTTGTAGAGGAACACGGGGAGGGCATCGATCACTGCCTGGTCAAGGCCCGAATCATGAAGATGAAACAGATGCTGCAGCTGTCTCTGGAAAGCCCCCGAGTCGTTTTGGTCGGAATCCGGCGCAGAAGATGAAAGACTCGACCTTTTCTTTATGACGAATCTCACGACCAAATGAAGAACACCGCAGACGAAGAAGACAACGGCCAGGAGAACGATGATGAACAGAACAATAGCGCTTGTTCTACCACCAGAAGACGAAGGGGGATTCCGAACATAAACAGGGGGAGGAGCAGAAGAAGAAGAGTACGAGTTTCGGATCAAGTTACTGTTTTTGAGCTGAAATCGAGGAATAATCCGAGGCATGGTTCTCAGGACATGAAGAGCAGAGACACCATCACTTCGCAATCTCAGATTCATTCAAAAGCCGCCATACAAGATAAAAAAAAGGAGCGATATTTTGTGGAACCCAGCAAATCCAATCGCTTTCCAGTCGGGAATGTGGCATGAAAATCAGCACAATTTGCATCTGAGAAACAGATTTGGCACAGCCAGAGCTACCGTTCCTGCTCTTACATGCAAGGGAAAGAAAAAGGAAATTACGCTAGATTAAAAGATTAATCCCATAATTAATTGCTCCAATGGTTGGTTTAGGTCACCTACCTTGTGGATTTTTTACATTTTGTTCGTGGAGCCCAATGCTCATTTCAGGAGCCCCGTGTGCTTCAGCGCAGAGTGCAGCCTGCCGTTTCATGGAAACCCTACTCAAGTTTATGCCTCTCTTCTCTCTCTCTCTCTCTCTCTCTCTCCTGCATGCTTTTTTTTTTTCTGAATGTATTTAAAATTTAATTTTTTAACCGAAATTGTTATAAATATTTGATCTAATTCAGTATACGTCTTAGAAATCTTCTAAATTTTACCTCTGCTACATATTAAGAATATTAATAAAAATGGCTTAACGTAATTTTATATGGACTATAATCTAATCATTATATCAGTTCGGCGGAAGTAAATTAAAAAACAAAAATTACAAGATAGTATGACCATTTATTGAATTGCATATTTTGGATGTGACAATGGCCTGCTATTATCATATATACGTTAAACTACATGTACAATATTTTTCATATTTTAGAATATTGAGGCAAAATTTACAATAATTGTATCAAAATGGTTCTAAGACATATACCTATTTTTTAGAAAGTTTTAAAAAACATTCCAAAAAAAATTACGGGAGACTCTTAATGGGCCTAAAATGTTTTAAAGGCCATATATACAGTCCAATATTTGCAAATCGAATAGGCCCATTGATATACAATCTTACCACGATACTTCTGAATAGGAAAAACGGCATGCTGTTCTCGGGCGGTTTAAAAACGGCAATCACTCTACCATCCTAAAACCAAAGCGACAAACAAGTTTCTAGAAAAGAGAGTGACGTTGTTTGTTTTGTATTTTTCATATGGAATGATATGATACTGCACTTTGACGTTAAAACCAAACCGACGGGCCGACGGTGAGGAGTTTGTAAGCAAACATCACTGTCACAAAGTTAGGAAAGCGAACTAAAAATAAAACTAACCAAAAATAAATTATAATAATGACTTCGCCATAATTCTAAACGCTTTTTTAGTTCTTTTATAAAAGTCGTTAGTACTTAAGTAAAGTTTAATTTGAAAATAGCATTATAATTTATTTTTATTTAAAGCTACTTTTGGTATATGTTTGTCCATTTGCTGATTTGCATGCATCAATAGTCAACCCATCAATTTGATTATTTTTTTTTAAAATAATATTTTTCTATACGAATTTAGCAAAATGTGACTTTTTTATACATATATTTTTAATTTGACAAAAAACTATATTTGAATTCAAAATTTTTCAAACGTCTACATGAATTGTTAAAATTAAAAGTAATTACATATATAATCATCATTTTCGTTAAAAATTTTCGAATTCTGTTAACTAATGCATTGACGTATATGGTAGTTAGAGTAATTACCTAACTAATGCATTTATTAACAGAATCCGAAAATTTTTAACGAAAATGATGATTATATATGTAATTACTGTTAATTTTAACAATTCGTGTAGATATTTGAGAAATTTCGAATTCAAGTGTAGTTTTTTTGTCAAATTAAAAAATACGTGTATAAAAAAGTCATATTTTGCTAAATTCATATAAAAAATATCTTTTTTGTGTTACAATTTTAGATGGTACATGTAACGATTTAAACAAATAATATCGGTCAGACAAAACAATCGGACCACATGGATCCGACAATTTTTTATGTAATGAATACTGTTAAAATGAGGAAACAAATATATTTTTAAGAAGATTATTTAAATTGATTGCAAGTGATTATGGAGATGATTGAGGGAGATTAAAGATACAAAATCAATTAAAAAATGGGATGAATTGTGTCAATTATTTCTTAATATATTTGTTTACATCATATATTCTTTCTTTGCAAATTTTTTTTAATTATTTTGATATTGTTTTCTATAAATACATAACTTGTTTTTATTATAAAATAATAAAAATAAGAGATATAATAATAAACGATTTTATATTTTTTTCTTCCGTATTTTAATTTTTAAGAAATACTAGAGCCTTGCAATAATTTTTTTTTTATATCTAATTCAAAATTAGTAATAACTTAGTGAACCTCACGAAATCTTGCATTATAGACGTCGGTTAAAAAAATAGTAAGATGTATGAGAAAGTTTAATCAATTCTGATCAAAATTTAAAATCAGTTATATATATAATTGAAGCTTGCCCGAGAATATTGTCATCAAATGGATTATACGATTTGGAAAAAAAATCACATAAAGGGGGGAGTTTTCTTTTACAAATGACAAATTATAAATTTCTACATGTAAATATGGCATAGAGGGAAAAAATTGAAGCGAAAAGCGGAAGAAAACCTAATGAAAACGGCATCTCAACGTTCATGTCGCTTTGTACACGCACACCCATAAATGGGAACATACTTGTAAAGCGAACAAGTTCAAACCAGAAAATTGAAACCTTATAATATAACCATAAGAGTTAACCATCAAAATTCAAGTCTTGCTCAAAATTTGAAACAAAAAAAAAAGACATGTAAGTTAAACATCGAAGTATTGTTGTCTCGTTGTCTTTTGCTTCACTTCATGTACATATGATCTTAACAATCTTTCTGCTCGACCATCTTTTTCTGTCTCTACAAACTCCGGTAGTTGAAAGACTGCTGTTGAGTATTTCAGAAATCAAACCTCAAAACTTATTCATACGGATAAGAGACTGGAAACAACTTCCTATAACTCTCACCTTTACCATACAACCTTCTCTGTTTCTTTAGACGAAGTTACGTACCCGTCTACAAAGCTCGGATCTTTCGACATACCCATCTGTCCTAACAGCGATCAGAAGCTTTTCCCGACATACCCTTCTGTCCTGAGTCCGAGAAGCTTCTTCTTTTTTTTCTTTCCAGGCTTTGGATGGTCTCTTGCACCTACAATACATAAAAAGTGTAGGATTTCTATTGCAAAAATGCCATTTCATCTGGTTTCAGCATGGAACAAGAGGCGGAGAAGCAAGTCCTATGACACGGATCTGTGTATGTTTCTTTTCTCCATCCTCTTCACTCGATGGCGTAAAAGTAATGTTCATTCCTGTTTTCTTTTTTCCACTTATATCACTGAAACAAATCAAAATGTCGACCCATTTCCAAAACAAGTCCCTGGTGAAACTGAATTTTCTGTGAAACTAACCTTTCAGGGGTGAATAGACCAGCAGAGTTCTGGAAAATAGAAGACCAAGAGCCCCAGCCAACAAGGAAACGGAAACATGGCTCATCGGTTTTCACCCTCAAGGAAATGGAGGAGGCCACATGTTCCTTCAGTGATGAGAATCTGCTTGGAAAAGGAGGCTTTGGTAGAGTTTACAGGGGTACTCTAAAATCAGGGGAGGTAAGAACTATTTTCTGCTATTGCATCCAAGTCTCATAATGTTGTAAACAATCTAGGAAAGTTAAATTGTGAAAGATGAGTATAACATACAAATTGGTTAATCCTTTTTCCATCTGGAGGTTGTTGCAATCAAGAAAATGGATCTACCACCATTTAAAGAGGCCGAGGGAGAACGTGAGTTCCGTGTGGAAGTGGATATCCTGAGCAGACTCGATCATCTGAATCTGGTCTCGTTAATAGGGTATTGTGCAGATGGAAAGCACCGGTTCCTAGTATATGAATTCATGCAAAATGGAAACCTGCAAGATCACTTGAATGGTTAGTTTTAATGTGTAAGAATGATGATTTATTGGGTCGATTTGTTTGTTTTGGACCAACAAATTGCAAAAACCTATCACAGGGATCGGGAAAGCAAAGATGAGCTGGCCTATACGGCTCAAAATTGCCCTTGGAGCCGCAAAGGGACTCGCTTATCTCCATTCAAGTTCTGCTGTTGGGATTCCTATTGTCCATAGAGATTTCAAATCCACCAATGTTCTACTGGATTCCAACTTTAATCCAAAGGTAACTAATTAAAACAATGATGCATAACACTAAGCTAGAATCTACGCTCAAAAAATATGTCAAAACTCAGACATGATTGTACCCCATTTTGCAGATATCCGACTTCGGACTAGCAAAATTAATGCCAGAAGGGAAGGAGACTTATGTCACTGCAAGAGTTCTAGGAACATTTGGCTACTTTGACCCAGAATACACATCGGTAAAGATTCTTTTACATGACTCTTTACTGTTAAATGAGGAAAAGATGGCAAAGGGTGCAATAGACACAAGTTAGTGATAAAGCAAGGAAAACTCCAATCCAACGTTTCAGAATTGATAAAGCAAGAAAGGTGCTCAGTATAGACAGTTTATACTTTTTGTCATGACAGACAGGTAAACTTACTCTACAGAGTGATGTTTATGCATTTGGAGTTGTACTGCTAGAGCTACTTACCGGCCGAAGAGCGCGTTTGTTACTCGAAATATTTCAGGAGGATCAGTGACTTAAGCGGACCGGAATCAGCATTTCCACCACTACAAAACATGACGAAGCTAAAGATACTGTGAGTGAGACTTGGAAGATGTATACACTTACTTGGCGAGTTGACATAATTCGGTAACGAGATTTTCTTTTTCGGTTTCACTTACCATTCTCTGGATCGACTTTTTCAGGATTCTTAGGAACACTAAGCTAGAATCTACGCTCAAAAAATATGTCAAAACTCAGACATGATTGTACCCCATTTTGCAGATATCCGACTTCGGACTAGCAAAATTAATGCCAGAAGGGAAGGAGACTTATGTCACTGCAAGAGTTCTAGGAACATTTGGCTACTTTGACCCAGAATACACATCGGTAAAGATTCTTTTACATGACTCTTTACTGTTAAATGAGGAAAAGATGGCAAAGGGTGCAATAGACACAAGTTAGTGATAAAGCAAGGAAAACTCCAATCCAACGTTTCAGAATTGATAAAGCAAGAAAGGTGCTCAGTATAGACAGTTTATACTTTTTGTCATGACAGACAGGTAAACTTACTCTACAGAGTGATGTTTATGCATTTGGAGTTGTACTGCTAGAGCTACTTACCGGCCGAAGAGCGCGTTTGTTACTCGAAATATTTCAGGAGGATCAGTGACTTAAGCGGACCGGAATCAGCATTTCCACCACTACAAAACATGACGAAGCTAAAGATACTGTGAGTACCTCAAAGTTCAACAGATCAAGAAGTAACTACCGGAATAAACTAATTCTTTTTTTCTATATGTATCAGGTTAGGAATATACTGAATGACCGGAAGAAACTGAGGAAGGTTATAGATCCAGAACTACCACGGAATTCATACAACATGGAAGCTGTAGCTATGTTTGCTGACCTAGCATCTCGCTGCATTCGTATTGAAAGCAGTGAGCGACCCTCGATGATGGATTGTATAAAGGAATTGCAACTAGCAATTATCTGCTCAAACTCTAAGAGTGGTTTGGGTGGGACGATTCCTACATTCAGACGGCACTAGAAAAAGCAAAGTTCTTCACATACATTGATATGGATCGTATCTTTTTCCAACATGATAGCTTAAACATACAAGTTCAATAAATATGAACAGGGCAATCTTAATTATAAAAAAAGAGACATTTGATTGGCTGCCAGCTGTTAAACTTTATCAAACGGATTTATATTTGAATGTATAAAATAGTGATGTATGAGTCAAACAACACAGTTCATTCTATGGTTTTTGCTGTATTTCTTCAAAGATTGTTTTGCTTGAAGAGAAGTGTGTATACAAATTTGATGTATTTCAGACAATGGAACCCTTCCCTCTGTTCTTTTGTTCTATTCTACTCCTTCAAGATTCAATCAGAAATATACGAATAAGCAAGAGAATCGCAACCAATAAAATTGGAGCAGAAAACAAAAGCTAAAGCTTCCATTTAAACTATGGTTTGGTGAAGATCAGAAGCATACCTGTACAGAGATCAGCTCCACCATGGACTTAGCAAGTTGAAAAGCTCAAATAGAGGTTTAAGGTTACGTTTTCGATCCTACAGAATGCAACACAACGTGTTTTACGTTACGATTAGCATCGTCCATTTTCAGCCCCAGTTCATGAAAAGCACACCCAATATTTGATCATTACCCAATTTTTATACAAATGCTGGATCAAGACAGCTCACTATCAGCAGCCACCATTTGTACTGATTCTGAGGTGTCCATGCACAGAGGAAGCTTCTTGCACATCAAATGCTTACGCCTCTGTAACGTCAAGAGGACCAAAATATTATCTGTCTTAACAACCTCGTATCCTGCTTTCCTGTACATATGGAAAGGAGCCAAGTCGATCATCCTGCAATGCAAGTAGACATCTTTTGAAGAACTCATCTGAGATATCAGCTCCTCGCTCGCCTTCAAAAGATGCCAACCAATTCCCCTCCTAAAGAATCATCACACAAACACAATTAGCTTTCGTTCTACAGAAAAAGATCAAACTTTCGTATGGAGACCAAACATGTCCGCCGGACCGACGGTGTAAACTACTGTACAGCAATCAACAGCTTGAAACTATACGCCTCCCCAGCATAATTTAACGATTGTAAACTATCAAAATGTTTAGGGGGAAGGAAGGACGCACCTTCTAAGAGGCTTTTTCACAGTCATGTTGCAGACGTAAGGTGAATCCTTGGGAGGAATCGGTGAGGGAGGCGAAGCGTTAGCTCCTCTTCTGTCGAAACAAACCTCCACGGTCCCAGCCAGCTCCTCCGCCTCTCCTCCTCCGTCTCCATCGCCGCAAGCGTCGGGTTTCCTCCTATAGAACCCAACAAGCGTGACTGCGTGGGGCATCACGCCTCTCCTCTCAGTCAGATACTGCTTCACCAGGAACCGCAACACAGACTCGTATCCAGAAGGAAACAGCATCGAATCGGAGAAGGACTCCGCCAGAAGATTCACCGTCGGGTCCATCTCCTCCGGTCTCATGACACGAACCCACATCGAACCGGATTCCAGCTCCTGAAAATACGCAAAACCCTCGAGCGTTTTCAGTTTCTCGAGCTCCTCGTTGCTCAGAAACCTCCCCGTACGAAACGAATCCTCGAGAAACGTGTAGCTTTCGGTTTCTGTGGCAGTTGGAGAAGAAGGAGGCGAAGGATGCGAGGAAGATAAAAAGGCGACTTTGAGATTGGAACGGTGAGATTTGCAGGAAAATAACAAAGGGTTTCTGGGAAAGGAAGACGAGAGACCAAATGACGGAGCTTGATTCGTTTTCTGAGGGTCAACGGAGAGAACCGAGGGGAAACATACGGCCGCCATGGACACAGAATGCTCAGAATTTAGTCTTTGTTGTGGGATGCTCCGAAATGGATAAAATAACTGAAAACCGATAATATCCAAATTCCAAACGATGCACTTGCCATTCAGAACCCTCTAGACCGTCTGGAGGGTTTGAAAGCGCCAATTATAACGCGAATTTCCAGAATCTCTTACAGAAAATTTTAACAAAGGACTCTGGCCTTGAATATAGGGGGAGCTTTATTTTAAATTTAACAAACGCACCTCCTTCTGCGGTATTCTCGTTGATATTTTGTGTATACGCATTTAGATCATTATGTAAATAGTTGGGCCGGCTGGATATACAGCTGGCAAAAGGGAATATTTCTTTTTTTTTTCTGGTTCTGAAAAAATATGTTAAGATTCCTTTGTTCAAGAAAATCTTGTAACAAAGACAAGATTGTCTCTTTCTTTTTCATCAGACACAACAGATCCGTACGTTTTATGTGGTTCATCATTCTCATCCCCAAAGACAACCCAACAAAGATGCACATCATCCTCATTGCCTCACCATCACTATATATTATAAAAGAAACACATTTTTGTCATTAAACAATCAGTCTTAATAAGAATAATACATTTGTGATTATTTTTCCTCCGGCCATGCATTTGAATTTTGATCTAAAACTAATAAAAACTGTTTACCTTTTTTTTCTTTCTATATGGGATTATGAACATGATTACATAAAAGTACGATGACTTCCGCAATCATGGTCATCAAGACATGATCATGTTCTTCACCGAATCTTCCCTCCATCGCCGCCGCAGGACCTCCAGCAAGATCTCATTCCACGTGTCAACGGGACCAGGCAAACACCAGTGGAGACAATCATTATGAACTCTCTCCGGCACTCCGTTCCTGAACGGAAACTCGTACATGTACGGTCCCGGATGTCCGTCCGGCCTCAATATCGACAGCCCCGTCACGTCCAACGCCTCCGCGTTTGCGTTTGCGTTTGCGTCTGCGTTTGCCGACGCCACTTCTTCTATCTCTATCTTTCTCATATCCGCGTCCATTCCTTCTAGAACCTTCCCCTCGTAAGGCTCCGTCATGTTGCACGCGCCGAGGCTATCCCAAGGCCGACCCTCGAAATATGATGGAGAGAACGTCGTCAATATCACGTCGCGGCCGCGATCTCCGGCCACGGCCTTCAGCGTCGTTCTTATGGCCTTTCGGAACACTTGGAAAAACCCTATTTCTGTACAGTTACTTGCAGAGCAAGAATGGCAGCCCAAAACAGAGCCAGACTCGAAATACATGGCCGGGTGGAGAAACCAGTGTCCTACGGATAACACAACCGTATCGATCTGTTCCAAATCCTTGGCCCAGTTTTTGTCCACACGGTCCAGATAAAGGACGTTGTGGTCTAACCCAGACTCGGCCGATTTCTCCTTACCCGCGGCCAGAAACGGCGACCAGTAAACAGAGATGGTGACGTTATGGGATTCGAAACGCCATTTTCGGAACTTGTTGTCTTCTCCGTTTCTGTAGATGAGATTGGGAACAGAGAAGGTAGAGAGCATACAGAGCAGGGACTCGAGCTGGTTTCTGGCCATCGAGTCCCCGACAAAAGCCAAGTATCTGTCTCTCAGAAGATCGAGGAATCGGGTCGGGTCGAACCTCGGGATGTCGCATCGGTTCGGTTTCTATCTCCAGTAAAGATATCCAGAATCAGTTCGGCCATGGCGCGTGGACGCAGTTCTGACCATCCTTGATTGTTCCACACGTCGTGCCGAGGTAGAGTGGACCCGTCTCGTCCTTGACCCATTTGCCATCTGTGTAATCGCATAAAGGGTCGTTGTTTTGTCCGACAGATTCTCGAGTTTCTTCTTCTGTCGACAAATTTGAAACCAAACAGAGTGTTTTATGCGCAAGTTTCCATCTTCGAGTTTCAGTCTTTTGAATCAAAGAAACAAGATACCAATGTTCATTTGTTTGTTTTGTTTTTTTACCTGGGGAAGAAGAAGAGTAGCTGCTGATCACGGTGTGAGCAGAATCTTCGAGAGGAATTCCATCAATGGCGGAAAATGGATAGTAAAACCAGAAGCGAAACAGAGCAATGAGTAGAATCGCTAAGATCGTATAAACCGCGAGCTTCTTCTTGTTCAGACAATTCGGATGTTCTTTGAATCCCATTTCAGGCAAGAAAAAAACTTGTTTTTCTCCCTTTCTTGGTCCTGTCGTTCTTCTCTAACGAGAACATGTCACGTCCACTTGGTCTTTTTCTTTGTCATGTCTCTGGAGAAGATGGTAGTAGTGGTTTGATCCAATGTCTTCATAATATATTCTATAATATATTTTTTAAGATTATTTTCTTAATTTTGAGTCTGGGACCTTATTGTGTTGAATATGTATTTCAACTCCTGATTTTATTTTTCATTTGGGATATCAGTAAGATGTTTTTATGTGTCTGAATGTGTCACAATTAGCACAAAGTTTGCACAAGTTGATGCCATACCTATACAACATATATACAGATGAATGCATATACCTTGCACAAGTATTGGTTTTATTGTATGGATGAGGGTTCCATCGGAAAATTCCGATATTAATTGGTAAAAAAAACACATACTATTAGAGGATTCTCCAATAACAACTGTTATGAGGAATGAATAACGTAGAGAGAGAAAGTTCTCTGCCTTCTCTCTAACTTTACCAAAAATCCCTAGCCACCGTAAAAGACATCTCCAAATCAGAAAACGGTCTTGCACCATGGCTCCTAGGCTAAGATCATCTTCAGCTCCACCTTCGCCCGGAGTCCTTGGCCCTCCGCCGCGACAACTTCTTCTCCATCGTGCCTCCACTACCTCCTCTTCACCTTCTTTTCCGCTACAGCAGACAAACCAATATCTGTCTGGAAACCCTAATCCATGTGAGGGGGAAGCGCGGTCACACCGTCACTCCCACTCGCCTGTACGTAGAAGCCAATCTCTCTCTCCTCTCCTTCCTTCCACAGAGAGTAAAAAAACAACACAAGGGGAACAACGCGTGACTCCAACTGTTGAACCAGTAACTAAGACCGCTCCTCAACCTTCCGAGGTAAGCGGGAAGCAGCGAGTTGCTCCATCACGTGGACCTTCTACATGGAGCAAGCGCTTATTCCCAGACAAACGCTCCCTGAAGCGTGTTGGAACTCCAGGCACACATGTATCGGGCATTCCTTTAATCACAATCCCAGAGGAGTCCATCTCTCAGGCCGTAGATGAGTGGAAAGATTTCTTGATTGCCCAGTTTTACGGTTTGCCTCCTCCAATGGGACGTATTATCGGAGTTGTTAATGGTCTGTGGTCTCGTGGAGGGAATAGAATTCGAGTCCAAGACATTGGCAATGGAACATACTTATTCAAAGTCCAGAACGAGAACACCAGGAACCTTATCCTTGCTCGACAATTCTGGTATATCGGACAATGTCCGATGTTTGTCACAACATGGAATCCTTACCATAACCCGGACAAGCCTCCTATGCGTTCGGTGTCAACATGGGTATCCCTTCGGAATCTGCCTCAGAGGTTGTATAATTCTGACAGTATCAGTCGTATTGCCACGGGTATCGGTAATCCGATTTATCTAGATCATGCCACCGCCGAGAAGGATAATGTCTCTGTTGCGAGAGTCTATATTGATGTCCTGCTTCGGTACCCCTTACCTAGTCGCCTCGCAGTGAATCTACCAGATGGCACGGAGCACACTGTGACAGTCTCTTACGTCTGGATACCGCCACAATGCAGCACATGTGGACAGGTCGGGCACAACGCAAAACATTGTCCCAATAAGCAGCCATCTATTGACACGACGATGTATGGATCTTCTGATTACACTCTCCCTAACCCAACGATTGATCATTCTACTGTCAAGGGGAGTGTAGAGGCAGAGAAGCTGACCAGTCAAGTGACCAGTCTGAAGTTGCCTAGTGACATCTCTACCCAACCAGGTAGCTCTCTGGCTCACACTGTGGAAGGAACATCCAGGCCCGATCCCGACAATGCTGCCACACAGCCAATCTCTCCAGTAGAGATGCCACTGATAATTGAGCCATCTGGTTCAGCTACCAAAACTAATCAGATTGAGACTATTCCAGCAGCAAGTACAGTTAAGCAACAGGAACAACACCCCATGCAACCAGCCAATCTGACCGCTGGAAAGGAAAGAGATTCAGTGTCACATAAAATAAATAGTTCAGGCACTGGGAAAGGAAAATCGAGAAGGCGTGGCCGCAAGGCCACGAAGAACAACTAAATCAAAGCGGAACCCATGTTTTTTGCGTGGAATACACGGGGCCTAAATGGTCGGCATAAACAGAATTTTGTACGCAAGTGGATTTTGGAAAGTACGTTGCGAATTGGAGGGCTTCTTGAGACTCACATTCGAGAAACAAACAAGTATAGAATAATAGCAGCTATTCCACCAAGCTGGAAATTCTACTGCAACTATGAGCATGATGACTCGGGGAGAATCTGGCTCGTCTTGGACCCATCAACTATGGTAACAATCTACAATGAAACGCAGCAGACAATCACTTTTGGGGTTCTGTATCCAGAGGGGAACACGTCTTTTACGGCAACACTGGTTTATGCACACAACCAAGCACAAGACAGAAGATATCTTTGGCAGGAGTTAACTACACTCGCGGGATATCAGCCAGTCAGGAATTCACCTTGGATCATCCTAGGAGATTTCAATCAAATACTGCAGCCGATGGAGCGTTCTGACTACCCAGCGAACTTGTCACTTGGACAAGGCATGACAGATTTTGAGGCTTGTATAACACAGTCTGAGATATTCGATATCCCATACAAGGGATTTCACTTCACTTGGTGTAATAAGAGTAGCAGTCACCCGCTTGCTGTGAAATTGGACCGAGCAATGGGAAATGATTCATGGCAAGAGGCATTTCCCGATGCTTATGCTGAATTTGTTGCACCAGGCCCATCTGACCATTCGCCTATTATTCTGCATATGCCATCAATAGTGACAAAGGTATGCAGACCTTTCAAGTTCTTTCATCATGTTAGTCTTCATCCTAACTTCCTGCAGGTCATTCGTGACTGTTGGAATGTCTCTGAATGGGAAGGTTCAAGGCAGTTCGGAATTTGCAAAACCTTGAAAGCTTTGAAAGGACCGCTGAGAGCAATGAACAAGAACAATTTCAGTGGGATTACGCAGAGGGTAAAAGGGCTTACAGAGGAACTAAAGCTTATCCAGCAAAGGCTATTTGAAAACCCTTCCCCCGAACATGTGGCAGAAGAGCAAACCATAAGAGCAAAGTGGGTTATGTTGGTGGCAGCTGAGGAATCCTTCTTCAGGCAGAAATCACGACTGAATTGGTTGGCAATGGGCGACAAAAATACCAGGTTTTTTCATAAGGTTGTCAAGGGAAGGACGACAAAGAATCATATTTATTTCTTAGAGGATCAGGATGGTCAGAGGCTACAATCCCCTACAGATATCAAGCGACATGCCGAGGCCTTCTTTACCAGATTAATTGGCACCCGTGACAACAATGTAGAGGTTCCATCAGTTGAATGGTTGAGACAACTCATGCCCTATTCCTGCTCGCCAGAAGATGTTGCTGAACTAATCAGAATACCAAGTGCAGATGACATTAAACAAGCTCTCTTTGGGATGGCAGACAATAAGGCTCCAGGGCCGGATGGTTACCCAAAGGAATTCTTCGTGAAGACTTGGGAACTCACAGGTAACGACCTAATTGGTGCAGTGCAGGAGTTCTTCCGAACAGGAATACTATTGGGACAACTCAATTCAACGATAATATCACTTGTTCCGAAGAAACCGGGAGCGGTTGCACTAGCTGATTACCGCCCGATCAGTTGTTGTAACACAATATACAAGCTAATATCAGTCCTATTAGCCAGGAAGCTTAAGCTCATCTTGCAAGGAATTATTTCCCCTAACCAAGGTGCGTTCCTCAAAGGTAGATTGATGGTGGAGAATATCTTGCTGGCAACTGAACTTGTCAGAGACTACAATAGGCCGAGTTCAACGAAGAAGGCAATGTTAAAACTAGACTTACGGAAAGCTTTTGACACATTAAGTTGGGAATTTGTTGAAAGGATATTGAAAGCATTAAATCTGCCAAGCAACTTTGTGAGATGGATTACGACCTGCATGCAGACTCCTAAATTCTCTATTTCAGTGAATGGCGAATTAGCGGGCTTCTTCAAGGGTAGGCGCGGACTTAGACAAGGGGATCCAATTTCCCCCTATCTATTCATACTGTCTATGGAGGTATTATCAAGAATGATTGATCGAGGGGCTTCAGAACAAAGGATAAGGCTGCATCATAAATGCAAAACTCCAACCATAACCCACCTCACTTTCGCGGATGACGTTATGGTCTTTACACACGGAGATCTCCACTCGCTGCTTGAAGTAAAGGAGATTCTCGCAAATTTCAGCAAATATTCAGGCCTACACTTGAACTTGGGGAAAACAGAGATTTTTCTTGGCGGGATGACTGACATTGAAGCATCAACTTTGAGCACTGCCATTGGGATTCAGAGAGGCTCCTTGCCAGTTAGATACTTGGGGGTCCCCTTGAGCCATTCTAGACTTGGAAAAACCGATTATCAACCCTTGTTGGACAGAATTAAAGCGAAGCTAAATTCCTGGACCACTAAGCAACTCTCGTATGCTGGAAGAGTCCAACTAGTTAGCTCCGTCATCTACGGATTGATCAATGCTTGGGCTATGGTTTTTTTACTGCCAAAATTCTTTCTTAAGCAAGTTGACAGCTTATGTTCTGGGTTTTTGTGGTCTGGAAATTCCTCGAGTCAAAGAGCCCATCGTATCTCTTGGATACAAGTCTGCCAACCGCGCAAGGAAGGGGGGCTGGGGCTCCGGACCGTTGCTGATTACAATCTGATTTTTCGTTTGAAGCTCATATGGATTTTGTTTGCAAAAGCAGGTTCAATATGGGTTGCTTGGATACGTTCAAACATCTTCAAGTCAAAAGGTTTTTGGAACACTACTCCTTCGCCTAGTTTCTCATGGAATCTGCGAAAACTGTTAGGACTAAAGGAAAAGGCAATTACATTTATGAGATATCGGCTTGGAAATGGGAAGACGGCATTATTTTGGCATGATCCTTGGACAACACTGGGACCGTTGATAAGATTTGTTGGTGAAGCGGGACCACGCAGCCTTAGACTACCTTCACTCTCGACAGTTAGCGAAGCAGTACGCGACAGTGCCTGGACCTTACCGGCTGTTCGATCGGACATACTACAAGAGGTTCTTACCCACTTGTCTACCATAGTGCCGCCATCAGAGAATGGAACCGAAGACCAAGCCTTGTGGAAGTATGCAGAGGATGATTATAGGAGCTCATTTAGCACAGCCAGGACCTGGAATTTCATTAGAAACCCACATGAGACGGTTCCTTGGCATTCCACCGTATGGTTTAAGCAAAGCACTCCCAGGATGGCGATATTTATGTGGCAGGTGATGCATGTCAGACTTCCGACGAAGGACCGACTGATGCGTTGGGGAGTAGCTTCCGTCATGACTTGTGGATTGTGTGATGCAGAAGATGAGTCACATAATCACTTATTCTTCGAATGCCGCTACAGCGCTGCAGTATGGAGTTATTATGCATGTCTTTGTTGGCCGAACCCACCGATTAACACGCTACAATGCTCAGAATGGATCAACAACCCGGCGAATGATGTTAACCACAATAGGAAGCAGATTGCCAAGATTCTTTTGCAGGTGACAGCTTACACCTTGTGGAAGGAGAGAAACAACCGAATATTCCGAAGCCAGCGGAAATCGATGGAGTACACGAGGTGGAAGGTGGATCGTATCATGCGGACAAAGCTGCTCTCTCTTACGAGGAAGTCGAATGATGATGGAGTATATATGCTCTCAGATTGGTATTTTCTTACAATGAATATTCGCAACTAAGAACAATTGAATGATGTCTTTTGAGGAATTATTTTGACCACTTCTTCATTCTTATGACTGGTTGTAATTTTTTGGGTATATAATATAAATCACATTCAACCCAAAAAAAAAAACAACTGTTATGAAATTATTGAAAAATATGGTTTTGTTGTTTTATTATTATGTTTGTGCGGTGGGAGCAGCAAGTCTTGAGATTACGGAAATACCCTAAGGTGGGATGGGATACATGAGAGCTTTTCATTCAAAATGGCGGGGCATAATTGTCATTTGTGATGGCTAATCAATAATCAATTTTTTGTGCCCCCGTGTCATTGTGTGCTGTGCCATGCCACGCTAACCCCTCAGAATGGGAATAATATCCAAAATACCCTCCATTTGCTAAAACTACTTCTACACCTACCCTTGTGACCATGTGACCAATGTGATCGAAATATAGTATGGTCACATTTTGATCTCATTGTTCATAACGTTAAATTTATGATGTTTTAATCAAATGATTAGTAAGATATACAAGGTATGAACATAATGAATTAGTGTGATCACCATAAATTTAACGTTATAATCGATAAAAATCAAAATGTGATCATACTATATTTCGGTCACATTGGTCACATGGTCACAAGGGTAGGTGTAGAAGTAGTTTTAGCAAATGGAGGGTATTTTGGATAATGCCCCCTCAGAATGCGACACGTAAGCCATTTGGACCAACCCGTTTTGGCATTTTTATTCAAGCATCACTGTGCCACTAACCGTTGTTTTCTATATAATAATCCCTATAAAAGTTTCTAACTCTTCATCAATAACGTGACCATGGGTTTAGACGTGTCTACCTAATCGTAGAAAATAAGAAATAAATTTAAAAAGTAATTATTAATTCTAAGATAGTAACCATCGATGGACAAAAGCACCATAAATTTAAATACATATAACCTATAAATCAGCCTAACAGATGAAAAATAATAAAATAGAACATATAAATCGGATATATGCATACACGTTTAATTTTTTGAATAAGAAAGCAGATAGTCAGAAAAGCTTTTATAGAATTAATAATTACTTTTTAACTATAATAAAAAATAAATAAATTTATACTGTAAAACTTAAATCGTTTATAAAACTTAAAGCTCCACAAACTATAATAAATTTGTGAATCCAATATAGTGTAATCATCCATACACAATATATATTTGTTGAAAAAGGTTGAATGCATACTGAGTTGGCGAAAGAAAAAAAATACATATTTAATTTCTTTATTACGTCATATAGACAGTTTTTTCCTAATAAATTTCTTTGTTTCACGGCAATTACGGAAAAAAAACTGTCTATATGACGTAATAAAGAGGCCCCCGATGTTCGTAAACAAAATGTAAGCAGCTAATAAATGGGCTTTGCATGGGTCGCCAATCGGCCCATCAGTTAATAAATTCAAAAGGTGAAAGGAATGGGGCGTTACCTAGGCCCAGACTGATGTGATTGCGAACTACACGTTTGAACATTTTTCCTTTATTTTAATACCTTCCAGCATCAACTACTTCGATTGGGCTCACAATCGAAAACGAGCTCTCTTTGTTTGCGCTTCTTCAGAGAGACGAAGGTGGAGAAGAGGATAAAGAGTCAAGCATGAGTGGGATTTCTCTCTGCAATTCCATTTCGATCCGTTCCTGCTCTTCTCATCCTCTTTCTTGCTCTCAGAAATTGCGCTTTTTCGCATCTGTATGCTCCGCGACCTCTACGTGTACCTCCCTTGTCCCTCGTTCCCGACAGACCCTTTTGAAGGCTCAAGCACTTGTCGAGAAAAGGGATGATGGGTTTCGATCTTTCGTCGTAAAGAACCGGAGAGATGGGCGCGGCGGTCTGATGGAGTCGAATGGCTTCGGCGAGGTTGTAGAAGGTGGCGAAGATGAGGAGGAGGACGAGGATTGGGATAGTTACGATGTTGCCGGGGACGGAGAAGACGATGAAGGGGTGCTTCTGCCATTGGAGAAGATGAAGAAGTGGTTGGAGAGCAAGCCTCGCGGATTTGGAGAAGGGAAAGTGTATGATACTTCCGTTGAAGATAAGCTGCTCGACGAAATTGAGCAAAGCTGGAAGGCTCAAGCTGCTAATATCAACAAGCTCAAGAACGAGCCTATAAAGGCACAGCCTAAGCGCGGCAACAAGAACACCAAAGGTTAGCCCTTTTCTCGACTTTTCCTGTGCAATTCTGGATTTTGTGCAGCATTTGCTGAGACGTCGTGAAAGTGTCATCCTTTGGTTGTTACCGGATTTTGTTTTTTGATTCCTGTTCTAATGCCTGAGTGATGATTAAGCTGGAATCTGATTTAGATGTTACATTGTATTTCTTGAGAAGGAGATGAGGATGTTGAAACTGGGATTCGCGTGTGTGTGTCCAATCTTCCAAAGAAGAAGAACGTTCACAAAGATCTTAAGTCTGCTTTCAAAGGGGTTTCTGGTATCTTAGACATAATCCCATCTGTATCTGGAAATAAGAAGACTAGAGATCCTGTCTGCAAGGGGTTTGCCTTTGTCGATTTCAGAACTGATACTGATGCTGTCAGGTATTAGACTGTTGGTAATGTACCTTTGTTTGTTCACTGATTTTTTTCCCTTGAGTAAAAAATTCCCGCCTTTTCCAGGTTTGTCGATCTTTTCTCCGGACAGAGAATATTGTTTGGCAAGGTTCAGAAGCAAATAAAATGTACGGTTTTGAATTCTTCTTCAAGCACATCAGGCTCTGATCAAGAATCCTCAGAAGATGAGCAAGAACTTCCGGACACCGACTTGGAAGAAGCAGTATCAAATTCTGATTTTGTAGTGGAAGATGCATTCTTGGATACAACACAGGTTGAATCTGATGAGTCTGGTTATTCGACCAGGGATCTAGAAGACACAAAAACTGAAGATGCTAGACAGAATCTTGTCTATAGCAGCCGAGCAACTCCTAAAGAACCGAGGCATGATCCGGAGATTCACTTGAAGTCCCCAGAACAAACGGATGAGATCCCAGCTAGGGAAAATGGGATTATGAACATGATTACATAAAAGTACGATGACTTCCGCAATCATGGTCATCAAGACATGATCATGTTCTTCACCGAATCTTCCCTCCATCGCCGCCGCAGGACCTCCAGCAAGATCTCATTCCAAACCGTAGCAGAGGCAAAGCTGGATGATCAGCTTGATGTGGAAGATATGGAAGAGAATCCCGAAGCTGCAGGACAACCGAAAAGTTTACCAGATTCTTCTTCAGAAGAAGGACTAACCAGAATCAGGCAGTTGGAGCGGAAGCTTCTCTCCAAAGGAAAACTGTGGAACGGAGCCGACTCTGATGAGACAGAAGAACATAAACAAGATAAAGATGGAAAAAAGAAGAGGGCTAAAAAGAAGGTTCTTGCTAAAGGGCAAGCGAAGAAGGTCAAGAAGTTGGAAATTCCGGGATCTTCAAAGAGGTAAAGTTGCAGAAATTTTTGTTAAACATGTCCCTGTCACTATAATACTTGGTAACTAATACCACTGATGAAGACATTTAACTACAGTTAGATAATCTCTTCGCTGTATTTTCTTGGTGGTTCAGGTTAAGGGTGAAGGAGAAGGCTGTCCTGACAGGCGTTCTATCCAAGTATGCCGCCAAAGCTTCAACCTCCAATGGCGAATGATATATGATCCAACATCCCACATGAAAACCAAAATCTTTTTCTTTGTAGTACGTTTTCTCCTTTGAATATATTTCTATCTTTTTTCTGGTGATGTAATGTATCATTGTGCTCAGGTCCAGGGGTAAAATTGACATTTGAGAACACAATTGGATTCATTATGTAAAAAATACGGATGAGGGTGAGAACCAAAATTATTGCGTTGGGTGATTCACCAAAGCAAGTTAGCGACCAAATCTTTAATTAAGCTAAAATAATTAATTTCTAAAAGTATTTTGTGGGGTCCACCAGAAGGCAGTGCCCCTCCAAAAATAGGCGTATGCCACTTAGCGCGGCGAGCACACGGTATTCTTTAGTAAAAGGCGAAAGAATAGTTCGCTTTGTGCTCACCGCATGGCTCCGTAGTTTGAGAAGCTGGAGTGAGACGTCATTTTATAATAGAGTTTCTGGTAGCTGCCCCTACGTCTTTTCCGATGTGGGACTTTTGCAACAAATTTCCCTTTTGTAACGTGTAAACCAAAACCCCAATTCTTTCTTCAGTGTGATCTTTCTCTTCAAATGCTCAAGGCGGCAATCGGCACTAAATGAAATTTTCGTTGGAGAAACAGAATTTAGAACCAATTTCACTTCTTAAAAACCCACTCAACTCATTTTCTTTTTCAACCATATAAAAATGATTGAATAAATATCAAGCAGAAGCTAAAGACTGTATGAATAGTTCGATACACTTGTCAGAGCTTCCACCCTCGTTAATGGCTTCCTTGGCCAACTCTCTCCATTTCCTCGCGTTCTCCCTAATCTCTCTGCTCCTCTCTCCCTCAGCCACTTCTCTCAAACATCTCGCGATCTCCTCACCACTCACTATCCCTTCGCTTTCCTTTGCCCATATCCCAATTTTCCAGATCTCCTCCACGAGTTTCGCGTCGCAGAATTGATCGCTCCATTGCGGCAAACCCACCATGGGAACCCCAAGGCTCAGCCCCTCGAGCGTCGAGTTCCATCCGCAGTGCGTCAGAAAGCAACCCACTGCTCCATGACCCAGAACCTCGAGCTGGTTGCACCACGGCACCATCAAAGCTCTGTCTTTTATCGATTCTAACAACTCCTTTGGAAGCTTCGCGATCTGGGCATCTTTGATCACCCATAGGAAGTACAGTCCACTTTTTTCTAACCCTAATGCTATTTCCTCCATTTGCTTTTCTGAGATCAGAGCCATGGAACCGAACGAGACGAATGCCACGGACCTCGCAGGCTTTGTCTCGAGCCATTCCATGCATTCTGTGGACAGTGGCTTCCAT
>NW_010966822.1:685048-693804 GCF_000463585.1 Tarenaya hassleriana | reverse complement strand
GGCTCGAGCCGTAACCTTTGTCGTCCTTGATCCGACCGTCTAGGTACGCTGATGGGACCATTGGACCGATCAGCTTTCCCGGGAAAACCTCAGATTCTCCCGTCCCGTCTTCCTAACACAGAATCACGAGTGAAATTTCAGCAACGGCCCTTTATTTAACCATTGATTCGCATTAGAATCTTCCAATTAAGCTAAAAATGGAAACAGTTTGAGATCGTCTCTTCAGCTTCAATTCAAATGACCAATCAAAATCGAGTAAAACAATGCCGAAAACATCAAGAAGAGTTTTGACTTACCTGTGTTTCCAAGCCCTCGAAGCTGTTAACAAACAACCAATCGGCTTCTTCGAGATTGGGGAACTGATCCATGAGAACGGCCAAATGCCCTGGATGGCTCAGCCGGTGCTTCGTAACAAACGACGGCAAGTCCGAGAAGTTCAACGGCGGCAGACCTCGGATCCGAAACGGCGCCGTTTCAGGATCCACCGGAATAGGAAGCTGCCCACCGTGAATCTGGGCCATGACGGAGCACATCGTAATGTTGTTGGTGAAGAACGCGGCGGCCAAAACGCCGTTCTGCTTCGCAACGTCGAGCCCCCACGGGAGAAACGAGTCGTAGACGACGCAACTCACCGGCGACTCGGTGTCTCGGTGTCTCTCGATGAGCTGAGTCAGGGTCTTCGACCCGTTGGTCCTGAACGCCTCGGTGTAGAGGTCGAGGTCGAAGCCGGCCTGGGAGAGGCCGCCTTCGTCGAATCCGTCGGAGATGGGTTCGACGGAGACGGCGGCGTCGGAGACGGAGGAGACTGTGTAAACGGCGGCGGCGAGAGTGGCCTTTACTCCTTTGGAGGCCACGCGTTTGGCGAATTGGAGCATAGGGTTTATGTGGCCTTGAAGTGGGTAAGGCATCACCACCACGTGAGCTCTGGGAATCCGCTTCGTCTCCGCCATTGTTATCTCTTCCCTGCAGCTTTCGTTCTTCGCCTGAGATGGGTTGTGTGATAAAACGGAGGAGTTTCTAAGTCACGTCGGCAATAATTGAATCGGGAAATTGCATTTTATAACGTATTGCCGATTATTCCACCAACCAAACTCCAAAAGCCGAAGTCTAATATTAATAGACTACAAAATATTCCATTTTTCCCTGCCAATTTTTTCACGTTTCCGTTTGGTGAACCTACCAAAAATCATTGGACCCACCAAAAATATCAGTCGAATTTCGTCGATAGATTAGGAAGAATAGGGTAAATTTAACAATTGGTGGTAAATTCTGTTCTTCGTAAACTTGAGAACATTCAGTACAAATACCACCAAATCTCAGACGGTTCATTTCTCAGTCCCACCCAAAGTCCGAACGAATTCCTCAATGCGGAGATCAGAGCTTCCGCCTTCACTCATGGCTTTCTTGGCCAACTCTTTCCATTCCATGGAGCTCTCTCTAATCTTAACGCTGCTCTCTCCTTCCATCACTCCCTTCAAGCACCTCACGATCTCCTCTCTCTTCACGACGCCTTCGACATCCTCCTTTGCCCTGTACCCGACCTTCCACACTTGCTCGATGAATTTGGCATCACACTGCTGATCACTCCATTGCGGCATTCCCACCATCGGCACCCCGAGGCTGAGCCCTTCCAGCGTCGAATTCCACCCGCAATGCGTGAGAAAGCACCCGACCGCGTCGTGAGCCAGAACCTCCAGCTGGTTGCACCATGAGACCATCAAAGCTCTGTCTTTGACCGATTCCACAAACCCATCTGGCAATTTCTCGATCTGGGCATCCTTTATCACCCAGAGGATGTAAAAGTTCGACTCTTTTAGCCCGAAAGCTATCTCGCGGAGCTGTTTATCGGTGACGTTGGCAAAGGAGCCGAAGGATACGAATGCCACAGACTGAGACGGCTTGCTTTCGAGCCAATCCATGCATTCTTTGGACAGAGGTTTCCACAAGCTTGCGCCATACCCTTTGTCGCCCTTGATCCGGCCGTCGAGGTATGCTGACGGAATCATCGGTCCGATCAGCTTTGCCCGGATTGCCTCCGAGTCTCCACTTTCGTCATCCTTTACGCAATTCACACAGAGCCACACTTAGAACTTGAATATATAGCTACAAATACAGTGGGTTGTGAAAGTTTGCATAATGCCCCGTGAGAGTGAGGAGATTTCTATTGAATTTGACAGGGATGTGTGTACAAAAAATACGGGCGTGTGAAAATATAAATCCGAATGAAACCAAACTAAATCTATTTTGGTTCAATTTCTTTCAAATATAATCATCCGAAACCGACTAATTTCAATTAGAAAAAAGAAAAATTCCTATAGAAAATGAACATTATTCTATGGATTAAACCGAAAGAAATATGGTTTTAGTTTCGTGCATTTTGACAAACAAAAACAGAATGGAAACCGAAGAAACGAGACGTAATTCAAGCTAACTATGATTTGTAAATTAAAGGGAAAACATATTCAGAGTTGTTAAAGTTGGGACCTTACCTGTGTTTCTAAGCCTTGGAAGCTATTGACGAACAGCCAATCCGCATTCTCATGGTTGGTGAACTGACCCAGAAGCATCTGCCGGTGCGCCGGGTGGCTCAGCCGGTGCCGAGTCACGAACGACGGCAGATCGTCGACGTTAAGCGGCGGCAACCCGCGGATCCGAAACGGCGCCGCATTTGGGTCGACCGGAAGGGGAAATTCGCCGCTCGAAAACCTAGACAGTACGGAGCAGACGGTGAGGTTGTTGGTGAAGAACGCCGCCGCCGAAACTCCAGTGCCTCTCGCGACGTCGAGTCCCCATGGAAGGAAC
The DNA here is from genome assembly GCF_000463585.1 of Tarenaya hassleriana. Lineage (NCBI taxonomy): Eukaryota > Viridiplantae > Streptophyta > Magnoliopsida > Brassicales > Cleomaceae > Tarenaya > Tarenaya hassleriana. Next base: position 691,002 of record NW_010966822.1, on the reverse strand, counting down.
GAGTCGTAGACGAGACAATCGACGGGAGAATCGGTGGATTTGAATTTCTCGATCACGCGGGTTAGGGTTTCGGAGCCGTGCTGCTTGAAGGACTCGCAGTGGAGCTCGACACTGAAGGAGGGATCGGCTATTCTGCAGAATTCGAAGCCGTCGGAGATCGGCTCGACGGCGAGGGACGCGGCGGAGATGGAGGAGACAGTGTAGGAGGTGGTGGCGACGGTAGCTCTGACGCCTTTGGAGGCCAAGCGTTTGGCGAATTGAATCATGGGATTAAGATGGCCTTGGACTGGGTACGGCATCACCACCACGTGGCCTCTGTGCTTGTTCTCAGCTTCCGCCATTGTTGCTCCTCGACCTGAGCTCGCCTTTGCTTCTGGGTTTGAAGTGTGACGACTCGAGCTGAGAAATGTTGAATAAATAGATACTAAAACACGTGTCATGGATAAGTCGTTGAAAGAAATGAAAAAAAAAATTTATTTTAGCTCTTACATTTTTTAAAAGTTTAACGGTAAACTGTACTGCTTGTGCTATACCCAATCTTATCATTACCACAATGTATAATGTTTTTGAGTTTTCTTTTACTAACACCAGATAATATTGTTCCGACCGTGTTAGCTATTAATTGGACATGAATATGTTAGATTTTAGGATATAAATCACATGGCATTTAAATTTTAGTTTTTATTAATCGTTCAATATATTTTCAATCTGCACAGATCCAGAAATTAAAAAAAAATTGGTGGTGGATACGTGAATAAAATAAATTTAAGTTTCTAATTTCCAGTCGAGTTTTACAATCGTTAAAGCTTATGGAGGGAGGGAGGCTTTGGTCCATTCCTTTAGGATTTTTGTGGGGGCGATGTGTGTCTGTCGACTGTCGTGGGATTTTGGCGCCACATTGTTCACGTTCCGGTTAGGTGAGCAACAACCCATCGCACACGAGGATAATATTGTCTTTTCACCATCAACCGGGCCGAGATCCTTTTATTGGGCCCTGTTTGAGCTTCAAAGCCTCGTATATCGGCCCAAAATGTCTTATTACTCCACGTGTCCGCCGTGTGTCAGGGAAATCTCGGATGACAAATGGATGAGATTATCTCAATTTAACGTCCATTGCAAATGATTGAAAAATTGATTAATTTAATGGCAAGTTTATACAATCCACCAAAATACGATAATTATAATCGTATTTCTCTAGAAGCGATTTATAATTTTTTGACTAGAAAGATCAAAATACATTCATTTTAATTTTTTTAAATTATCACTATTTTCTATAATATAAACCAAATCACAATCAAAACAATTATCAGCAAAGTCATTTTTGAATTGTATCATTTTTGAATTATCAGATAATCATTGCAAGGAATTCGTGGGTCAAAAAAATGTTTTGGAGCACGAATCATGAAGCAATTAATATAGAATAAAAACATATAATTTTGTTGAATAATGTAATAATACATGCAAAAGGAAGATATACAAATGGACCAACCTCGAGGGCGAGGGGGTGAAATAAATAGCGTGGAAGGAAGAAAAAAAATTACCCCAAGAATTTTACAGAGGCATATAAAGAGAGAGAGAACTAGAAATGCTTTTTCTTATGCGCTTTCAACTGTAGTTTATACCATCTCTTCTTCATTCTTACCGACTTTTCACACGCGCCTCCTGTTTTCCTGTTCCTGTTCCGTCTGCTGCTCTCTTCTTCTTCTTCCTCTTCCTCCTCCTCCCTTGCCGCTGTCTTCTCCAATGAGTTCCTTCCGCTCTTGTTCTTGCTCGAGCTCCGCTTCATTGGAGCTGCTATCGTGTAAGCTGCATGAATTTCGTTTCTTTGTTTCAAGAGCTCCTCTATCTGTAAGAAGAAGAAAGAAAAAAACCAAACTGGGTCATAGAGTTTGGTCGGATTTGAATCAAACAAATGTGTTAAGTGTGCTGTGTATAATATATAACATAACATCCGAGATTGTGTTTTTTCTCACATGGGATCTGTCTACTTTTGTTAAGCAGATGAGTTAACAAACTGAAATGTTTCAAAAGTGAAGACTTACGGATTGCATCTCTTGGGCATATCTACTTGTCATCTCTGAGAATTGGGAAAGTACTTCCCTGTACTCCGTCTCAAACTTCGCCAGTTCTGCCCTTTTTGTTAGAATCTCGGCTTCTATGGACCTAAGATCTTCCTTTTCTTGCGTGAAATGGGCAGCGCATACTACTTTTATCGTGTAGTTCACGCTTTTGAAAAAATTGTCACCTGAAAAAGGAAAAATCATGCCAGGCCCCCCCATCAGATCAGATCATCTCAAAAAAAAGAAACCAAATGATTCTGCATCTGGACTAGACGCTGGGAAAAAAAACTGACCATAGATTGCAAAGACATGAGTACCAGCCTCCAGTTCAGTAACTTCACAAGGCTGAAATCCATCAAGTTTCTTGAAAAAGGCTGATTCTGGATCCTTTGCTTGAGCCATCTAAACCCAGAGAATCAATTCATGTTGGGCAAAAGAATAAGAGAAGGGCAAAATATTCATGATGGTAATTATATTTCCAATATAGCGGGCTTACCGAATTGACAGTTTGATCCAACCGATAGACAGGGAAACCAAGAAAGTACATTCCGGCAGTTGTTAACTTGCCTGTTTTTCTGCTGTCCTCCTACAAGCAGCAGATAGAGTCACTTAGATTCCCTCATCTGAAAAACAAAAGACAGAAGCCTCTTTTTCTCTCTGGTTAATCAAACAATACCTGCAATGCTAAGCTCAGTCCAATGTTGTGGTCTTGATCAAAATACAGTAACTGCATACAGGGGAATGCAGACATATTTATTTATCAATATCTCAATATGTCACTTAAACAAGCAAAGGTTCTATCATCAGAACCAACCTTGAACTTGCTTTTGTTAGATGATTCCACACGGCAGACTAAACCAGACCTTGCCTCCTCTTCGGCTATAGTGACAGAATAAAAGTGAGCACATTGCTTTTCAACCTGTAACAGATGTTTGTGTATACGAGAATAGATTATAGTTAACTACCACTGCACCGGTAAACAAAGTAATAGACAGGCAATGACTTCAGTACCTCACCTTCCTAGACATGGCTTGCCCAAGTATAAGAGGAACGACCGAGACCCTTCCATTAAGCGCCTCCTCCAAGACAGTGGCAGATACTGTGGTTTTAATCGGCACACCGAGTTTACTATTTCATGGACATTTTGAGAATAAGTTCCCAACTTGCATCCATCAGATGATTTCAAAGGTTACAGGAAATGAACAGAATAACGGGTAGGGCAAACCAACCTAAACAGAGCTGCGAACACAGTGTTCACAGCCCCTAGACTTGAAAGATCTAGTTCCAGCTCTTTGCTTTCTGCATCAACAGCCTGGAAAAAAAACAAGTAAAATTGGGCAATAAGCAATGAAGAATTCAAACAATATTAGCAGCCGAAACAAATTTGGACCATGCCACGAAACATTAAAATGTCTCCATCAAACAATATCAACATCCGGAAGCGGAAACTATAAATCCTTGTCGGGCGCAAAGCTAATCCAGAGAGCCTAACACAGAGCAAGCATATCTCACCTCAAAACCAGCTGCATCATACTGGCGACGTTTTTCTGGATGAGACAAGATATTGTAGGAAAAGGTGACTTCCTTAAACATGTCAGCAGCGACTGGGTCATTCGCGTTCTTATCAGGATGATACCTGAAATACCAAACATTCATGAGGAGCAGTGGCAAAACAAAGACACAGCTTATGATGGAATTCTTCAGAGAAAGTTTTCATCTTTCATCTCGAAAGAGAAATCGCTTTAGACCGCCACCTCTCCTTAGTCCTTACAGATTACAGATCAGCAAGCTTCAATCAAGAGTATGGAAAACTCGTCTACCAGACTTATTCTTGTCAAATTCTCATGATAGATACGCTTGCTACAGGCAAATTCTCGCCAGGAACGCCATCATAAATTGGTTGAATCTACTCGATAGACTTTGCACTTGAGACTGAACTAACCAACCAAAATACAGGAAAAGCCTCGACCTCTGAAATATTACCCCACGGGAATGGCAAACAACAGAATTTGTCGAGATTAAATGGGTCTATCAACACAAACACAGGGTTGGCATTGCAAAGGATCAAGCAAATGAGATACCACAGGTACGCAGAATCAAAAGCTTACTTGAGAGCCATTTTCCTGTAGGCGCTCTTGATTTCCTGATCCGTACAGTTCCTGGAGAGGCCAAGAACATCGTAGGGGTCACGACGGAGCTGCTTCTCCCCACCTTTCTTCTCCGACTTGGATCTGCGAGCGGGCATTTTCTCTTAAAGCCCTCCGTCTTGAAACCCTAGAAAACCTGCTTCACTGAAAGGGTCTCCGAATACTCAGCAGCAAGGGAACCGGGAGGATATTCCTCTGGATCCTTTTTTTTTCAAAAATGCAAACTTTCCCGGAGAATTCCCAACTGGAGAAAAGTGAATGGAGCAACCCCGAAACCCTAGATGGTCCCGGACGAGAACGACGCAACCAGACCTCTCTGCCCGAGGGAAAGACCAGAGAGAGAGAAGGAGAGAAGTGGAGATTGAGATTTTGGAGGGGAAATTAGGTGAAAGAAATAGTTTCTCTTCGCAGTTAATTTCTTGAAAATAGAGTCAATAGACATTCAAAACTCTGATTGTCTCAGATACAGTGCACCGCGGTGCGTAGTGCGCACACCTCGGAAGGATGGCGACTGGGGTTTCGGGCCGCAGGTTGTTTCTTGTTTTGTACTTTTTGTGGGGTGCGTACTGCGCACATGCGCAAGACGGCAAATGCTGGCGTAGATTTCAAACTTGCGCATTTGAAATGTAGACATCAGTCGTGACAGTGAGGTGGACATAGGGCCTCGGAGGTTAAAAGAGAAAATTAAAAAGACAGGAAAAACTATGATTATGTTTAATATGAATCATGATCTGTCAAATATTAGACTAATCTTAAGTCTTACGTAATTCTCATTAAAAAAAAAATCTCTAGATAACAACATAATACCCTTTTTATATAACGTGGAGAATCACATTAATGTATATAAGATAGTCAAGACAACAATTTAGGAAGTCAATTAGGATCTGTAATTAGGATTTGATTTATTTGGAAGATGATAAAGCAAATCAAAAGTTTTGCTAAGAAGACAATAAATTAGGAATATAATATCCACAGCGACCCGTGTTTAGCGGTGAATGTTTGATGGCTTTCTTAAAAGTGCGAGTAAAAATCTGAAAGGGAAAAAAAAGGACAGATTACGAAGGTCACGATTGTCTGTGAAACTATTAAAAACCATATGGCAAAAAAATACTTACGATATAATTAGGTGTAAAGTCTACATTTGTATTATGGATTGCGGTGCTGCTGCACTGCATACACACCTTTTCAGGAATATTTTAAGGGAATAAAATGTTTACTATCCAAGACGGTCGACAATTGATGGATAATTATGAATTTAACAGAAAACACAAATTTCCATGATTCAAGCGTGTGATTATATAGAGTGACAACCAATCAGAGGGTCATCATCATGTCTCGCAAGTAAATATTCACCAAATCCTTGGTTGGATTGGCAAGAAGCTAGCTTTTAAACATTTGAACCACTAAATTGATACCCAAGAAAAAGAAAATATTGGGATAGCTTGAGACATAATATTGCTATAAATAAAACACGGTGACACACACATACACATATATACATACATACATATAAGAGAGTTGAGATACTGGAGATGGAAATACGTGGGAGTGTCTGAAACATCGAGATTAGGGGGCCATGAAAATGACTGAGGACCCAAAACACTCTGTTCCACCGAAACAGAGACGACGACAAAACCCGCGTCTCTGCTGTTACAAATACAGACGGGAGAGAAGAGAGGGGCTTTTGGTCTTCGATTTCACCCATTCCATTCATAAGATTTCTCCTCGATATGACCCCCCCCCCCCC
>NW_010966822.1:680369-684622 GCF_000463585.1 Tarenaya hassleriana | reverse complement strand
AAACAAAGGAGCAATGATTTTTACCTGAGAATGAAAGGAAGCTTCATGGCCGTTTGGGACGTGAAGCTAAAGCCTCAAGTATCTTCTTCCTAGGACCCTGTTTCATTATAATTAAAGCTAACGCCTCGCATACAATATGGCATATGTATGTATGTATGTATGTATGTGTCAGCCGATCATCAATGAAAGAAAGATGGAAAAAAAACCAATGGAGGGTACCATAGGTATTGTGAGATCCTTTAGATCGCTTTCCCCCATCTGCCTCAGTGCCGCCATATCCACCTGTTTTTACATTGAAAACACCCAATTATTCCTTTATGAAAGAAACAGATGAGATAGATGCCATTCTCATCTCAACAATACTGTCATTGTTTCTTTTCTCTATGTTTGAAAAAGAAAAGGCAAATGCCCAGATGACACTAAAACGAATTAAAGTTAAAAGGATCTAAGGAATGAATCGCCACTTACTTCCTCAGCCTTAAAGAGAACTGCATATTTTCCAAGCCCAAGTGAATTTAAAAGGCTATCAACTGTTTGATGCTCCTCCACCTGTGCAAAATTCAGGATAGACAAAACATATATACGTCTATAAACACGAAACATGATTTCAAACTGACCATTCATCTAATTACACAAAAATTGCAAATACCCAATCTCTCAGGATTTTCTGTGTCCAGGAATGCTAGATGATTTGAAAGCATAACTCACATGTGCCTCCTAGGCCATAATTCTAGTGTTAAAAGAATGGGCAAACAACGAACAGGTAGAACGAAATCTCATTTAGAGGTACACAAAAACAAATAAAACCAAATGACAGGGATTTAGAGCATACAGTGAAGGGAGTCTTCTGAAGAGCGCTACCAGGTGGAGGAATCTGGGCCGAAAATGCAGGCAGTGGAGGCTTGGCAGCTGAAGGAGGTAGATGCATCCTTGCTGGGTAAGGAGCACTGATTACTGGTGGTTGAGCATTTAATACACCCTTGACAGTATAAGGTGATGCTCTTACATCATCAAATACCCCGCTCAAGGGTCGTCCACCGAAATCCTTAATGTTCCTAGGTGGTGAAGAAACCCGAGAAGAACCCATGTAGTTTCCAGCATTCCTAGGAGGGGATAAAACCCTAGGAGCATTCATGTAGCTTGCAGCATTCCGTGTTGGGGACAGAGCCCTAGAACCACCCATGAAGCCTCCTCCATTCCTTGGTGGTGATAGTCTCCTAGAACTTCCGATGAAGCTTCCACCATTCCTCGGTGGTGACATGTCCCTGGAAGTACCCACAAACCTCTGGGGAGACCTACCTTGCATGTGATTCAAGGTCCAGGGAGAAAAGGAATTGCTTGTGGAACCCATCTGAGAGAAACTGTTTGCAGGTCTTGAAGGAGGTAACAGACTGTGCCCACTAACATCCCTGGGCTCATCCATACGAGGTCGAGTATCAAAATTACGTGAAGGCTGCTCAGTCCTGGAGATCTTTGCACGAAGATCCATAGAGCTGCAGTCATCTCTCTGAGCTCGTCTCTGGGCATTTTTTCGCATCAGTTTGAGTCGGAGATCATCTTTACCGATCTGCAAACCTTAGTAACAAAAGGTGCTGGGTCAGTTACCACAAACACGCCAAGACATCCAAATAAATTATAGCCATACCATCAGCACCGAAACTTGCATCTCCTCTTTGCCTGCGTACCAGGAAAAACGCAAAACTTCATTTTAGCTCATGCCTTGCTTCAACCAAATATATGGCCTACAAACCCAGAATCCGAAGAACGAAACCATGGCAGCTGTTACTCGCTAAAACCCATGGATGACCAAACAATCTAGACTTTGTGATGATAGGCGAAAGTTCACAAAATGGGAAGCCATGGACATTCAACAAGCAGCAAAACATAGCAGAAAAATCAAAATCACCTTTTGTTGCTGACATCGCTTCCATGCAAAGAAGAACTATCTAATCGACTTCCTAATCTCTCTCTTACAGGTCGCTTGGTTCCAGCTCTTGGATGCTCATAGGATTTGCCATCGTCATCTAATTCTGCTCCTGCTCGCTTTATTACCTGAGAAACGAACGTCAGATATAAGCAGTTCTCGAGAAACTAACTCATTGATCCTGCAGCACTTACTAAGAACAAAATGCCCACATTTTTTACGAATTTAGAACTAAACAGTCCATAATACATTGGTAATGATTCTTTTCCTGAATTCCCATGCCCTCCCAGAAACCCGTCCATCTCGGAAGCGCCATTACAACAATCTGAGAGCTCAGCTCACAAACATTGCGGAAGCAGGAGGTTAACGTGTCCCTCTTTCCCCGAGGAAAAAAAACTCAAGATACAACCTATGAGGCGAACAACAAACCCTTGCAGGAGAGGAAACGTACCTGACCGCTACGTCCCAAGGTAATGGTGATCCTACTCGGCCGAGAAGCTTCTGACATTGAAAATTCGAAGGAACAGACCCTACGATATCAACCGGAGAAAAATTGTCGCTGACAACTCAAGGTAATCAACAACGACAATAAGCATCATTATCACCTCCTCGAAAACCTAGAACATCACTTCGAGAAATCGTAGAGGAGGAAATTTTCCCAAGAAAGTGAAATTGCGGAGTTCAACTTCAGAATCTAGAAGCCGGCGATAAAATAACCGAAGATAGAAACGGAACGACGAAGGTTTAAGCCGGCGAACGCCGAGGAAATGGGAACGGAATCTGAGAGAATCGAAAAAGCGAGACAAGGGGAGATGGGGCAATCCTCTGTCCCTATTGGCGGCTTCGGTTTCCGTAACAACGAGGTAGGGCCCACATTATGAAATGGATTCTATTTTGGGCCTTGTAACTATGTCCCAATCCCATATGAGAATAGGGCCTACATTCTCGATCTCCATTTTATAATATATTAAAAATCAATTATGTCGAATACCCAATCTCAAAAGAAGAAAAAAAATCAATTATGCAGATATTTATCTGCCAATTGAGCTTTCTAAATATACCAACTATGGTCAGAATTTCTTGTCGGAGAAAATAGCTGAAAATATGCCTATCTAAAGCAGGACATATTTGTTATTAACAAAACAAAAAGAACATATTTACAGCAGTATCCACGGGGACAAAAAAAAAAACAACTGTAAAAGGAAGAAACCAATGTGCGATAAATTCGCCCCAAATTTTTAAATCAAAATGTCTAAAAAATAAGCATATTATAAAGAAATAAAAATAATAAAACGTAATGGCAACCAACCAACTATAATCAAGAAAAAGAATAATATAAATCTACGATAGTGACCACAGGACGAATCCAACGGTCATGGAGAGACTGATCAAATTCCATCTTGGACCGTCCATTCTGCCAACACCGCCGAAATCGCTAGACTCTCTCTGCTGCGTGGACGGTGGAGATGAGCCGTTGAAGTTAGGATTCGTACCGTACAAGTACTGGATCCCATCAATGTCGTCCCTCGTCAACTCGACCTTTCTCCGTCCCGTCGAGATTGTCGGATACATGATCGAATCTTCTATCGTGGAATGTCCTAACCCTAGAAGATGTCCGATCTCGTGAACCGCCACAGATTCCAAATCCACAGCTGACGTCATCGATAAGATACCTCCGACGTCACCGGAAACCACCCAGTTCTCGTCGCTGTCCAGGTGGAAACGCCCGCTCGGCGGCGAAAACGCGTGAGCTAGCGTTCCGAGAACGCCGTCGAACGGTTCGCCGTCGCCGTGATCGCCGGTGTAGAATCCGATGGTGATGTCTGAGTCGGGGAACGTCTCAACGCGCGTGAACGTCAGCTTCGTCACAGCCGCCCAACGCGCAAACGCGCGTCCGAAAACGCCCTTGACCTCCTCCGTGAGAGCGTTTCGAGGGTCGAACGCGTAGGTAAGCTGTCGCCTATCCTCCGGCCAACGCGGCTCTCCGGGGAAGAGCGAGTAGCGCTTCAAGGCGTGGAAACGTTGACCGCGACGGCCGGCGAAGTTGACCTCATATTTTTTCCCGCCATGCATGGCGGAGGAGCCGTTGACTATGTCGGGGTTGCCACAACGTGGGATGACGAGGTGTCTGACGGTGAGCTCGTCGAGTTCTCCGGAGACGTTTAGCCGGAAATTTCTCTGGTACATCTCGATGGCGTGTCGGAGGATATCGTCGAAATCATCGGTGAAGTTGCCGGAGAAATTCTCCGGGATGTAACCAAAGCGTTGGAAATACTGTTTAAGCTTGTAGAGGCCATCGACTTTGTCGCCGGAGCGGCAGGCGGGGGAA
>NW_010966822.1:677450-680206 GCF_000463585.1 Tarenaya hassleriana | reverse complement strand
TCGACTTTGCCGCCGGGGCGGCAGCCGGTGAAATTCCGGAAGGCGTCCCAGAGGTTGCGAGTGGTATTCAGGAGACGGGACGGCGGTATGCCGGTGACGTTGGGGAAGAAGAATTCGGCGGAGGCCGGAGAAACAACCAATGGAATCAAGAAAAACCCGAAAATGAAAACCCTCATGGCGGTTTTCGGATTAGAGTCCTCTCCCAAAGAAAGAGGAATTAACCCCACAACAAAAAGAGAGAAAAAAAGATTGGAGAGAGAATTAAAAACCAAGATTGGAGAGAGAGAGAGAGGCTAAAAACAGAAGGAAGGAACCGTTGAAACGGGGTTTAAAAAGGACTTTAAACAAGTGCGTTGACGTTGGCGTTTTGTGTTGGCGGGTGAGGGGTCGTTGTGAATTGCTTTGCGTGTTAGGAATTTTCTTAGTTTTATTTAATAAGATTAAGATGCAAGAAAATTCACATTTATTTGAATTTCCATAGAAACATCCTCGTCTTGGGCACGTTCAAACTCAACTAGAGAACTTCTAGATTTTTTTTATATATAAAAAGGTCGTCGTTGCCATGCATGGAATAGAGTCGTTTCGTTCTTTCATTTCCTTTTGGGATAATGGAACGATGTTCGTGGTTGGTGGGAGGCTTCTGTTTCGTTTTTATATATAATATACAGAACAAACTGCAAAATAATTTTCTCTCTGTTGGCATGTTTGAATGAAAGAAGAGGGGAGGCGGCGAGGTCAAACGAAGGCGTTGAACAAGTTGCAGATGTCTAATCGGTCTTTTCTCTAGCGGGAAAAGTCGTCTTGTGTTCTCCATATGACACGTGTCCCTTTGTGGTTGGTATTGGTGGGTTCGGCACCTAATCCTACGTGGCCAAATTACTCGAAGCATTACCTTTATTCCTTCCCTTTTTAATTTCTATTGAAATTCTCTCTCTCTCTATATATATATGTGTAGAACATTACGAGGAGAGCCCCGGATATCCATTCGGCATATTAGAAATTTAATAACTATGGTCTCGTTGCATAAACTCATCAGATAAAATTATGTACAAAATCTTCCAGAAATTGAAAATGTATGACTCGGTGACCCAACACAAAAAAAAAGAAACGAAAGTGAATAAGATGAACACGAATGCATTTACGCAATGTAGTGAAGAAACTCTAATAAGCCGACCTACCAAAACATTTGAATAACGAGGCAAATTATTTAAAAACCTCGTCCGCGGGCTTAATGTATTTAAAAACATATAAATTTCTATGCAAATGTATAAGATATAAATTTGTACAAATTCGTACGTATGCATGCATGCATATATTCGTATATTGCACAATTATTATAAAATGTTGACGGGAAATGCAGAAGAGGGGGAGGAATTTTGGATTTTGTGGGACACGTAATCTCTGGGATCAAAGCTTCGCCGATTCTGACCATCACAGCCCAAAAATCTCATATGCCACTGAAGACAATCGGATCACTGCTCATGGCTCCAACTTCTACGCATGAATTAAAGTTTGAACATTTATCGACAAAAATTTAAAACCTTTTGATGGATTGTTCCCGTGAAAGTGAAAGAAGAAGCTGTTTCTTATTTATTTTTTAAAAAATTCTAGACAGAAAAAAATCAGAAATGCGAAATTGAACTTTTTTTTGGTTATAAATAATCTCTGCTAACGTAAAAACCAAAATGAGTGGAAACGAAGAATCTATGCGGCCGACCCTAAATAAACTTGGGACTAAGGCGATGTTGATGTATAAATAATCTCACTCAATGACCATTTTTTTTTTCACATTCCGAAGATGAAGCAGTTTGAGTAACAAGGGAGAAGAAGAGGACCACCTTCCACTGCCAATGGCTGTCTGAACGGATTTATTTGAATCTGCATGTTTATGGAAATCACACACACATAAATTAGTTCTACTAATTCTCCGAACGTACGTTTTTTAAGAGAAAACATAAACAAAAAAAGGGTTCATTTTTCTTTTAATTTTCATGGCAAATCTTCAATCGCATCAGGTAATGCGAATCGCCATTGTCCAATAAAAAACAAAAGCCAGTGGTTTACCGGTAATGATAGAGGTTTCCCGGTGACGGTTTTTACGCAACAGGCCGCGAGATGACAAGCTTCTTCGCAGTAATCCGAAAACACGGCCGGGACATTCATCTCCGTGATCAGTTCCTGAAAACAAATGAATTACCTCATAAGAAAGAAACGTATAGCGACAACAAAGGACTTTGCTGGGGAAATATCAAATGGGATATGGCAGTGGATTAGTGGAAACACACAATAGTTGGCAACCAGCTCGGATAAGCAGCAATGCCGGCATTTGGAGCGATCACTATATGAGGACGAGAATCCTGACCCCAACAAGACGGCAAATCATAAAAGAGAAACCCAATAATTAGAACAGGTTAGGGCCAAGGGAAGAAGATATAATATAACATACGATGTGTAATATTAATAGTGGTTTCGTGTTTTGCTTATAGGCGTGTGTAGTGTAGAGAGTTAGTTACCTTTGCTAAATCTTTGTAACGATCATGATAAAATCCCCTATGAAGCCGCAATGACACAGGTTCAGATTCTTCATTGTTTTTTAGCATTTCGCCTGAATATTTACAACAGCAGTTTTCCTCCACGCAAGGGGCAAAGCTGCAAAGGCTGATCTTCTCTCCATCCCTTTCCACACAGAGCGCAGTAGAAAAGCGATCCATTAGATAACAACAATTCACATGAAGAAAAAACAGTAATAGGAATGC
>NW_010966822.1:583510-677281 GCF_000463585.1 Tarenaya hassleriana | reverse complement strand
GGAATGCCGTTGGACAGCTCCCACAAAGATATAACAGAAGCTTCTAGATACTGCGGGATTATTAATTAATTTCTTGACCAGTCAAAAGATGATTTATATTTTATACTACACATATGGCATATGTCTGAGGAATTTGTCAAGCGAATGGCTCACCTATACAGTGGAACATCAGGCCCGACCAGTTCTACAAGAATGCGCACACCAGGGAAGAGAGCTTGCAACTCAGCAAAGACACCAAGTTGACCGAGTTCTTTCTGAGGCCCTTCAGAAGCTCAGACTATCAGCAAACCATTATATCACAGCAAGAAAGACGATGAAATCATTTGAACACTGATGATCGTTGTAATCTGGAATAACTCATGTCATATGTTTTTGTATGTGTTACATTATATTATATCTAAATACTCTTACATGAAATCGGAGAAAAACAAGCTGATAGGTTGGTATCAAAATGTTTAACACAAAAAAATATATATCAGTGAGGAAGCTACCCAATGTGTGAGAAAATCTAGAGGAAGTCACATACCAAGATAATGTATGCAAACTTCATTACTGTTTTGGCTTGTCAAATTTCTCAGCCCAACAGCTTGCATGGCATGGTATACTGTAAGTGGCTGAAATAACGAACAAGGAACTCTAGGTGTCAACAAATAGAAGGTCCTAATCACAGTAATGCATTCTAACAACCAATGAGACAAGGGACAAGAGAAGTTACCCAGTGTAGAAGTAAAGCCACGGGAGAGTCAAGCGGTATGCGTCTCCAATCGTAATACTCCTTCCAATTGCATAGCTGGGTCGGGAATGGAGATGAAGGCCCTGAATGATCCCAAGTGAGATGAATTCTGGAGAAACATATTATTCACAACCAAATTATGTAGAGAGGAAGGAAATCAGATATACCACGACATGGACAAGAAGAGCTCGGAAAATTCCAGCTTTCACTCTTAAAGCTGCAGAGAAAAGATAAAACTGAAATCAAGTGCCAACAGCTTGAAAATCAACATATGAATACAGAGGGCTCCTCCAACCTTGTAAAACTAAGTATCCCCAGAGATAAAAGGGAAGGGGAAGATACCGAGCAACACCCATCGACCATGCTGAGGCTCCGCAATTGCATTCGAAAATCCACATTCCCGTATGATGGATTCCTCTTTTGCTAAGGAAAGAGCACCTGCTCCCCTGTTTCCGACAAACCTACATCGGTTAAAACATGACAACATACCAAAAACTCCGACGAAACTGCATGAACTACAGGCATTACATAGTATGCCTTCCGTATCAGGCAATGACATATCACACCTGGATAGCTTCTTCCGTAAATGTGAATGGAAAATCATTCAACGAATCTACGCGGCTCATTTGCTCTTCAAGCCTCTCACATTCTTCCTTATGATAGCTCCAATGCGAAATCTACCATCGAATTCACCATTAGCTTAGGATTAATTGCACCACAACCCCTTCAGGTTACCGAACTCACATAACAAAACCAATAATAATCACAACGAAATTTGACTGTAAAATTCGTAAGTTAATGATCGCATACCACATCACTCACTTCGAACAAAAGAGCACAATCGAAGAATAACCAGTACTAAAATTAGTCAAAAGAGATCAAATCATTCAAATTCCATGGCAATTTGACGTTCGAGGGACGATTACAAACTCATGGAGCAAGAAATCGATCAGATCCTCAAAGAACTAAGTTTCGGAAAGTACGAAGAACAAGAGAACCTGGTGAGAGACGGAGCAGTACGCGACGGCGCCGCAACGACCACACCGCCGCGTCGGCGGGCCGATGCACCGCGTCCCAGAGCCCTGTCCGCCGCACTCCATCCGCAGTCGACGACTAGAACCACTGTCGCACAACGCAAAGAACACAAGCACAAGGCCCATTTTAGCATAAGGCCCATTCAAGCCTACTGTTAGGGCCCATAAAAGCTTTGAGATATTAATTACACGTCCACGTCAAAAAGAGTTTCGACACAAACATCAAATAAAACAATGAACCGTCCTACTACATTTGAATGGTCGGGAAAAACTCCGTCTGATCATAACTACCTTTTTTTACAAAAATTTGAAATAGTACATGTGACCAACCACCGAATAGTGCCCCTTTAATTTTTCATTCAACCAAATTATATATATATATATATATAATAGATATGTGTCTATATCTTTAACAGTATATTTCATCATTTAAAAAAACAGAATTTGGTGGTTTGATGTTAATTTTTTTTTATAATGAATTTTTGTTGCTTTCACGATAGAAATGATTTTGTCATTTCTCTAGAGGAAATCAAACTCGAAATCAAGCACTTCTTGAGATATTAAAGCAGAGGTTGTCTGCCATAAAATAATCTGTCTAGAAGAAGAGGGGGGATAGTCCAGATTTCCAACGTCAACCTAATGATGAATGAACCGATGGAAACCATAGATATGACCCAATAACGAGAAGAAACCCACGATTACAGGCTTGAACATGAATTTTTTTATATAAAAAAAAAGATTATGGGTCGAGAAATAAAGAGACGACTTTTTTCCAACTACTTTTTATTTTAGTTTTAAAGTTAGTTTCGCTCATTGTCGTTTTTCTTAGAGGGGTGGAAAGATTCGACGGGCAATGAGGTGTTTTCAATGGGACTATGGTTTTCGACCGTTTCTCGCAAGTATCGGACTTAATATGATGTCTGGTCGGCCATATGGGACACGCGACTCTCGCGTGCATCGAACCATGCACGCAATAGTCATATATGCACCGACGCTAAAGAAATAGATCTTAAGACTCCACTCCACATTTCTACTCGGGCTACATTATATAAATTTACAATTAACAAAAATTGACAGTGACATCATATGTCTTTCTTCTTCTCCACTTAAATAACAGGGAACATGCGTCTACGTATGTGGCGTCTCATCATATCTGGGTTTACACTCACACATGTTTCTGCTTTCATTTCTCCTTTTTGTGAAGTGTTGCTTTTTGCTTTTATAATTACGGTTTATCTGCTACCTATATCAACCTTCCAATTATATAGTAAACATCACAAAAAATTACTGATGTGTGTGTATATATAAGTTTTGGTTTTAAATGGTGATTGCATATGGCACAAAGTGCAGTATACGAAATCGGTAGAGAACATCTGCAAGCACCTTTAGTGTTCTTGCGAGCCAATCATGCGCGCATTCAGAACCGAGTTCACACCCGGTTGCCCTTTCCATATGTGTTTTAATTAATTAGCTTCTCTCTCTCTCTCTCTCTCTCTCTCTCTCTCTCTCTCTCTCTCTCTCTCGTGATTAGAAGAGCTTAATTTCTCTCTCTCTCTATTTTGGTGAGTAATAAATGTTATTTAATTAACTTTATGAGAGAGATTAGGACACGTAGATGATGAACGTCAAAGATTAGGACTGTGTAGAAAGCTTTGCCCTCTATGTACGGTTCCGAAATTAGTTTGCATCTTGATCCAAGACGTTGGATATATTACCCAAAAAAATGAAAAAATTGAACAACCCTAACTATATATTGTCAAAGGAAAATAACAATAAAAAAAAAATAGAAAACGAAGGAGGTACCTCATCTCCAACCACGATTTGATGCGCATAAACTTTATTCGACCATGACATATATAATAGCGGATGGTCCGGTGAGATTTCGATGGGTCCTCTCTCGAATTCTGGGCTTCGTTCCGTTTCTCCTCGTCTAATATATGAGTTATTTTGAAACAAAAAAAAAATTTATTTTTTGGTGTATTTTTCGGAAGGAGTAAATCCTTTTTTAGACAATTAGATTTGTTTTAAATTGAACCCAAACTAAATTTAAAATCTAAAAACGCCATATAAATATCTAATAACAAAAAGCACCATTGTTGAATAGTCTAGTCTATTAGTATATGGTTCGCTCAATGCCCCTAATTTTTGCTATCAAAATATAAATTAGGGTATGAAAAAAATACATTCATACGATTTTATAAAACAATAATTTACAAACTGATTCTATTTCTTTAATACGAATCAAATGCATTTCAAACCTTTCTAAGTATTACTTAACCCACTTAGTTTCATTCTCCCTGAATAAAAACTCAATATCACAAGAAATTTTACTAATCCTGAACACACTGTGTGAGGCGCTCACAACGTGTCACCCTAAACTATGTCTAGACTCAGTGAGCGTTTCGCTTGTTGTTTGAAGACTCCCCTCAAATATATATACTTCATGATCTCTCAAATAACTCTCACCAGTATTTTTTTTTTATAGATATCTCCCACCAAACTCACACGCTCTGCTTTTAAATAGCAATAATCTCGACAGTTTCTTTTGTTATATAGTCTTTTGTATTTATAGACTTTTATGCATAATTCTTGTAGATGCTGAACATGCTATTTTTTTTCTTTAACCGGGTACATTTAAACATAATTAATATATAAATACCTATTTTCGCCACAAAATATTTTGCCACCAGATCAATATTTAAGAGGAGATGGCAGAGACGGAAGGCGAAGGGAAGTAAGGTGGAAGAATTGCAATGCCGAAGCTTTTCACCGTTTGTTGTTGGGTCCTACACTTCTTATTTCCTTTGGGACTATTCGCATATCTTCTTTATTAACCCTATAGATAGACTTTTTTACATTTATGTTATTTTAATCATTTAGTCAAACATTTACCTATAATCAGTACTCCCTCATTGAAGATATTCGACTAAAACCGCCGCCTATGCATCATCACTATTATTATTTCATGAATATATGGCCCATTAATTAGTTGCGACCTTTCGAATCTATTAAAAAATTCATAAATTTGAGATTGATTTAACGTTTTCAGCATATATATATATGCATATTGGTGGACGAGAGGTGTAAATATTTGCAAGTGCTGTGAGTTAAAATGCTGAAAGTGAAATAGATATTTTTAACGTTTTCAGAAAATGATGTGGTAGATAAAACTGTTAGGTCAGAATTTTCTAATTTAATCATTCTCATACTTTTCCTCTGTATTGTATAACATTATATTAAAATATGTCAATCGAATTTCACAAATTTATAATGGTTTGCAAATAAAAAAATGAAAGGAAAATTTACCCCAAACAAAAAATGAAAGGAAAGGCATAATAAATGGAGTTTTTTTTCCTTGTCAACAGAGATAAATGAATGGGTATGCAATGAAAATGTGAATAATTTTTTTTAATACAATTATCCTTTACCCAAAAAAATGAAAATGCGTGGGAATTCATAAGATTACGATCCAATGTTTTTGTTCCTATATTTCATATGTAAGATATAAAATAATCATATTCTAAATCAATCTACTGTTGTTAACTTAAATAAATAATAGGAAGAAAAATGAAATCCTAAATAAATTGGTATAAAATTTATATTCAAACAGACAATATAGCCCGGGAAAAACCAATCATATACTAATAATCGTGTAACCAATTTTGCACATCTTCCATTATATCTCTAAACATTTCATTTTTTTTTCGCACAAAATTCTGTTCACAAAAAGATCATTATTTTTTAAATACTTATAAAATCGTTTTCCTTAGAAACTAGGAAAAAAAAAAAGGGAAACGGGACGGAACACGAGAGCATACGTAGAAGCGCGAAGGAAGGAAAAAAAAAACAGTGTTGAGCCATGCAGGGTTTTTGTCCGTAGGGTTTTTTTAATAGAAATGATAGTATTTGGGGAAAAGTCAGTTCGGTTTCATTTCTTATTACGGATCTGACGGTCCAGATTTGCTGGGATCTCCGGTCAACACTTTCCCACCTCTTTATCCTGATCGTTCATTTCAGCTCCTCTTCGTATATTTTTCTATTTAGTATTTACTATTTTTGTTTCTGAAATCTTGGATTTGGTGTGAGTGGCACAAATTTAGGAACACGACAAAGGAAAATTTGGAGATACATTAATTTCTGAAATGTATTTTTGATAATTGATCGATAGATTGACTACTACAATTATATATGAATCCCACTAACCACAGAATATAAACAATTATATAAATACATAATCCATTCTTTTACCGAGTTTAGGAATTTAGATTTTATTTAAAAGATTCTGTGTGAAATTTTCTTATAAACTCATGGGCAAAATGTTCTTTTTTTTCTGTGTGACACACACGGATGTGATTTGATTTTACGATTTTTAATTTTCACTGCAGAGATCACGTCAAAGTGAATTTCAGAATCGCGAGGATTTCCACGCTGTCTACAGAGAGAAAGCCAAAGATATGATTTGGACCGACATTAATACTGAACAAAGTATTTTCGAATTTTTTTCATTCACTAATTCCTTTTTTTTTTTCCTAACTCGAACGAAGCATTGCCCTTTTCTTTTTTTACAAAAACTGAGAGAGAGATAAGACGTTACATTATAATATATCGCAAATGAATATAAAAAGGGTACAGCAGGAGTCTTCGTCCGCTGTTCTCCGATCTCTCGTGATCTCCCTCTAACTCTGACTTAAAGCTTCCTGTTCGGTCTTTTCTCTCTCTCTCTCTCTCTCTCTCTAAACCCCACAAATGGCAGAAAACTGCGCCGTTTCCTTCTCAGTTCCGTCGGTCGTTGACGGCGTCTACCCGACGGAGCCGCCGTCAAGTGACGAGGAAGTTCACGTCTTGGCCGTTGACGACAGCTTCGTCGACCAGAAGCTCATCGCTCGCGTGCTGAAGAATACCACTTCCTGCAAAGGTTCTGCCTTTTTCATCTCCTTTTCCTTCTCTCTTTTTTCCCACTGCATTGAAATTTCCGAAAATGAGTATGAACCTTTTTTTTTTTTGCAGTGACGATATTAGACAGTGGGAAGAAAGCTCTGGAGTTCTTGGGAGTCCACGAAGAACAGGGAACCTCTGAAATCCGTGCAAATGTGAATCCCGACAGTTTCTGATCTTAATCAGTGCTTAATCACGTACTAACCCTTTTCCAGTTTAAATTAATTTTCAGCCGGTTAAAGTCGATTTGATACTGACTGACTACAGTATGCCGGAGATGACCGGCTTTGAGCTTCTCGAGAAAATCAAGGTCACTTCTTCTTCCTCAAGTCTCTCCTTCTCCCCTACTTATTTCCTTAATCTCATTCTAATCAATTCCCGTTATATATATATATATATATATATATTTGAAACAGGCTTCGTCGGTTTACAGCAAAATACCAGTCGTAATCATGTCTTCAGACAACGTCCTCACTAGAATTCAAGAGTACTATTCTTTCGACTTTGAAACCAAAAAAATAAACATATATGGGCTTCTACATACATACATACATACATACATACATACATATATATATATATATTAAAGAAATTGTTCGAATATGCAGATGTTTGGAGGCAGGTGCCTTAGATTATATCATCAAACCGGTAAAACTCCAGGAAGTGGAGAAATTCTTGGATTTCGTCAAGAAAGGCCGTGGAATGAACGATGCCCCTTACTCAACGGAAGACCTCCGTGGCGTTTTCGACGCCGTTCCTTCTTCCCCACCGTACATCTCGCCGTCGTCTTCACCGTCAACTCCTTCCTTCTCCGTTTCTCCCCCGCAGTCGGGACGATGGTCACCGGCGTCAACTTCTCCGGCGTCGTCGTCGTCGGGATCATCGACCGGAGTCTTCCCCAACTTTAACCACTCCACTTGAGTTGAGCCAGTGTATGTATGGTCGATTTTTATCCACCGTTACCGTTAAATGAAGTGAACAGCATGCAAATATCTGCCGTTATCTCCCCAGAAACTTTTCTAGTTTCCGTTTGCGTGCGTTATTCCAACCTCTACTTCCGTTTTCTACGTACAGTGGCATGATTTATGCATGTTTTAACTTGTCCCTGTCCAACGCTTCTTCTTCTTCTTCCTCTTCTTTATTTATTTCTTACCGTGTGAACTATTTTTTTTAATAACATGTGATTATCAAGATTCGAATTCTGAGTGTGAAGAGCACTTTGTGCTTCCACAACCATCATCGGATCCCTCGCTCCGGCCGAGTGTGAACTATTTGGCGTGTGAATAGTGTGGTATGTAAATTAAATGTGATTTCTAAGTAATAATTGAATTATTTCACGTGTTGGTCCAGTGGGAATCTGCTAAAAGTGGACCGTATGGATATATTTTCAAAATATTAAATCAGTGAACATGGTTCCTAGGAACATAATGCATATATATATATATACATATATGTATATATATGTTTGTTCAAGTGAGACAAAGCATAGGCTTCAATGGTGGGACTCCTATACATATCCAACCGAAAATGCGTGAGTTGTCTTTATGCTATCAAATGTTTGACCACTGTCCATTTTTTTTTATTGGGTAAGACAAGCTTTGATTGCTAAATTGTTATACGCGAAGAAAAAATCCATGCATTATAATTTTATATACACATCAATATTTTTCAAAAAAGTAGAAAATAAAAATTAAGGCACCTAAAAGATAGTGATGTGGTCAAGGGGATATTATGATCTGATGGAACATGACGACGAGCAAGCATGTAAAGAAGATCGGATTAAAAAATATATATTAAACCTTCATGATTTGATCATGATTAGTAAAGAATTATCAATGAACACTTGATTGGTAGGTGGGAATGTGTAAAGAGTGTTCCACCCAGTTTCGAACTTTATCCAGATCAAATCACATCTTATAAAAAAAAGAATTATATCAACGAGAATAGATTGTTCATACTAGGGGTGTCCGGAAATTTTCGAGGGTACTCGAACCCGAACCACAATATCTCGGGTTATATATTTTATTACCCGAACTCGTATCCGTGAAGGTGAGTATCCGAACTAAAAAACCCGTGAGATAATTATTGAGTATCCTCGAATACCTGAACCCGAATATTTATAATTATTTTCAATTAATTTTGTAAAACATACTTATATATACATATTCAAAATCATTCAAAATCAAATTATATTGAATTTATATCCAAAATAAATTTGTTTTAAAAAAATATCATAAATATATCCAATAATATCTATATAATCATTAATATCAAATAAAATAATACAAAATCTAATAAAAATTTAAAATTTAAAAAATAAATTTTTATTATCTGGGTATCCGCGGATACCCGTGAGATAATATCAATTACTCGAACATGTATCCGAAAATTCGGGTAATTTAATATTATTATCCGATCTCGTGTGTCGTTCTCTCGGATACCCGAAAATTCGGATATCCAACCTTTAGGTCAAATCGGTATCTGAAATTCGGTTTTTTTTCCCACCCCTAGTTCATACACATGGTAAAAAAAACTACGGAATATAATAAAAGAAAAAAACGTGACTTAATTAAAGTATACAAATAATCTAATAATCCGATTGCTACGGATTGACATATATATATATATATATATATATATATATATATAATAGATACGAATTTTACACTCCTTGAATAGAAAAAAAATACCAAGAGATTAATCGAGCATCGTTTCCAAAAAAAAAAAGACACGTTTAAAGTTTGATAAATTACTATTACAAAGATTGGCAAGGCGCTTAAGATGACACATTGCTTAAATAAGACAGTTGTGAGGAGATTACGTTGTGCGTTATATGATACATTACAACTTGTATCTTATATTAACTTGGCCATATAAGAGACACAAAACTATTATTATTATTATTATTATTATTATTATTATTATTATTATTATTAATTTATAGAGAGAGAGAGAGAGGACAGAGACCTGTCGCCTGTCGGAGTTTCAGACAGAGAAGACCGAGTCGTGAAGAGAGGCCGACTTTGTCTCGTCTTTCTCTTTTGCCAAACTCGCCTCCTCTGATCTCTCTCTTGGCCCCTCTCCATCTCTCTCTCTCTCTCTCTCTCATTTTCAAACATTCATTTAAAATTTACTCATTAATATCTTTGAAACCATCTCGTTGATATTATAGCGAAATCATAACTATACCCGAGTCTTGTAGTAGTTTCACTTTCAAACATATATAAAACCACTCTTTACTTTTCTTAATAATTATACTATATTAAAAAATATTTTCATATCAATAACAAAAGATGTCAAACCCGTTTCAATTAAGAAAAATATTCGGATTTTGAAATAATATTACAC
The DNA here is from genome assembly GCF_000463585.1 of Tarenaya hassleriana. Taxonomy (NCBI): domain Eukaryota; kingdom Viridiplantae; phylum Streptophyta; class Magnoliopsida; order Brassicales; family Cleomaceae; genus Tarenaya; species Tarenaya hassleriana. Next base: position 667,231 of record NW_010966822.1, on the reverse strand, counting down.
TTAATCGAGAATCTTTAATTAGTCGTATGAATTGGAGTTCCGATTCGAGATGTTTAGATATGACAACAGCATTTTTAATCACTAAATCAGGTGATCACTATATATTACTTTTTAAGAATCAGTTTTGGTTCATCTCGATTTAAAACTTGATTTAAAATGGCACTTGTAATTAGATTTGGGTTCCCATGGGAAAAATGAGATATTTATATAATTTGTGTTTTATATGTAGCTTACTTTCTAAAACAAAATTGTGCGTTTTTAGAAAAAACTTTTTAAATATTAGTCTCAACTTGTATATAATTTGACCCAAAAAATAAAATAAAAGTTCACTATTTCGCTTCTTCATAAAATTAAATAAATTTTCCATAAAACAAAAAAAACAATTAACATCATTCATTCCACTTTTTCATTTTAAAAATGTTTATTCTATAAAAATATTGTTAAATATATGTTATGACATTATAAATTATTTTTAAATAATAACAGTTCAAATTTGAACCAAATAAATATTCGTAAATAATAGGATAAACTTGTTTTATTTTAAACTTATTTTCTTTTGTTATTTTGTAAGGTGGATCGAAAAAAAATCTTTTACAAAGAAATAAATTTTCTGTAAAACCTAATTTAAAACAAAAACCTAAAATACACTCCTACTTTTTTTTTGGGGGGGGGGATATTTCTATAAATTATAATAAATATGGTTATTTGTTCATATTTTTTTTTCCTTGTGACAACAATTGCCATGACAAGTTTTTTTTTTTTTTTGATAATCCGGTTTTTTTTTTTTTGATAATCCGGAAGTTCATCGGGCCTATGGCCCGACTACATCTCCAAGAGGACCGGGGAAGGCCATGTGAATGCCCATCCCCACGCTTGGATTTGAATCCAGGATGAGAGTATACTACGCTTGGATTTGAATCCAGGATGAGAGTATACTTTACATGTTATTTTACCACTAGGCCACCTAAATTTGAGTTTGTCATAACAAGGTTATGAATTGAAACATGCTTGGCTGCAAATCTGGGAAAACTTTTACAAAATTAAATTTGTATTTTTATTTCACATCACGATCTAATGAAAAGCATCACAAGCATAAGATTCCATTCGAGTCTTTGTGACTAAACAGAAAGATTTGTATGTATATGTGTGCATGTGGGTTCTGCAACTAAAGAAATTGCTTCATTTGTTAAAAGTAAAAAAGTGTTGTCATGCTATTTTAAGGGGGTCAATTGCAAAAATACCCTTAAATGATACATTGGACTTCAAGTGATACTTTTCATAAAAAAAAGAAAAAAGACAACATCAAATATAACCTTATAAATGTAGTTTTCCTATAATACCCTTTATTAATTTATATAATATAATAAAATAAAAATAATTTCTTTTATATTTTTCTCTTCTCTCTCCACCTCTCTCTCCCGCTTTCTTCTCTCTCCACCTCTCTCTCAATTGTCTCTCTCCTTTCTTGCGCTCTCTCTCTCCCCTCCTCTTCTCTCTCTCTTCTCTCTCTTCGGTCTCTCCTCAAATTTCTCTTATGTATCATAATTTCTTGATAAATTTACTGTTAAATGCAAAATCTAAAAAAATTTCATTCAATAAACAAAAATCTTGCTGATAGATAATTTATCATTTTAAAATATGTTATTCATTTTGGACATTTATAATTTTTGTTGTTTTTGAATTTATATTTGAACTATATGATATGGATGAGTCAAACGGATCAAATCGAGTAAATTCTCCAAACTGGACAAACTCGCAAAGCTCATCAAAATAGTCATACTCATCAATCTGGTCTTACTCTTTAAACTGATCATATTACTCATATTATGTGTTTATTTTATGCAAACATAATGAATACATATGATAAAAAGAATCATAATTATTTATTACGAGTCTTGTCATAAATGGGTAGTGAAAACAATATCCCAGGAATATGAGTAAAATTTTGCATTCCTGTAATGATATAATAAAGATATTGTATTAATACATTCCAAATTTATATTTTGTAATAAAATTTTATGATTTAGTTGAAAGAACGTATATTATAAAAAAAAGTATTGTAGTTAGGGAGTTAGAATTATTTTCAACTTAAAATATTTGTTATATAGGGTGATTATTAATATACAGTTTATACGTGATAAAAACGTGAATTTCGATAAGGTGCGAGGTTTGACTAGTTTGACGGTGTGACGAGTCTGACGGTGAGACGGTTTGTGCAAAAAAAATATCGATCTAAATAATGTTTTGAATATTCAATGTGGTGTATATGAGTTATTATAACATATTTAACATATTTTTATTAATCGTAATTCATCTGAAAAAACAATATCTTCTACCCTAAGACAATGTGTTACACAAACTCTACTAGAACTTTAGGGTTTCATATGAGAGATCATACATTGTCAAGAAAACAAAAGATGTTAAATTTGGAGATCTAGGATTAGTTTCAATCCATGATACTTGTTCATCGGGGTGATAATCAATATGTTTACAATTTACAATTGTTAAATTTGCGAAATTCGATAAGGTGCGACGGTTTGACTAGTTTGACGGTGCGACGAGGCTGACGGTTTGACGGTGCGACGAGTCTGACGGTGAGACGGTTTGTGCAAAAAAAAATATCGATCTAAATAATGTTTTGAATATTCAATGTGGTGTATATGAGTTATTATAACATATTTAACATGTTTTTATTAATCGTAATTCATCTGAAAAAACAATATCTTTTAGCCTAAGACAATGTATTACACAAACTCTACTAGAACTTTAGAGTTTCATATGAGAGAACATGCATTGTCAAGAAAACAAAAGATGTTAAATTTGGAGATCTAGGATTAGTTTCAATCCATGATACTTGTTCATCGGGGTGGTAATCAATATGTTTACAATTTACAATTGTTAAATTTGCGAAATTCGATAAGGTGCGACGGTTTGACTAGTTTGACGGTGCGACGAGGCTGACGGTTTGACGGTGCGACGAGTCTGACGGTGAGACGGTTTGTGCAAAAAAAATATCGATCTAAATAATGTTTTGAATATTCAATGTGGTGTATATGAGTTATTATAACATATTTAACATGTTTTTATTAATCGTAATTCATCTGAAAAAACAATATCTTCTACCCTAAGACAATATGTTACACAAACTCTACTAGAACTTTAGGGTCTCATATAAGAGAACATGCATTGTCAAGAAAACAAAAGATGTTAAATTTGGAGATTTAGGATTAGTTTCAATCCAAGATACATGTTCATTGGGGTGATAATCAATATGTTTACAATTTGCACTTGTTAAATTTGCGAAATTCGATAAGGTGCGACAGTTTGACTAGTTTGACGGTGCGACGAGGCTGACGGTTTGACGGTGCTGACGGTTTGACGGTGCGACGAGTCTGACGGTGAGACGGTTTGTGCAAAAAAAATATCGATCTAAATAATGTTTTGAATATTCAATGTGGTGTATATGAGTTATTATAACATATTTAACATGTTTTTATTAATCGTAATTGGTATGTGTTTTTATTATTCGTAAATCATATTAGAAAATAATATAATCTACCCTAACCTAATGTGTTATAAAAAGTGTACTAGAATTTTGGGGTTTCTTTTGGGAGAACATGTATTGTAAAACAAAATAAAGTGCTAAATTCAGAGAGTTGCGAATATTAGTTACTAATGAAAATTGTTATATGGACTGTTTATTCAAGTACGACGAGTGTGTAACTAGTATAACCACTTAACTTCATGACCACTTTGATTAGTGTAATCGTACAACCATTTCACTGGTATGTGCACTTGACGAATGTGACCCATTTAACTAGATTTATCAGACTAGTCAAACTGGTCACACCATTCAAGTGCGACTAGAGTGACTAGTATGACTATTTAGCTTCCATATGACTCATCTTCTGTGAAAAATATTGATTTCCACTTTCTAACTGAAATCCTAATTTTTTTATCCATATAACTCCTCCTCCTTCTCCTTCTCCTCCTCGGAACCTTCTTCTTCGTCTTCTTCTTCTGCGTTCAGCCTAATCTTTTGGATACTTTTCGCAGTTTAGACCAGAGATAATGGGATGTTCGGTGATCGAGTATCTAACGGGTACACTGTCCAGAATAAACCACAACTCTTTCACATTTCCTTCAAGCTTTAGTGCACGATGTATAAGGACAGACAACTGAACCATCTTTAATGTATCTTCACATTGAAGATAGAAAATGTGTCGAAACTGTGACTCTTTGTTGAAATATGTACATTCTTCGTTTGTTAAAGCCTTTTTAAGAGAACGAATAGTTTGAAACGGATAACACTTTGTTGTAATCTTGGGAACATAATGAATGTCGTTAAAATCATATACAAAAGAAACCTGCAAAAAGAAAGTTAACATTTGTTATCACTTTTGTTTCAGTAGTGATCAGATTTAACAGACTCGTCAAACTTGTCAAACTCGTCATACCATTCAGGTGCGACGAGTGTGACTAATATGACTAAATTAGCATCGTATACAGTTTGACGAGTGTGACTGGTTGTGACCAGTTTTACCAGTTTGGTCAGACTAGTCTAACTCGTTATATCTTTCAAGTATGACCATTGTGACTAGCACGACCATTTTCTCACACCGTGACAACTTCAATATGACTCGACTTTGTGAAAAACATGATTTTTCACTTTCTAACTGAAACTCTAATTTTTCTGATTTATAGAACTTTACTAATATGACCTAATATGACTCAATTGAACATTATAATCGTGATTCGAGTTCCATATTACTCGACATTGTGCAAAACAATGTTTCTCACTTTTTTACCGAAATCTTTATTTTTCTGATCCATATAACTACATAAATATGACCTATTTTACTCGATTTTGTTTTCCTATATTGTTTATCCAAATACACAGACATGAAATTCTAATAAAAATATCTCTCTTTCTCGGTGAGTTCAAATACAAACCTGGATATATTCGTAAATAGGAGTTGAAGACGATGAAGGAGACAAAACCATCTGAAGTGATAAGATATTGCAAAAAGAAATCGCAAAAAAAATCGCCGAAGAAAAGAGAAATCACACTCTATCCGTTAGAGTTACAGAGAAATCGTAAGAGAAATTGCGGAAATGAAGAGAGAGAAGAAGGAAACTGTTCAATATTTGACTTTTCTGTTTTTTTTTTTAAATTCGAAACCCTAACACGTGTCTTTTTGAATCATATAATTTCATAACTTCTCTGGTATTTGTTTTATTTGTTCTTATCTTGACACGTGTCCTTTTTATTAAGGGTAACAATGTCTTTTTATCATTCGAGAGTTTTTTTTTTAAAACACTAATTTTGAAGGGTATGGGTTGAAGTCTATGTGCACATTTAAAGGTATTCTTGTAATATTGCCATTTTAAGGTAATATCTAATCTTAGATTAGAATCATCCATAAACTGAAAAAAAAAAGCATTCTCCTTATTTAGACCATTTTTCTTTTTACTTAGCGAAAAAGATAATTTTGGTTTCAATTGAATGTGGTGCTTTGCTTTCAACACGTGGAGATTAATTTTATTTGTAGCCTTTGGAATCCAACACGCTAGGCAATGCATTATATATATATATATATATATATATAATGTTGTATTAATTTCTGGCTAATGACCCATATAACATTTTTAAAGAAATCGAACACATTTTCATAAATTGATCAACGAATTATTTTTATTTATTTTTGTATAGTATTTACTCGTAAAATTGGTTCATTGGACAGTTTTATTTAAATTTTTTTCTAGTGATAGACAAACAAAAATTGACATGTTCAGATTTGGTAACAATTTGGTTTTTGTATATGTTATTAGTTTTTAATTGATGGCCACGATAATGTATGCTACAATCCATCTCGTAAAGCTTTCAAGAGGATATTACATCAAAGAGAGAATCTTCCATTTGACTATTCACAAAGATTTGATAAATCGGAGTACACAAATGTTGTGTCTAAATTGCCCCATTTGTTTTGAAATTTTAATCATGAACTAAAAAGAAAAAAAATCGGTCAAGTTATATTTAGTAAGTATATATCATGAGAATCCATATGTGTTTCAATAAAGCAATAGATATTGACCATACATTTTACTTTTGTATACAAAATCATAAAATATAAATATAAAATCTTCATAATATCTTTAGAGTTTCTAAAATTCAGATTTTTTACCTCTTGAAAATTTCAGTTCTGTTAATACGAATCCGATGAATAACTTTTTCTTTTTAATTTTTTTTTTAGCAATTAGCCATATCACTTATATTAAGAAAGACATTCCATATGATGATGATGATGATAAAACGTTGGATCTATTCGTTGAAGTTATGTTCTTCGTGATAGATCCGATTTCATTTACTAATAATGGATTATGGATCAAATAATTGCAACTTATGAACGAATACATTATGAGTTTTTGTCAACATTCAAAATTAAAGGAACGCTACCAGCCCGTTTGAGAATTAGCTAAAATAATCAGATATTTTATACGAAAAAATAGAGTAAAAATAAAACAAATATTAAAAAAATAAAGGAGTATTGACAAATATTGCAACTGCAATCGGGAATATGGTATTTGTTTATTTAAATTGTAAATTTAAGTAAATACACAATTCAAGAACTGAAAATTAATTATCAATTCCATATTGGGCTCCGGCATTGGTGGGCTAACATTTGGCCCATTTTTCAATAGTTTATGTTTATGTATGTGATGTCGACTCCCATAGTCCGAAATTAACAACGGAAAGCTTAATAAATTCTTCATGTCTTCACTTTTCCTTCATATATATATATATATATATATATATATATATATATATATATATATAATATTCTAATAGAAACTAAGAAAATAACATATTCGGGAATGTATGGTAGTTATATCGGTCAAGAAAGCATTCACAATTGGAAAAGGGGTTTGGTTTGACCAAACGGAAAAAAAGGGGTCAATTCTGTAATTTGAAGAATTCAGCAGATCAAAGCTTCCGTCATTACCGCGTCATTTAAAGTCAATCCGACGGACGCTGCCCTAATTTAACGTACTCGCTTATTTTTTCTGCATCTATTAGAAAAATAAATATAACAAAAGATTTCGACTTATTTAAAAAAAAATAATGGCGAAAACTTTGAGCTATTATATATAGTACACGAGTAGTTAATATATTATGATGGCATAAATAGCTCTGCATGGTTAATAACTAAAAAAACATTTTCAAATTAAAAAAATAGTAAAAGTAAAAACGTTAGGGAGTCTTCCAGCCTAGTGGTTAATGACAACCCCCTCTTCCATGAGGTTGTGGGTTTGAATCCCAGGTATGGTACTCCTCTTGAGCCGGTCAGCTTTACGAGACTGGTTTACCTGCTCTGCGTGGTTTGCTGGCTACTGCGCAGGACACTGGGTTTTCTCAGATCCGCGATGCTGTTCTAATACCGTTCTCATCCGGTCCATGATTTGAGAGGCGTTGCGGTTTCCGGTGTCCGATCCGAAGGGTTATAGGGATAGGGGTTTCCATCGTAAAAAAAAAAACGTTAGACTCGTCCAAGCAATTTCAGTGATACGTCGTTAACTTTTTTTATCTCCATATTCACAAATTATGCGGCTTAGTATTCAATAACGTATAAGAGTTAAGATTTGATAAATTTGATTTATTTTTCTCACGTGAATATTACATGAAATTATGAATGGACCAATATAATAGTAATTTATGGATGGTTGACATAATTTCTGTTCAAATCCGACAGGAAATTAAAATACATATACACCAAAATCCAAATAATTTTATTTTATTTTACAAATAGGGGTATAAAAAAAAACGCATAAAACTACTTTTATGAAACCTACGGTTCTGGAAAATTCATTGTCATTCATTGCCTTGAAAACTCGCTTCGATTTTAATAATAAGACGTTGTCAAAGTTACGAATTAAAAATGCGAGTCCATTAATTAAACGCAGATTTGGGGTTATTACATGTAACGTTGTTAATTTACGTGATTCGGTCAAATAATATGCGACCATACCATATAATAAGTGTAACAATTTTTACCTAATCATGTAAAAAAGAATAAAACTAATGAACCATCACCTAAATGTGGCCCGCAATGGAAACCTTTCACCGGTTTAGAGTCTTCCCATAACCAAAGTCAAAGACGTGAAGAGAACGTAGTCACTCCGTTCGAAAAAGTCAACGATCGCGTCAACCGTACCACTGGCAAAATTCTTTCGCCCGAAATTACTGAAATACCCATGGGTTTACGGATCCATTCACTCGAGTTACAAGGGTATTGTCGTCATAATTTAAATATAGGACGCCCGGGAAAAAGGATCAACTGCTCTGATTGAAATCGTCAATACCAAAACCCAAATTCCCAAGAAAATTATATTCGATTGTTTGGTTTAAGGGACACTCATAAATTAAAAAAATAAAGACGTCACCTTTTTTGTGAATTTGTTAAACCTTTTCATTGGCGTCTCTCTGTAAATGAGCTATCGTTCATGGCTGCCATTTTCCTGCAGCCATGGCCGTTTCTTCTCCATTTAACCATCGTTTTCTTCTTCTGCATCTCCCTTTTACCTTCTCCTTCCTTCTCACAGTCCGATTCTCCCCAAAATCTCGAGACGTTTTTCCCAGATGACGCTCTCGCCCCCCCGCCTCCGCCGCAGCCAAACCTCCGGTCGCCGTCAGCGCCATCTCCGCCGCAAAAATCGTCGTCGAACAGGGCGGCGATCACGAGGGCTGTGCTGATAACGGCGGCGAGCACCGCAGTTGTTGCAGCGGTGTTCTTCTTCCTCTTTCAGAGGTTCGTCGTCGCTCGGCGGCGGAGGGACAGAGTCGCGGCGGAGAGCGCCGTCCGGCCAGGTCCTCCGCCACCGGAGGCGGCATTGGCACGAGAAGGGTTAACGCGGTTCGACAGGAACGTGAAGGGTCTGATCGTGGACGAGGATGGCCTCGATGTGTTGTATTGGAAAAAGCTTCAGAGGGGACAAAGTGGAAGCTTGAGGAAGGAGGTGATGAACAGAGAAGGAGAAGAAGGAGAAGACAAGAAGGTTATTTATTACAAGAACAAGAAGAAATCTGAGCCTGTGTCGGAGATCCCTCTCCTCCGGGGAAAATCATCGACTTCTCACAGTGTAATCCACCACGAAAATTACAGAGATAATTCCACCAGACCTTCTCCTCCCGTCAAATTCAAATCTCTCTCCTTCAATACTGTCGACAGCTCCGAAACGGAATCTTCTCCGCCGCCGCCGCCACCACCATCGCCCCTTCCGATGCCGGCGAAGCGAGGTTCATCGGCACCGGCACCTCCTCCTCCCCCGCCCCTGCCGATTCCGGTGAAGCAAGATTCGCCAGCAAATGCCCCTCCTCCTCCTCCGCCCCTGCCGATTCCGGTGAAGCGAGATTCGCCATTACCAGCCCCTCCTCCTCCTCCGCCCCTGCCGATTCCGGTGAAACGAGATTCGCCATTACCAGTTCCTCCTTCGACAGTCTCGTCCAAGGTTTCGCCGCCGCCGTCTTCGCTGTCAAACACGGCGGGCATCATCGTCATCAAAGCCACCGCCGGCGCCAAAAGGATCAAGTGCAGAGGAGGGTTCGAGTAATGGTCAGGTGAAGCTGAAGCCTTTGCATTGGGACAAAGTCAACCCAGATTCCGACCATTCCATGGTCTGGGACAAGATCGATCGTGGTTCCTTCAGGTTCGATGGAGATCTAATGGAGGCTCTATTCGGATACGTCGCGAAGAAATCGCCTGAAAGCGACGGCGATAAGAAACAAAGCTCAAGTTCACCATCCCAGATCTTCATTCTCGACCCGAGAAAATCTCAGAACACCGCGATTGTGATCAAATCTCTCGGCATAACTCAGGAAGAACTCGTTCACGCATTAACAGAGGGGCAAGATTTCGTCCCCGACACTCTCGAGAGGCTCGCAAGAATCGCTCCCACGAAAGAGGAGCAATCAGCCATTCTTGATTTCGATGGTGACTCGAAAAAGCTGGCCGACGCAGAATCGTTCCTGTTTCATCTCCTCAGAGCCGTGCCCTCTGCTTTCACACGGCTCAATGCCTTGCTCTTCAAGGCAAACTACTATCCAGAGATCGCTCATCATAAGCAGTGCCTGCAAACCCTAGATGCGGCCTGCAGAGGGCTCAGGGCTCATGGCTTGTTCGTCAAGCTTCTTGAGGCGATACTCAAGGCCGGAAACAGGATGAACGCTGGAACGACACGGGGAAACGCTCAAGCGTTCAATCTCACCGCCCTTTTGAAACTCTCAGACGTGAAGAGCGTGGATGGGAAGACCACATTGCTTCATTTTGTCGTGGAGGAGGTCGTTAGGTCTGAAGGAAAGCGGTGTCTGATGAACAAAAGGAACAGAAACCTTAGCAGTAGCAGCAACAATGGCGGTTCCAGTTCTGAAAGCTCTCAAGCTGTGTCTAAGGAAGAACAGGAGAAGGAATACTTGAAGCTTGGTCTGCCAATAGTTGGAGGCTTGAGCTCAGAGTTCACCAGTGTGAAGAAAGCCGCGGGGATAGATTACGATGCGGTCACTGCCACGTGTTCTGCTCTGATGACCAGAGCGAAAGACACAAGACGAGTCCTTGCACAGTGCGAGGGAGGTGGGTTCGTGAAGAAGATGAATGGGTTTCTCGATTCAGTGGAGGAAGAAACGAGAATGGCGAGAGAGGAAGAAAGGAAGGTGATGGAGTTTGTGAAACGGACAACAGAGTATTACCAGGCAGGAGCTCTAAAGGGCAAGAACCCTTTTCAGATTTTTGTCATAATCAGAGATTTTCTAGGAATGGTGGATAAGGTATGCATAGAGATAGCCAGGAATCTGCAGAGGAGGAAGACAGGGAAAACAGGCTCGACCCCTCTGAGGAACGCCGTTAAGTTTCCCGTTTTGCCTCCGAATTTCATGTCAGACAGATCCAGGAGTGATTCCGGTGGATCAGATTCCGACCAGTGAATTTCTCCGAGTAGGAACATCCATATGATTCGTTGCTTTGTAAATAATATATTGCCAGTGAAGAGTTTCGTATAACTTGGGGAGCACGTAATCTATCACATGAAGATAGATACTCTATACACATACACACACACACACTGAACTGTAGATATAACTACTTCCCTGCTGATTATTAAAATTATCACTCACACTCCTATTTGGGAACTCCTCCAGCAAAACAGAGGATACTGGCTCTGTTTTTCTGGTCTTTGATCCCGTTTCAGGTGAAAAAACTTGTTTCCCTTTTCCTAAAACCGTCCTGGAGATCAAACAAAAACCATTCTTATCTGCTTCAGGACAGAATTCCCTTCAAGAAATGGGTTGACATATAGTTATTATTATACCTTGTCTGAAGATCCTCTGGTTCCCGGTATAGAGCCTTGCATGGGTTTGAATTTCGGATCAAGACTGTGCCTCCTGGTTTTGCCATCCGTCACTCCTGCCTGTTAACAATGGCATCATTCAGAGATCAAACGGGATTCATTTCGGGGAAAAGAACCGAAATCCGTCCACCTGCATACCTTTAAGTTCCTCCTCTCCACAGTTCTTGCGCCAGATTTCTCTCTGGACGTCTTTGGAATCAGAAACCACTCCAGAAAGATCAGAGTGAGTAAAGCAGTGATTAGAAAAACCTCAACAGTACAACCATCAGGCTTTTATCCGAGGAAGAAATCTGGCCGGTTTAGTTCGTTCATAAGAAAGATTACCTCTTTCTGTTTCTCGGCTGTCTTGTTGTTTTTCAGTCCAAAAGACGAAGAACGATTCTTCTCCACGCTGCCCACTTTTGCAGATCTGTAGCAAGTCAAGAACAAAGACATGAATTTGGGACAGAGACCAAGACATAACCAAGAGATAATAAGTTGCCAAAAGTATACCTGCCATTCTCTTTCGGAGCAGTAGTTAATGAGGAAACTCTTGAAGCCTTTGCAGGAATCTGGTGTCAATCATGGCATTACACGAGAAATGATGGGTTGACGTTCGACTGATCTTTGAGAACTGATTAGATACAAAAAAATGATAATGACCTCACCTTCACCGAAGCTGGACTTTGCCCATCCATGGAAGATTTCGATGGGTTGAAATTCTTCTGGAACGTCTTAAAAGCACATTTCACAATGTCCTTATCTCCCATTCGATCCATAATCAGAGATTTCCTGGTGGTGGTAAGAGCGGTAGGATCAGAGCCGGATGGACCCACACTGAGAGACATATGCAATGACGACTTTGGAGCCGTTTGCTTGTTTCTCGGTAAATTCGAGGCCTTTTCCTTCTTTACCGAAGAACGAGATGTGGGCATTGAAGCCGGCTTGGACACTCTTGGAGTTGAAAACCCTCGAGCTTTCGGAAGAGGCGAGGCCGGTTCCTTTGTTGCAACAGATGTCAAGTTAGTCCCCTTGCCTGGCCGAGTTTTCATATCTGTCACAGTCTTGCTGGATATCTGTTTCTTGTTCACGGTATTACTCTGCGTATATTAACCAGCCAAGGAAATTTGATGTATCAACTAAGAAAGAATTAAGCTTTCTCATCTGCAAAATCCAACCGAAAGAGATCTAGTTTTACCATGGGAGCGCCTCTGGTGTGATTCATCCCCGTATTTCCATCCTTTGTCTTTGTAAGATTATCATCATCTTTCGCTTTGTTCATCTCTTTCACAGGCCGTTCCTTCATATTGTTAGAATCCTTATATGGGATATCCTCTTTGACTTCGTTCTCTCGTTCCTCTTCCATTAAGACAACCTCTCCTGGTTTCTCTTCCATAACTACGACAATCTCTTCCGGTTTCTCCAACTCGGGCCTATCCAGAACATCCCTGAATTCATCATTCACCGCATGAACCGAGGTTTGACATTCCTTAACAACCACGGTTTCTTCATTATGTTGGTTCACTTCGGTAGCAATGTCAATCACATGCTTATCTTCTTCACCGTAAGTACATTCGTCACATGGCAGACCTCCCTGGTTCTTCCGAAGGATCGATCTAAAAGACGGCTTCTTTTCTGTTAGTTTCTCGTGATCCAGCAGCTCGGCTTTTCTCTCGGCAATCTTCTTGTAATGTGCTTCGAAGTAAGCCTTCTTCTGAGCAACAGATCCAGGGGTTGCACACTTCTCCACTTCTTCCAAGTACTTGTTTGGAGAGAAAGCTGAGAACTTTTCCCATGAAAGTGAATCATTCTCAAACCTACCAAACGAAACCGACACTTCCAGACCCGGGTTCGATGAATCCGCCATCTCCTCCGCCTGTTTTACACAGCAAATCAAGGACTCAAACACGTAAACATGGCACAAGAAACAGACAGCGGTTTCCTGAATTTGCAACATCTGTTTCAGATTAAGCACAAATCTAAAGTAAATGCAAGGAAATCTAAGCGAATGGGTATATGTACCATATCTTCCATTTCCCCCATTGATGCTCGGGACAAGAACCTTACTCCATACAAAAAAACAAGGAAACTGATACGATTTAAACTTGATAACGCTAAGAGGGAAACAAACGCAAGACAAAGTGGATCAACTTTCTCGGAACAATTATAAGCGATACAGACAATCCTAACACAAAACATCCGACCAGAAGCCATTTTATTTGCGAATACATGTGCATGTGTACGCGTGAGTGTGTGTAACTGTGTGAGCATATAAGCGAACAATGGTAGCAAAATAAGAAGAAAATGGGAAGAGAGAGACATCATGAGATGGGTTTACTCAGTTTCTCCTTTTGTTTTTTTCCTCTGGAATGTACTTCAAAAGCTCCAACAATTGACGAATCAAACAAAGAGCCAATCTCTGATAAAATGATTGAATCTTTGAAAGTTTATCGCTTAGAACCCCAAAACAGGAGAGAGAGGTCGCAATTGGTCTTACCTCAAAAGTGAAGATAACCCACAAAACTGTGTTAATTCCCAATGATGGTATGTATACCTTTCCACACCCAGCAAAAAAAAAAAAAACCCTAGATTGTGATTTGCTGCTTCTAGTGGAAACAAAAAGCAGAAACAGTGGTAAAGAGAAAAGCTTCACAAAATGTCCTCAAAGTCGGAAACTTTGAGTGACACAAGCTGCAACGAAAAATAATAAGACAAGCCTAAAAAACAAGATTTTCACGGCACCCATCAGTAAATAAAGATCAAAAGGATGATTATATCAGAGAGAGAGACAGATAGAAATTATTTATACAGAAGAAGAGGAAGAGGAGATGAGATTGGGATTCAGATCAAGACATGAAGACAAAGAGTCGGTGGGACCATAGATGGAAAGTAGTAAAGTGGAGGTGATAACCTTTAAGGCCGATCGAATGAGATGACAGAGCACTGTGCGCGGGGACAAAAACTGTTTAACGAATTTGATTAATTAACTAATCCTTACTAATTAATTGCTAATTGTGTTTTTTTAATGGATGGGATCTACTGAAACCGGTAGGCATAGAAACGGCGTCGTTCTTTGAGGAGTTTGGGCCGAACCCAGTGAATGATTAAAACTTTTTAAATTTTAATATTCCATAGTGCACCCGAGCCCAGCCCATCCATATATAAAAATTTGTCAATGATCGTCCATATATATGGTCTGTAAATTTGATTAATAAACAAATTACCGAATCGATCTCAAACAAATAATAAACAGTCGGTAACCAAACGAATTTAAAATAAAAATTGAATTGTTATAATTTCTCTAAAATTGGAAAAATCGAAACCGGATAAAAGAAAGTAACTGAGAAATATTTATCAAATATTTATTTAAAAAATTGAATATTTTTATCAATAAAAATCGAAATACAATTGACTCGAATCAAAATAAAATCATTGAACCAATCAGAATTTAATATAAAAACTAAATGATTGTATTTTTTTTTAAAAAAAAAGGTGAAATAACCAAATCAAAATATAGCCGAACCAAAATGCGAAAAACTTTTGCCTCGAGCTACAATAGATATGCGGTATACACAACATCGACCATCAGAGCATTCAATTAGAATTTAATGGCGTTTGGGAAACCTCGAAAAATTGTAATTGCCCGAAAAAGCTTTGTATTTCCCAGAACCCATTAATGTCACACACACAAAAAACAGCTGTTTCATCGTGGTGGACCTACTCCGTACTTTGGTTCTGTGTCTATACGGTATACGGTATACGTACGGATGTAAGGAATGAAAAGCCACAACACATTAGGAATTGAGATGACGTTTTCTCTATGCAAAACATAACAATACAACAACATGATATGAAGCAAAGAATGCCAAAATCTCCACAGTCCCTCCCTCTCAAATCGATCATTACACCAGCAATCAAAGAATCTCCTCAACAATGTAATAATAATACACAAAAGCAAAAAAAGAATACGAATCGGTCTCACAAAAAGCTCGAATCCAGAAGAGATTGATCATTGGCTCTTTCACTCTTGTGATTGTACAGATCGTACGGTTTCCACAGATGGTCGAGCGGGCAAGGTCTCTGCTCGTCAAGCCTCACCCATGGCTTCCCTTTCCCGCTCCAATGCAACAAGCTGACCGGACCAGGGTGCAGCGACCGGCAGCTTCCCCGTACGTTATCCCCTCCGAGTCCGTGCTGATTCCATCTGTGATCTATGGCTTCCACATTTCCACCGAACACCAGCAAGAATGGCGGCAATGAACCCAGATCGTAGATCCTCCTTTTCTTCTGCAATTGCATCCAAGCCTCGAGCTTTTCCCTGTAATTCCCTTCTCTCCATCTCACCAGATCCATCACCATCACTCCAGTGTTGAAATAACAAGGGATTCGACCTGAAAAGACCCGCGAAAGTCTCGGGTCGGACCAGAACCCGGCCGTGAAATAGTTGGTGAAGTTGGCATGGCAGTATTCCGGAGCTCCGATGACCCGTGACCCGGTCAACGTCGTCTTCCACAGCCTGGTGATGTCATCGACCACTATCACGTCCGTGTCAAGGTAAATCACTCGGTCGACGCACCGATCCAGGATGTCACCGAGATAGTTCCGTGCGTAGTTCAACGGGTTCTCAAGGGCTTGTCGGATCGACGACGAGATGAGGTTAATGACTGTGTCCTCCCGAAAAATGTAGACTTTGAAATTCAGCGACGGGAAAGTCGTCCGAACGAGTTGACTCAGGACGCGTGGACTGGCCGAGTCGAACTCAGCCGCAATGAAATGGAAGAAGACGTTCTCCGGGCAGGACGCGTGGCGGAGGACGGAATGGACGGCGGCGATCGATCCACGGAGATACTCCGAGTCCAAAGTCATAGCGATGTGGATGAGCGATGGGTCGCAGGACGACACGAAGTTCTCCCTATAGACCGAAGACGGCACGCATTCCTTGCCGTTCCTGTAATCCGGAGCCTCCGTGTACGGCCCCAGGTCAAACCCATTTCCTCCGCCGCCGCCGACAATCCTGCCCGGAATCGTTCGTATTCCGACAACAAACTCCGACAGAAGCACCAAACACGCGACCACCGGTAAAACCGCAGCGTTTGGAGGAGAACGCGACGGCATTAGCAGGAAACGCGATTTCTTAAGATCTCTCCCTGTTTCGATTCTGATATTCTTAAAAACGAAAGAGAATAGAAAAATTAAAAGGTAAAGATCAGTACTTTTCGTGTGCTAATGGTTTTGCATTCTACGGAAAAGGCGAAGCTTCTCGAAAGATTGAGTCATGGAGTCCAAGAATGTTCCTTTCTCTCTCCACACTGCGACGGAGAGATAAGGAGAGAGGAAGAAGACGAAGAAGAAACGGGTTTTAGAAGAGAAGAGGTCTCTTGCTTTTTCACTTCGGATTCTCTGCTTCCTTTTCTTCCCTTCCAAACGCGGGATCACGCGCTGTAAATGCGCGTGGACTGACATTGATGCTTAGTTGTCGAGAGAAAATTTTCAAAAAAAAAAAACTATATGCTGATCCCAACGTAATTACCTATTTAATCGACAGGGTTAATGCCATTTGGTAGGAGATATATAGAGGTGTTATCACCTGCGGTATGGTGTAGCGTAAGAATGAAAAGGAATGGCGGCTTTTGGGTAATGCGAATGGTTCTGTCTCCATTAAGGAGATGACAGCTGTAAACACAGTGGAACCAGCTGGAGAATTCGTCTTTAGATATGGGATCGATGCGGAGATGTCCAAAGCTTGCTCTCTCGTGGACCCTAACACTGTCACGTGCTCTGCACGCGCGTTTTCTGCGCAGTAAATGGAAATTGTAAAAAAGTAATTTACAATAAAGTTGTAAATTTCCTTTTATGCATAGATTTTGTAGAGGCAATCAAAGGCAACTCTACATTGTCACCTTCTAAATCTGTGATGTCAATCTTAAACAAAATAAAAAAAAATGACAAATTTTTAAATGTAATTACCTATCATTCCCTCGGGATTTATTGGGACAAACCAAAGTATCTGTAGTTGTAACAATCTTTAGATTTCATAGCAAATTTAAGTTATTGTTTCCTTATATTTAGAATATTTATGGCCACCAAAATATCAATTTGGATTTATTCAAGATATTTATTTGAATTTGCTGTTCTGCTTTATTTTATTTGATTTGGTTGTTGGTAGCGTGTATGTTAGTGGGAAGATTCTCGTTGAGTGGTGCCATAAAAAAATTGCAATAAAAATATATTATTTTCCATAAACTAATTTTATATAATATGTTCTTTCAAATTGAGAACATCTACGTCTAAATCTCCTTTGGTAAAAAAAAAAGTTTTAGTATTCTGATGTAAAAAAAAGCTTTTGTGGTTTTCTTTCGAAATAAAAATAAAAATAACCTCTATGGAAGTTTTAATGTTGGGCCCAAATTATTCACAGGCTTTATAAAATTTTAAGCCCTAAAGTTTGGGCCATATGCGATTAGAACCGGACATGCATAAATATTTATGATTCACACCAATATAACCACTTACGATCGATTCCACAAAACATTTTTTTCTCCACAGTAATTATAATTTGTTTTAACAACTTGTGCGTGCGTGTGTATGTAATATATAATAAGACTTGTCTCTGTTATTCAACAAATGCAAAAAAAATTGGGCAATAAAAAAACCCTGCATATACATATTTTTTTAACTATAAATTATCAATTTCATTTAAAAAAATCTAAAAGAGAAAATTCTGAAATAAGCTTCATGTATTAACATCAAACCCATAAAATTTCAAGATTATTCAACGTATCAATATCTCTCTGATTCTAAAAAGCTTTTTCAGAAGAAAAAAGAAAAAGAAAAATGATATGAATTTTACAAAATGTGACTTTTTCCTACACCAACTTTTAATTTGGCAAAAATCTATACAAAATTATCGAAAGTGTCAAATTGATACACGAACTATCCGATTTAACTGTGATTTTCTACATCAGTCGAAACAGTGTTAAGTTTCGTTTAATTCTGTTAAGTGAACGAGTGACGTGGAAGGCCACGTGGATAATATTTGCCACGTGAGCAAGACACATCAGATTTCAAAAAAAAAAATCCCTATTTTTTTTTTAGATCTAGGATTTTAATTTCCTTCAACATTCACCCTCTCTTCCACACTCACGGTACACTCCCCCCGTGGCGCTCTCTCTCTCTCCGCTTTGCCTAGATGTCACTCTCCCTCTCTCCATCACTTTCTCCCGCCGTGCCTCTCTCTCTCTCGATGTGACTCTCTGGCTCACCGTCGCTCGTCGTTGCTGTGTCTGTCAACGTGTGTCTCTATCTGTGGGCGTGGCTTTCTCTCTCACGGCATCTGGAATCGTCGTTGCTCTCTCTGTCGTCGTTAATACTCGTTGTGGCTTTCTCTCTCTCGTCTCTGTCTCTCTCCGGTATTTAGAGTCGTTGTTCCTCTCATTCGAAGGTAGTTTTTCCCTCTCTTTGTTTGTGTGGAATGGTTATGTGTCGGTGATTCTCTGTCTTCGGATTCCTCATTTTCCTCACTGTTTCGGATTAATTAGGTTATGATTTTGTAGGTTCTGCATTAAGCTCTATCCGTAAGAAGCTTGATAAACTCCGAAGCTTGACACAGAAAACCTGCGAAAATGAGGTAATAGCTGAGGAAAAAGTATTGTTTCTGTTTGATGTTATCATTGAAATTAGAGCTTGGTTTGGATGAACTTGAAAAGAAATCATAAGAATATGAGTTTGAACTTGCTAAAATGATGTTGTACTTGCTATAATGATCTCATGTGGTTTGATTTGAAGTTGGGTTCGACTGAACATCTTCATGGGAGGTGAGTTCGATGAATCAGAAGGCAGAGCATATTACATGGGTGGGCTCGAACCAATATAAGGTATGGTTGATGTTGATAAGATATCATGGTTCTTCGAAGAATATATTAGGTTTCTTAAACTAGGAACTAATATCAAGGAGTTGTGGTATAAAATGTCGACTGAATCGTTGGATAATCGGAGGGTAGTGCGAGAAGAATTCAGGAATAGTGACATTGAGAATATGATTTGTTTTGCAAGAGAATGTGGCGAGTTAGATGTTTATGTGGAGCATCAATTATCACAACCATTTTATGGAGATAGACTTGTTGATGTTAATGTTGAAGAGGAGCAGTCTCGAGATATGAATGTTGATGCAGAGGAATATAGAGAGCAGATCTATGTTGGAGATTTAGGTGGATATAATAGTGATGAAGATGGTGATTTTGCTGTTGATTCTAGTTCTGATGGTAGAATAAGTGACGATGATGATTCATGTTTAGGTGACACTCCTGGTAGTTCGGATCATGATTTTGTAGAAGAAATCCCAATGATAGCATGTTTAGAATCTGATGTTGTGTTTGATGAAGTGGATGATGATGTTTCGATGAGTATTTGGATAGTGATTGTTATATCCCTCTTACGCCAGAAGGTAGTGATGAAGAATGTCAAAAAGTTGATCAGCCTAGGAGAAAGCCAGTCGCATTTCCATCAGATGATTTGTTGCATCTGGGAAAGACATTCAGTTCGAGGGAGGAATTTAAAAGGGCTTTATTAGACTATGCGCTGAAAAAACACTTCAATGTGTAGATGGATAGGTGGGAAAGGACTAAAGTAGGTGCTAAATGTTGTACGAAAGGTTGCCCTTGGAGGGTATACTGTTCGGTTGAAAACTCCATCAATAAATGGATGGTAAAGATTTACAAGGATGGTCACAACCATGATTCCGATACATATATTAATTTGTTCACCATGAGACAAATTGCGAAGGAATATGCAGAGAGGTTTAGGAGAGAACCAGATTGGAAAGCTGAAAAGTTGCATATTGCAATTCTAGAAGATCATGGTGTGACTGTCCCAATCAGTTAGTATTTTAAGGCTAGGCGTATGGCGTTGAAAATGGTCATGGAAGATACCTCTATTCAGATTGCTAATTTTTTGGACTATGAGTTAGAATTGCATAGGTCGAACCCGAATACAACAACCGAGGTCACGACAAAAATAGTTAAGACGGGTAACAAAGTCTTTCACAGTTTCTACCTTAGTTTTGAAGTACTGCGGGACACATGGAAAAACCATTGTCGACGTGTAATTGGTTTAGATGGTTGCTTCTTGAAGTGGGAAATGAAAGGGGAACTGTTAGTCGTTGTCGAAAGGGATGCAAATAATGGAATGTACCCTATAGCATGGGCTGTAGTTCGGGTGGAAAGTATTGAATCGTGGAACTGGTTCATCCGAAAATTGAAATTAGATTTGGGATTAGGCGATGGACGTAACTTGACAATATTGTCCAACAAACAAAAGTTAATGTGTTCGTACTTAATTTGTAGTTTACTTTGTTTATATAGCTTTTTCCCTAATTATATATGTTTTGATAGGGATTATTGAATGTTGTACAAAAGGAATTACCATTGGTCGAAAACCGAATGTGTACTCGACATGTCTTTGCCAATTGGAAGAAACATTTTAAGGATCCAGAACTCAAATTCCTCTTCTGGAATGCTGCGAAGTCTTATTTGGAAAGAGAATATGAAGGATATGTCCGGGACATAAAACGCTACAATCCATTGGCATATGATGCATTTGTGAAGGCACATCCGAAGAGGTGGTGCAAAGCTTTTTTTAATCTAGAATCGAAATGACATGACATTCACAACAATTTGTCTGAGAACTTCAATTTTTCAATCAAAGAAGCACGTTCAAGGCCGATAATCGATATGCTTGAAGAGATTCGTCGGAAAGCAATGAAACGGATTTCCAGACGATCACGTGAGGCAGCAAGATGTATTATCGAGTTCTCCCCTAGGATCATGAAGATTTTGGAGAAATATTGGGAAACACAAGATTCTGCAACATCATTAATAGCGTACATGGGAAATACGAGGTGGTTGAGTTTGGGATTTCTTATAGGGTCGATTTGACTGCTAACACATGTGGTTGTAGGATATGGAAGTTGAGAGGTATACCTTGTCAACATGCCCAAGCTGTGATCAAAGTAACACAACAAAACATTTGCCCCGTAAGTAATCTCTTAATATTTTGTTATACATATATATCTATGATTACTAACCATAAATATTTTTTTGTGTGTAGGTTTCTATCTCATTATTATCTTAGAACAAAATGGCAAGCAATATATGCTAATAATATCATGTCGGTTAATGGTGAACCGTTGTAGCAGAGGTCGGAAAGAATTCCAATCGAAGTTCCAGAAATTACAAGAATGTCGGGTCGACCAAGACAACATAAGCGAGTGAAAGATCCACATGAGTCTCCTTCAAAACCGGAACACATAACCCGACACGGAAGAATAGTCCGTTGTAGTGTTTGCAAACAAGTGGGACACAATGCAAAGACGTACAAACAACCGAGATTATCAGGAGTAAGTTAGATATGTCTTGCAATATTTATTCCAAACGCATTATTGATTATGACGTGTTTGTATAGGACGGAGCATCGAGTAGCAATGCATCACGGTCAACGAGCAACGCACCACGGAAACGGAGTCAACAAGGACCACCGACATCCAATGAACCTCCAACCAAAAGTCTTAACTCCGCCGAAGGTTTTTGTTAAATCAGCTAGTGGTTACATATTTCGGGTTATAAAACAAATACCTAATTCTGTTTTTTTATAGGGAGTATTATTCCAACTCAATCGAGTCAGACCGTACAATCTGGGATGCCTTTGAACAATAGGCGTCATCTTCTCCTCGGGATGTCGTCTACCAATATCGGGAGTTCTACATCTCGACAACAACCATTCACTATACCTAGGTAAGTGAATTGTTCCAACAATAGTAATGCCATGTAAGTTTGGCCTATTAAATATGGCTAGCAAATTGGCTCGGGGTTTAGGGTCTTAATATGATTTCCACTTGCACCCCCTGAATATCTCTGGAACGACGTTTCATGATCATCAAACTTATACGGTTTGATTTCTTCCGCTTCTCATGATAAGTACGTTGTTCAGCCATACTTTCTGCAGTGAGATCAGCAAGAGCCTTTTCCCGTAATGCAAGGTCAATGTCCATGCATCCGAGAACAATCATAACGTTATCCTTCCATACCTTAAAGTTTACCCCGGTTAGCATGAGGATGGAGTTGATCGATGATGTGATGTTGCTTGCTGAAAAAGAAAATAAACAACATCAATTCACAATAAACCTTTTAAACAAGATATAAGAGAATGATAATAATGGTGCGATATACCAAACAACATTGGATCCCATCTTGGAACGGTTCGGTTCGGTATTACATAAAAATACCAAACGGTACAAGATTTAAGATACCGAACGGTTCGAGAACGGTTCGGTTCGGTTCGGGAACGGTTCGGTTCGGTTCGGGAAATACCGAACGGTATTTCAGTATTTTTATTTTTTAATTAAAAATATTTAATATTAATAATTAATTATGATAATTACTATATTTTACTTAATAAATATTTTATTTTTATCTCTTTTTATTTATATTATTTTTTTGTCTTTTTTATACTGCATACACTTTGTTGGTAAAGAAGGATTTCTACATATATGATATAATTTTTAAAGTGTAATTTAAAATTTTGATGATATTTATAGAAAATTTCAAAATTATTATGTAAAATTTCCTTATGGTTATATCAAGTTCAAAACTTTTATTTTGTTCTCTAAAATTATTATGTTGGATGTTTTTTTATTTTTATACTATATAAATTATGAATATGTTATGAACCGTTCCGAACCGTCCCGAACCGTTCCCGAACCGTTTCCAAACCGTCTTTATTTCGGTTCTTATTTGGTACTTATTTATTAGTACCGTACCGTCCCGAACCGTCATAATACCGAACCGAACCGAACCGAATAATATACGGTACCAATTTGGTACAAATTTTATAATACCAAATAAACCTTCCCGAACCGAACCGTTAAAATTCCGAACCGAATCCCGAAACGCCCACCCCTTAGTACCAACTTATCAACGATGATATCGCTGCAATGATCAAACACTGAAAATCACATTCAACTACCAAAACCTTTCTTTGGGTCGATTTTGATAGCCGAACATCTGTATAATAATCATATTTAATATCGCATGTATGTTCGAGTTTCTGCCAAATATTTTCCGTCCTTTGTGTATCGTTCCATATTCGCATGAAGATCTTAACATACCAAATATACTTTAAAGGTTTTTTGGTAGATTTATCCTTTTGGCGAGAGAGCTCACTTTGGTGAGATATCATCGCAGAATAACCTATCGAAAAACATAATATTTGTTGTCATAGAATCTCGTTTCACCATAAAATCCCTCACAGATTTTACTTGTGAACTTTATCGCAGAAATTTGATGTTATAATTTTATTCGGGATTAATCACAATAATATGTTGTCAGTGCAAACATCGGGCCCTTGCTGGGTCTGTTATGCTTTGACCCAATATGGGCCTGCCGAATTTCGGCCCACATTTTCGTGCCTCTGCTGTACTTTGACGTTTCGTTACTTGTGTCGGGCTACTCGATTTCCAAGATTTTAATGGGCTTTGTCCCAGGGCCATAAACAATTTTTTCGAGGTCATTAAAGATGACAAGACGATTGATCAGAAGCTATTTCGTCTTGTTCCTTCTCTCTCTTCGTTCTTCAGAGAGAGATTCAGAGAGATTCTCTCTGAATATTTTTTTTTGCTTCTGTTTTATGGGTTTGAAATCGACGAGTGTATATGGAAATGTGTATGTATTTCCATATTTACACGGTTTTATGGCGAAATCCTTGGATCTCAAGCCATAATTGTCGAAAAAAATTTCAGGGTTTCCTTGTTCGAGCGGGATTTTGAGGTATTTAAACCTCCGACTTCAAATCTTCGATGTTTCCGTTTGTATCTTTGATTTTAATGCTCGAAGAGCAAAAAATCCGAGCTCTCAGCCGATTTTCGGGGAGTTAACGGTTCATCTACCCCTGGGTTTCCTTTTCCCGGTTTTAGGGTTTAAAAAATTTAGCAAGTTTCTGTTTTTTAATTTCAAAACCCTAAACTTTTAACCCTCCCTAAATATTCACTGATCTATTTTCCTTAAGGTTTCTGATCAATTCTGCCTATAAATATGTTCATTCAACCTTTGATCGCAAGATTATAACGTATGCATGTGCAGATTCGAACATAAATTCGAAGTTTTAAACTTTCGAAACTCTTCTCCTTTAATGTCTTTTATTTTCGATTATTATTTGGCGAGATCGTCGCCGGATTGCGTGACCTAAGCCCTCTGTTCTGTAACAGTTGGTCGTTAGTCACTTCTCCGATGAGTTCAACGTGCCAAATCTTCTAAAACGAACATGCAGAAATTGATCCCTCTAATGATATGTCTCTGTTTCGTTCAACCTCGGACATTTTCTTTCAATTTTGTTTTTACGGGACTTAGAAAGAACACGGTCACGTATCTGCATGTCCCAACAATCAACATTCTAAAATGTCAGGCGTTATTGTTATGCAACTCGACTTGTGTTTACTTTCCCGCATCTTCGCGACTTTACAGTCTGTGACACTTCGAGTTTTCGGTTAGGGTTTAGTCCGAAATCCAACCCTCTCGGTTCATACGTCCCATTTCGGTTTCTATTTTATTTCTAGTTTTGCCACCTTAACCAAATCGAGGGATCGTTTGGACTTGGTCACTGAGGCGAAATCCGGCCCTCAGATTCTGATTGATTTCGGTTTTTTAAATACCTGAAATTACAATTGTGAGAATCTCATTTTTTGTAGTGGCTACATTAAAATTGGTTTTAATAATTTTGATTAAGGTTAACTAATAATCTTAATCATAATTCATCTATCCCGGTACGAGTGAACTACATTTCTATATTTCTATTTGTTTTAATTTTCTGTATATATATTTTTTGTATCTAAGTTTTTTTTTAATCAAAACTTAGTAAATTTTCGTATATTCAGAAAATTAAACATAGAAACGTGCATTTCACTCAACATACATTATTCTGATTAATACACGAAAATTATTTATTCTGTGTATTTGCATGCTTCATTTCGATATTATTTCTGTATGTTTTATTGATTCAAAATTTTCATATAAGCATACAAGATTGTTCATATTACATGCTAATCATATATGCATATTCTAGGAGTTTTAAGTTAAACCGAAAAGACATATATTTGAATTATTCAACATGCAGTATCAGAATCATTCATGTATATTTTCCTGTATTCTTTTTAATCTGAAATTATACATGGATTTTTTTTAACATGCAAGTATTCAAATTCGTGCAAATTCTCTATGCAATATGCCATGAAGTAGCTCTGATATCACTTTATAGTATTTTCTAGAAATACTATATTATATACATTGCATAATATTTTATACTGGACCAATCATCATGCATACCAAACAAAAAATTATCCTGGAATTTAGAACATACATGAATCCATGATAACTTGACAAATGGCAGAGTGTAGACAGAACAACTTCTAGGATATCACGTAAGAAAGTTTATTATGTGACAAATGGATGCACACAGATTTTCTGTACGTTTAGCCTAGGGATCACTATCACTATTTATAATAATAGATTTGTGTAATTTCCAAATCTGCTCATAAAGAATTAGAAAATTACACTTCATGGTATATATATAATTATTTGACCCCTATACTTTTCTGTATTTGCATATTTGATAACACTAAATTAGTGGTCATAATCTTCACGTTAAAACAACAATTATATCATATATTGATTATGACATTAAAACCAAAATATAGTTGTTAGAGAATTTCTAACACATTTTCCGCCTCCGACCAAAGCTCCGCCTCGATTTTGTCGGACCAAGCGGCACGACAGCGGAGCGTACTGATCTTTAGGCAGGAGCTCGAAAGGCGAGATATAAGCGTGAGAGAGGATCTTGTTGTCGTAAATAACAAAGATATGGAGATCTAGAAGCCCCTTTGTCGCGTTAGGGTTTTTCTTTGGTTTCTTGTCGACCAAGAAACCGATGTCCCAATCTCCCGAAGTCCATCTGATGGAACCGGCGGTTCCCGGTGGTCGGAGAGAAACTCGGAGAGAGCTGTCGTGGATTTTAGGGGGAGGGTTAAAGGCTTGATCGATCGCGACGGCTGATAAAGAATATTACCGTAGCCATTGTCAGCAGTGCTGCTGCGAATTTCAGAGGTTTGAATTGAATCGTCATTAGGAAAATATTATCAACACGGGTAACCATTCCATTGTGTCAAGTTTTTTTTTTAAAAATTGTTTCGGGAATTTACAAACTTAAACATGCAAAGCCGTACATTAATAACCAAGCATAAACATTTGGCCACTCGCGAAAACAAATCTAAATCTAAATGGAGAGTTAACATAATTGTCAATTTAAATATTTCTTGTTTGGTTTTAGGTTTCCATATTATTGATGCAATAATTGTAGAACGATTGTTATTGTTATTATTGATGAATAAAAAAATCAAACAGATAACGCAGTATTCTAATTGTATAAAAATATATTGTATGATATAATTAAAAATGAAGTGAAATAGAAAAAAGACATAAAACCTAAGTGCCAAGATGGAATGTTTGCCTGTTTTATCATGTTCATAACAGGGCAGGCACCAAGACGTATAAGTGGAATGGGAGGCACATGCATGTTATATTTGCAGGCGTTTTAATAAAGAAAATAATTGGAGCGATGGAGGAAGAAAGGAACATTAATCCAGCGCATTTTACGTAATGTGCACGTCAACCCTCCATTGCCCTCTCGCCAATTGCCACTTTTGTCATGGCAACCCACGGGTGTTTGGTCCTTTTACTTGATTCAGATTTTTTGTGAAAAAAAATGAAATAAATGTCGACCAAATAAAAAGAAATAAAACCCCAAGTTTAAATGGCTTAACTTAAAGTTTTTTTCAATCGAGATTTGAGTTTTTATTGAAAAATGATAGTTTAAGTTTACATATTGTTTTAGGTTAAATTTTTTGGTTTAAAATAATTGACGTTTTGTTGTTTTCCATGTATTTTTTATACTTTTTCCACTGTTTCCCTTTATCAATATTAATATGGTCAAATGTATATAACAATTATTTACATTGTTATCAAAATAATTATACCCTAATAATTATTGATCTTCATTGATTCAATTGAAAAATAAAAAAGATTTTAGTTTTGAAAAGTGTATTTTGACAGTAGATAGAATATTAGATAGCTATATATTGGGAAAGATAATAACAAACTATCATTAATTAGAGAAAATTAATTCTGATTAAATAAGGATATTTTAGATATAATATTTATTTCCTTAATATTTGTGCATAATAACAAAACGTCATGTAAAATTAAAGGAGTATTTGTCTAGACTTTTTCGAACGAAAAGACGCAGATAAATATTCTTTTCCAAATGAAGATTTAAATTTCGATTGAAAAAAAAAATTGATTCATACTTTACCAATTGAGTCATCTAATATTCAATAAGAGTATAACTATGGAGGATATTGAATGATTGGAAATCGAGAAATGAACTAAAAACAGAAATTTCTGTCTTCCGTTGACCTGCATCAATGGAGTGATTCACGACATGATTTAGGGTGGAAAATGTTAGTAATGGCTATCTTAAAAACAAATGAGCTGCGCCAATAGGATGAATTCGAATAAGAATAAGCATATAAACTAACGCTTTGCGCATCACAACTGTTACAGACTCGCAGGCCTCCCCTTTCCAACCCCCCAACTATTAAAATAAAAATAAATAAAAAAAAGAAGAAGAAAATGACCAGAATGGTCCACAACATTCTTAGCGTCTTTGGACATTAGTCGCATAAATAATAAATTAACGCTAAACCCTTTTAATTAATTGATAAATCAAAGCGAGGAAATGATTTAGTAATCGGTGGCGACTCCGCAGCCGACGGCGACTTACATATATGTACATGTATACATAATAAAACGCGTCGTCTCATCTTCTCCGTGTCTTTTCCTCTCCTTGAAGTCAAATAATTCCATGCCTTTGTTGTTCCCATAAAAAATGGAAACATGAGGGAACTACAAAGAGAATAATTTCATTGAAGCTGAAAAGGAAAATCTTGGGGAAGAGGAGATACTGTTGTCGCCACCACCAGATCTCTTCTCTCCCACTGAAACCGTCGCCTCAAATCGAATTCAGAGTGCTGTTCTTCTATCTTCTTGTTCTTGTTCGAAGCCCAGACGAAGCGATGAGTGTTCATTTCTGGAGGATGGAAAGGGAGATGATGGAGTTGGAGTACGAGAACGGGAAAAAGAGGAAAGGTCGGAACAGACAAAGCTTACGCGCCCAGTTCTTGTCTGTAAGGTCCCTGATCTTGTGTTTCTGTTTCTTCGTCTTGTTGTTGTGCTTATCCTCCGACAGGATTCCTGGGCTGTCGGTCCGTCCGGATTCCCTGAGACCGGTTCTTAGGGTTCCGGCTCTGTCAGTCTTGTCATCCATGGAATCGATTCAGCGTTCGCTTCGCGGTAGGTTCCCTGCTCTGAGACTTGAGGATAGGGTTCAGTTCCCCGACCATCTGTTGCTGATTTTGTCGAGCAGAATCGGCAAGAGCGAAAACCTAGATTGTGTCTACTACGGTTTGAGCGATGATGGCGGTAACGATTTTAGGAAATTCAGAGGAAAGGGAGAGACTTTGGTCATGCCCGCGATTTCAGCTGATGACTACGATGAGATTAGATCCATTGTTCGTTGCCCGAATGCTCCTTCGAACTATTCAGCTGCAGTCGGTCTGCAATTTCATGGTGATGTGGTGAAGCAGAGTGGTAGTACTGACCGTAATGCGATGGTTCATAACTGGGACAATGTTGTATACGAGGCTGTAATAGACGGCAACACGGCTGTTGTCTTCGTCAAGGGACTGAATCTAAGGCCGCATAAGGAGTCCGACCCTTCTTATTTCAAATGCAGGTTTGGAATTGGGAATCATAAGGAGGATGAAGGGTTTGTGTTTGAGACACAAGCAGTTGCTGCTGCACAAGAAGTTGTCCGGTGCGTTTTGCCGCGGGGTATGATGAAAAACCTGGACAAGGCTCGTGGAATTCGAGTTAGCGTTGTTCAGACCGGGACCAGGGGAAGAATGGCCCGGCCTTTGCCTTCTGTGGCGAGAATTTATGCTTCAAACTCGAAAACGGAGAAGGCCGGGAGAAAGTACAAACTCTGTGTCTGTACAATGTTGTGGAACCAAGCTTCTTTCTTGCATGAGTGGATAATGTATCACTCCTGGCTCGGGGTTGAACGCTGGTTCATCTACGATAATAACAGCGATGACGGGATACAGGACGAGATTGACCGGCTCAACTCGGACAGCTACAACGTAAGCCGACATGTCTGGCCGTGGATCAAGACCCAAGAAGCCGGCTTTTCTCACTGTGCTCTGAGAGCGAAAGACGAATGCTCGTGGGTCGGATTCTTTGACGTTGATGAGTTCTTTTACTTCCCTTCTCACCACAAGTCGAGCATATCCAGTGAAAACGCGTTGAGGTCACTCGTCACGAGTTACTCGTCCCAGGGACTGGTTGGAGAGATAGAAACAGACTGTCACAGCTACGGGCCATCTGGTCTGACAACTCCCCAGCCGCAAGGTGTGACCGTTTCCTACACATGCCGGCTCGCCAGCCCGGAGAGGCACAAGTCTATAATCAGGCCCGATATGCTCACGAGCTCGCTTCTGAACGAGGTGCACCATTTCCAGCTGAAGGAAGGAATTGGGCATGTGAAATTACTCGAAAGCACGGCCATAGTGAACCATTACAAGTACCAGGCGTGGGAAACGTTCAAGGCCAAGTTCTACAGAAGAGTGGCTACATACGTTGTGGACTGGCAAGAGAACCAGAACCAAGGGTCCAAAGACAGAGCGCCTGGGCTCGGGACAGTGGCCGTAGAGCCACCAGACTGGAAACGGCGGTTCTGCGAGGTCTGGGACACTGGTCTGAAGGATTTGGTTATCTCTAACTTCGCCGATCAATTGACCGGTTACCTACCATGGCAACGGGATTACATTCAGTAGCTCACCCATGCGCCGTACGGCCATGTACACCGGAGAACACACATGTAGAAACTACAGAAATCTTTCATTCTTTGATACAGAGATTCTTTTCTTGTTTTTGGCGGTTTGGATAGATATGTCGGAGGTTAATGCAACACGTGTGTAAATTGCGTGAAATCGATTCTCTCTGTTAATGTCATCGTAATTTGGTTAAAATCCCAGAATCGATCAGTGTGAAACACGATCTCGATCGATCAAACTCCGGAATCTCCCATTCGCGAGTGCCGGCGGTTCGATCAGCGGATCCCGCGACTGAGTGAGGATGATGAAAACGACAAGATTCACTTCGGCAACCGTTCTTTAACTTGGGCTTTTGTTTATCGGAATCTTTGAAATTGGGCCTTTTATATAAGATCCAATATCCGGAAACGGAGGTCTGAGCTTGAAATTATGCGAATATGCGACCCGTAGTAATTTAAAAGTTATCGGTTCTTTGAAATTATTAGCATTCATAAACTACCAATAAAAGAATACTAAAAATAGCATCATATGATTAATTAATTAATTGTTTAAAGATTGATTGATTCAATAACGTGGCAAATTATGTGTGTGTATATGTATATATGCGTGTGAACAATAATATCCAAACTATGTGATGATACTTATATTTATTTGTAAAATAGTTTGTGCATGGGATATTATCAACAACATGTTTCCAGATATTTAATTATATGTATATGTTATATTAAGAATTGCTCTATAATGATAATAATTTGTAACGTTATTGGTTATAGATATAAATATACCGTCATAATTGTATGAATACTTTATGTGGAGAATATTATGTATGGTTTGTAATAGAACCCCACTTCACAGAATCACTTTTGACTTTAGGAAACAATTCCACGTTTTTCAATTTCAGAAGCAACCTTCTTTATATCCATTTATAAATTATAATCCTCCCCCTACAGAGATTATCGATCAACTCACAACAAAATCAACAAATTCCAAAAAAAAAAAATACAAATGAGAAAAAAGAAAAGATCTCTATCTCTTCCCCGAAAATCCATCGAGCTGTTACTCAGCATCGTGAGGCTACCGACTCTCTCCGTCACGGCCCCGCCGCCAACCGAAAAGTCGCCGGTAAAGTTTTCCGGCGAGGTTGAAGTCACCGTAGAACGTGAGATTTGTATAGAGAACGCGCAATACGGAGAAAGCTGGACGAAGAAGAAACCCTATCCGGAGCTGAGCGACGTGGACGAGAGAGCCTCCCGATTTATCACGAGGATACACGAGAGGAACATACATGGCTTATAACAATGGGGAGATGCTTTACACAAGCACATGCATGGTTATTATACGTTATGTAATATTTCATCATACATGCATATTTGTGATTCAAAATTCTTACACAGTTAATGGGAATAATTCTTTATTGTAATCTTGTTATTGTTTTTCATGCAAATACGTTTAAATACAAACCCCTCTATAACTTAAATTAATTAACCCAATAATTGGACCCGTGATCGAGAAGTGATAAAATCATTTTCAAGATCCTGAATTCGATTCTATTAATAGGGAGAGATGTAATTGGTGGATCAAAATGATCCATATACAAAGATCTATCCCGGATTTAGGATGGATGTAGTCAGGTCGAAGATCGGGGCAACCACTTATAAAAAAAACTTAGATTAATTAAGGATATGCTTTTTAATTACTTCGATTGGGCCTTCCTTGAAAAAATGCAGAGTTTGCGTTTGCGCAATCAAAACCCATCATCATTCGAATCTGATCCTTAACTTTATGGGCCAATGAAATAAATGACTCAACTCCCCCCCCCTCATTTTCTTTGGTTATACCCCCATTATAATTTTACAAATTCCCCCGCGAAGTTTTTATTTATTAGTTTTGTCAAAATAGCAAACATCAGAATCGTTATTACAAAATTTATATTTGTTTTCTCTGCGTATAACATAACAGATCTACGTACACGTTAGCTCCGAAAGGAATAGACAAAATAAATATGTGAGCATCTTCTTACCCGAATTTAAATTTAAGCGTGGAGAATGGTATTCACCCAGATGTCTTCCATATTTTGGGAGAGGTAGATGACTCAAATTCAAACTTTTCCCGTTATAATATAATATATATATATATATACATACACTTGTTTGTGTATATATTAGGGGTAATCGCAAAAAAAAACCCTATATTTTTTCCAAGTCAACGAAAAAACCCTGTACTTTTTTTTTATTACCAATTAAACTTTGTACATGGTGTGATTAATCCATAAAACTCCGTATTTTTTAAACATTCACCGAAAATTCCCTGCGAATGCCAACTCAAACAAAAATGATGATGTGACAATGACATGACATGAACACATCATCATAATTATGCCATATCATCATTTCAAACAAAATTTAAATTAAATTAAATATATACATACAAATTCACACATACATACATATATATATATATATATATATATATTAAATATAAAATTACTTATAACTAATAAAAAATATATGCATATCTACAATATATATATTATAAATTATATTATAAATAATATATATATATATGCATATTATTTTTTAATATATATTGTATATATATATATATTAGTTGTAATTATTTTTATTTTAATATGCATATTAGTTGTATTTATATATATGTTGCATGTATAACTAATATATATATATATACATATTATTTTTAATATGTATTTTAATATATATCATGTATGTATATAAAATTAATTATAATTACTTTTATTTTAATGTATATATATTAGTTATAATATACATATATATTGTAGTTATGTGTATATATATTTTATTAATTATAAATAATTTTATTTTTAATATATATATATGTGGAAATTTGTGTGTATATATATTAATTTAAATAAAGAAATTAATTTAAATTTTGTTTGAAATGATGATGTGACATAATTATGATGATGTGTTGATGTCATATCATTGCCACATAA
The DNA here is from genome assembly GCF_000463585.1 of Tarenaya hassleriana. NCBI lineage: Eukaryota > Viridiplantae > Streptophyta > Magnoliopsida > Brassicales > Cleomaceae > Tarenaya > Tarenaya hassleriana. Next base: position 633,890 of record NW_010966822.1, on the reverse strand, counting down.
TCATTTTTGTTTGAGTTGACATCCGCAGGGGATTTTCGGTGAATATTTAAAAAGTACGGAGTTTTATGGATTAATCACACCAAGTGGAAATTTGTGTGTATATATATTAATTTAAATAAAGAAATTAATTTAAATTTTGTTTGAAATGATGATGTGACATAATTATGATGATGTGTTGATGTCATATCATTGCCACATAATCATTTTTGTTTGAGTTGACATCCGCAGGGGATTTTCGGTGAATATTTAAAAAGTACGGAGTTTTATGGATTAATCACACCAAGTACAGGATTTAATTGATAATAAAAAAAGTACAGAGTTTTTTCGTTGACCTGAAAAAAATACTGTTTTTTTGTCGATTAACCCTATATATTATAATTGATTATAACCGAAAATGGAGGCCGAGCTATGGTGAGGGCCCAATTGTGGTAAAATCTGATGAAGAATATTGGGCCGTCCATAAAGAATAACAAAAGACAAGCCCAATGGATGAATTCAAGGGACATGAAGAGGTTGTGGTTTACAAGAAAAATGCCCAATGGATGGAACGTTGTATTTCCAATTCCACGTTTACTCACCACATAGTATTTCTAAAAAAATTTATTTCAATTGGGTTTCTGAAAACATGAAAGAGAAACAGCAGTTGCGGATGGAAACAGAACCTATCATCATGCTTACCAAAACTATGGGCCGAATTAAGCCCACTACTTTATTTAGGGGAAACGGGCCGACAGCATAAACATGTAATAACTAGTAACCCTGCTAATATTCTCATAGATATTTAGAGATTGTTTTTTAGGTTCGATTTTTAGGTTTTAGAAAATTTATATCCATTTAGATTTTATGTTAGTTTCTGTTCGGTTATGTGTTTAGTTTTTAATGAAAAAAATGATTACTTTTTAAAAAAAATTACGGGTTATCGGTTATGTTTATATTCGATTTGTTTTTTTTTCGGTTATAAAATATCATAACTATTTGATTTTATATCAAATTCAAGTCGGTCACAGTTGCCTGTTATTCGATTTGGATCAATTCTATTTATGAATAACTGAATCGAATGTCCAAGACCGTGACGAAGAGAAAAAACGACAAGCAGTTCTATTTGAGGTTTTTGTCTTCTCGAGTCAACAGACATGCGTATTCTCTGGTTTTAAAACAAGAACAGTTTCTCGTTTTCATCTGTGAACGAGGCGTCCGAATACGCAATTACGCATCTTTTTCTTTTTTAAAGTTTTTTTTGGGGTAAAATCTCCTTTTTAAAGTTCGAAAACATAATTAATTACTTACAACCAGAATTTTATCTTTTTTATCTGGACCGAACCGAACCATATTTTGTATTTGATGTAACCATCTCTTATGAAAAGATTTTTTTTAAAAACCATATATTCTAGTCCCCGAGATTAAGGTTTCTTAACATTTAATAAAACAAAGGTTTTTTTGTTTCTATAAAATAATATGTTTTTTGGGTCTGTGGTATAACGATATAGTAGCTTAGATTATATTTGAATAATGGTAAAACGTGTCAAAATAATGGGGGAAAAAAGAAAAGAGAAAAAAAAAACATATATGTATGGTGTAGTACACAACAAAAATGGATTCTTAAAAGCTTATAAGATGAACCCAACAACAAAAAAGTAAGATTTGAACCAAAAAGCATAATGATTTTTTAACAAAGAAATATATTGGAGAGAATTGGCATAAGATTCATCTCCTATTATATATTGTGGGGACCTCCATATACATATATATATGTCGATGCATGAGCTCAAGCTTTATATATATATATATATATGTTAAATCACATTCGAATTTTCTTGGGGAGAGATAGATGCAAAGTAGTTTACACGTTCCATCGGATTTTATATATATATATATATATATATATATATATATCAAGATCCGATATAGATATGAATTTTCTATTTCATATTTGGTATATTTGGAGAAATCCGGTGGATAGATCAAGATTTTTTTAGAATACATGGACAACGACTGTGATTTTAAAGATATTATTCAATTTCAGAGTGAAAAGTTGTCTAAAGTATCAGTAATTAATGATAAACGTGGAATGTATAATGGCCTTATAAAGATAATAATTATAATACAAAGCTTTCTTTAGAAGCTTAATATCCAATTACGATATTCCAAATTATAATAAATACAACTGATTAAGATTTGGTGGCGAAATAAATTTTTTTTATTAAAATGCAAAACAGTTGAGTCGAGAAAATGAACAATGACGGCCGAATCATTGCATGGAATGTACGTATTTTACTTTATGATTTCATGCAAAGGCGGCCGAATCATTACATATCTTTTTAGGTTTTCTAAAAATGTGTATTTGTTAGACGACATAAACAAAAATAAAAGTACGGCCCTTCGGGGCCAGGTCAAGTGGCAGAAGGCAGGGGGGCAACTCCTTGAGGTGGGGGGATCGAATCGTCCTGCCGCTCCTTCTTCCATCTGACCTGCTCGCCTGTCAGCCTGTCATAACGGGCTGATTTACATCCCACGCGTGTGTCGCAGGCTCGTACGTCGTGGGCTTGGGGTTTGACCCGCAGGCGCCTAAGCCCAACTACGGCCCGAGCGTTAGGCGCGCCTGGTGGCCAGGTCCGGCGGACTGAGGTCCATGGGGACTGTTAGGCGCGGGTGGTGGCCAGTTCGTCTCCGTTTGTAAGGGTAGGTAGTCACGGGGTTCCCCAATGTTATCAAAAAAAAAAAAAAAAAAAAAAAAAAAAAAAATAAAAGTACGTTGTTATTGTGCACATATATATGTATGTATTTTGAAAGGTAATTCACTTAACAATAAAAATGTATCATTCTCTTTAAAATATATAATAATATTTTCGTATTACCAATTTGGAAAACAAAAGGAAATTACAAAATAAATTCCATATTTTTTCATCATTAAAAAGAAATGTTAATATACAGTTTGGTGAAAGTGCGTCGGATGATTCGTGTTAGCCATCAGTTGTTTTTGTTTATAACCAAAATAGTAATCATATATATATGTAAATGTTCCTCCATATTATAAGCAGTAATTATTTAAATGCCGTTTTTTAATGTTACTTCGTGTTGAAGCTCGTATTCACAAAAGCATAGGATTCTGTATAACCTTTTTTCCGCAAGGGAAAAATCACTTTGATATATCACTGAAAATTATGGCGCGTGTGTGTGATAATGAAATATATTCTAAGGAACCTGCTTTATCGATGCACCATCCATGGACAAAAATACCCGAATTTCGGATATCCGTCCCGATCCGAGGGTCAAGTATCCAAAAATCGGATCGGGTTTTAATATATTTTGCAATGCGAAATTCGTATTTAGGTTTAGATTCGTATTTTCAATTCCAATAAATACCCACTGACATTTGAATAGTAAAAATAATCGTTATATATATTATTTATTAAAAATCTACAAAAATATTTATCAATATCTAATTGTTTTTGTCTTTATATATAAAAAATATTATTTTATGATATAATTATTTTGGATGTAAAATATTTTTTAAGGATGCTATAACTTATTTATATATCATCTATGAATTTATGAAATTTAATCAAAACATATTCAAAATCTGTTGGATTCAATATTATCTCGCGGATAATATAATTCAAGTACTCAAAAATTTAAGTTCGATTTCAGATTTTAAAATTTAAAATTTATTGAGTTCATATTCGAGTACTCTAAAAATCCTGAGCACCGGACTCGTGACCACCTTTTTTTCTCATTGTTAATTTATAACATTGTGGTATGTATAAATCATGAGATATAAAGAGTGGTCCAAGTAATTCAGGCATAAAATCCTACCCTCTGAAAACAAAAGATTATTTTAGGCAATGCTTTAATTTAATTCACTGTACAGTCACAAATCAGAATCTTATGATGTGATTAGGCTTTATATTTTATAAATGTATGTATAAAAAATCTACGGAGGGTCTTCGCCAAATATAAATTATGGAGTGATATATATATATATATATAAATTTTAATAATTATATTTTTAATATATTTTAAAAATAGAGAAAACAATTTGTAGTATTTATATTTATATTTTAATAGAAGTATATTTAAAAATATTACGTAAAGGTTTTTGATGATTATATTTTATATTCCCACTTGTTTGTATTAAACTTATAAACTTAATTCTCTCACCGTAACCTTATATATTTATTTATCACACTCCCCATAAATTGTAAAGTAAAAAAATTATGTTCTATTTAGTCATCATAAAATTTTTATTTTTTAAGCACTTTCAATCCTAAAACTAACATAAGATAAAATTTTAATTTTTTTTATAATTTTTAGAAATAATGATACAAAGAAAAAGTTTAAATTCTTACCAGCCAAACAGAAAACTTCAAATCGTATCCGAACCTTCTCATATACTTAAAGCTTATATTATATTATATTATATATATATATATATATATATATATATTATTGGCCTTCGTAAAAATTCTATTCATGTCACGTTTCAGACCAGCTGTTTTTCATTCACTCACCTTCCTTTTTTTTCTGCTTTCAGTCTTATACAATATGGAATATTGTGTTTTATGGATATATGTCGGGTATATTTTACATTTATTTAAACAACACAAATACCAATGCCCGAAATTATTTTGTAATAATAATTTAACTTCACAGAACAATTTATATAAGATTCATCGGCCACATATGTCTCTAGACGTCCCAATTGTTCGAGAAAAGTGAACACTTATTAAACGCAATAAAAACCCTTCAACCTATAAAGAACATCGATCATCCGAAACTCATCAAAGTGATAACCTCCCTCCCTCCCTCTCTCTCTCTCTCTCTCTCTCTCTCTCTCTCTCTCTCTCTCTCTCTCTGTCTCTCTCTCTCTCTCGCTTAGCCTCACAATCGACAAAAAAAAGACCGTTTCTGATGTTTGTATCTGTCTTTACTTCGACCAACCCAAGAAAATAATCACAAAATTTCTTTTAAAAAAACCCGCAAGAGAGGATGAAAACAACGAGATTCGGCCGTTTTCTTCGTCTCCAAGTGTTGTTTCGGGCACTTGCAATAGGGTTCATATCTCTTTTGTTGATCGAAGCCTTTGTGTTGCGAAAAAGCGGCAAGAATGCGACGACCTCTAACGGCACTTACAATTCTGCAACGAGTGGGAAGGAAGGCGAAGGGCTCAAAGATGGATCAAAACTCCAAGTTCTTAACTTAGTAGCCAGCAAAAGAAAAGTTCCTCGTGGACCAGATCCCATACACAACAGGTTCTTTTCCAATCTCATGTGTATATATATATATATGTATGTATATGTAGTATGTATGTATGTATGTATATATACTTACGTGTGTGTGTGTGTGTATTTATGTGTTTGTGAAGGTTTCTTTCGTTAAGTTGTGTTTTTTTATGAAACCATGGACGATGCATGATAAATCGGATGTGTATACACCGATACATAATGATGAGCATGCGATGAGACGTACAAATTAATTACTGAGACTAAAACATATGAGGCAGAGGCTTTGAGAAAGCCTGTAGTGTTTAACTTTCATTCAGCCTTTGGTTAACAATATTGTTTCAAATCTGCTTAGTTTTTTTTAAAATTATTATAAATCTCTCTTTTGCTTTATTTTTAGCTTTAACCCTTTTATTACATTGGTCTCTTTTCCTTTCCTTCTCTTTCTCGTTATGGGGAAGCTATATATTTCTTATATATCGAAGGTATCAAGATTCTTTCTGTTGCTAAATCAAATTCTAATCATGTTACATAAGCAAAATATAAACGGTCGTTTAGTAGATTCTTTTGGAGTATTATAGATATATATTAGTTGTATAGTTTCTTAACACGATTTAAAATTTGTGTCTATATATATATATATGTTATTTGGCTGAATTAATAAGAATACACGATATTTCGCAAATTTTGTAACGGTATAAGAGTTTGATGTTAGGGTTTTTATTAACTTTCGACAAGTATATGGTGGTTGAAGACGAGAGTGAGGATGATGATATTGTCGATGATATGATAGTTACAAAAACCATATGGTTTTTAATCAACATATTAAAATTATAGATATATAAATACAAAGATTTCAAAACGCAAAGGAAAATGAAGTATCGGGTGTTCGTCATAAATGACACAGGAGAGCGGGGAACTCGCGACGACCACCGGGGCTTGCTTGAGTACACGTAACTAAAAGCATTGGGATGGAAGCTGAGGAAAGAACAGAGGGAGAGTTACGTCCACTTCCACGTCTTGTATGCTGAGTTTCTCTCTTCGTTTTGAATGATATTATATCTCGTTTTCATGCTGAAAACATTCGTCATCTTGCATTTCTATTCCTTTGTCATTATTATCCTAATATATACATATATATAACTTGGTGTGTATATATATACACAGAGACACACACACACAAATCTGATAATAATAAAAAGAAGAATCTCGGGAAAACAAGGAAAAAACCAAACGTCTGTCTTTTTGGGAAACTCTACTTTATATTTACATGTTCTTCCTTCTTTTCTCTTTGCATAAATTCTCTCTCTCTCTCTCTCTCTCTCTACGTACGTAGACAAAAAATGATAAAAGAATAGAATATTTTAAAGATTTCAAGAACATGCATGGAAACAAATTAATACATATATACAAGACGGCAACATTAACGGTTGCGAGTATAATATGGGTTTCTCTGTATAGAAAGCTTAATTACAATCTTTGAAAAGAACCATTTTGATAGTGTTTTTGAAACCAAATACAAATAGACTGAGCCCAAGAAGGAAAAAAAACATGGATATGTCTCTTGTTTGTATACGTATACACACACACACATACACACATGTGTATATATATATATATAATCTGTTGTATTATCTATATACACCAATATATATAGTGAAATGTTGAAAAGGAGTGGAGGGTCTCCTAAATAAAGGGGATAAATGAATTGCTTCCTGTGTTAGGCTTTTTTCCTAAAATTGATTCTTTGGTACTTTTGTGGGGTTAGCCCAACCACTACTCCTTCCTTTTCCACTCATTTGCCTGACCCTCCATCAATCGACAGTCGATAAACATATTTATTAATTCATCTTAAATTAATTAATATATATCACACTTATAAAAAGTTTATAGAAAGAAGCGAAAGCAGTTATATTAATCGTACACAAAAATATCAGTAAACCCTAAAAATTTATTATTCCCTTTCGATTACCAAGATCGATGGTAAACGTCGGGAAAACATCATTGTTACATTTCTTAATACTATAACGCATGCATGTTTGTATTTCCACATATATACACCCATATAAGAGGAAATATGGATTTGTTTCAATGTTGGTTCTAATCAAATTCATTGGACTGGAATATGGATTTGTTTAAATGTTTAAAACTTAAAAAATTTAAATAATTGGAGTAAGATCAAGCAGAGATATTTGCCAAAAAAATTGAAAAAAAACCAAAGAGACAAAACCTAACAAGCTTTTTGGCCTGTCATGTGTTTGCTTCCTGTCGTGGGGAATTAAAGTAACCGCGAAGACTAGTCTAAAGCTGGGAAGTTTCAAAACCATGGCGGCTCAAATTGCTCTACATATTTAAATTAAAATATACAATTAATAGAACCCAACTTATTATAAATTGTTTGTATAATGTATTTCGCATGCATATGGAGATTACGATCACATTTAGATGTGTGACAGAACAATCGTTTTGTGTTGAATTGACTAATTTATTTTTTATAAAGTGAAAACATTATGTATTTTCTTAATATAGTATCCCATTTCGAAATGAATTTGAATGTTATGAAGCTTTTATTCTAATGTGGGTCCATGATATTTCAAATATATAAGATTTTATTGGATCTAGTTGTGTTCCATAAAAGGGCCCATTAACGAAAGATCCATTAGGAATAGCCTTTGGCAAGTGGGCCTTGTGGGGCCCATTCATATGCTCGCAAGTGATAACTGAAAGACGGGGATGACGTGGACCTAAAAATCAAACGGACGTATAGGGAATGTTTGGGACACGTGTCACTTTCTACACAGAGTTTGACTCGGCGCGGCCAATTTGTTTTCCTTATCAACCTCTCGCTATTTTATTTTTTTCTTTTCTTTTGGGAAAATATCTTCCTGAAAAAATAAAAGAGATTTGTCTGATAAACATCGGTAAGCTCGCGTTCATGTGTGCGTGTTTTTTTCTGTTCGCGTTTCGGTGAAATTTCAGGAAGCTTTTGAGTGATGTTGGATAGAGCGAATCGAGAAAGGAAGGTGGGTAATCGTTATCCGGATCCGAGTCTGAGAGAACCCGGATCGTCTGTTTGGTAGATTCAAGAGGTGGAAGGCGAAGATCGGTGGCTGGGGATTCGGACAGGAAGATGCCGGCGACCGGAGATCTGGACCGTCAGATTGAGCAGCTGATGGAGTGTAAGCCGCTGTCGGAAGCGGAGGTAAAGACGCTTTGCGATCAGGCAAGGGCGATTCTCGTGGAGGAATGGAACGTTCAACCGGTGAAGTGCCCGGTCACCGTCTGCGGCGACATCCACGGCCAGTTCTACGATCTCCTCGAGCTTTTTCGGATCGGTGGCGCCGCGCCAGATACAAACTATCTTTTCATGGGCGACTATGTAGGTCTGTTTCGGGGCCTTACATTTCCCAGTTTTCATGCTTGATTTTGACTCTTAAATCGTTCATTTCACAGATCTGTTGGTTTGCGAGATTGGATCTGCTTTACCTTAATTTCTCGTATGTAGAGGTAGATTTACCCGGAATTGGAAAAATTTTCGTACAGGTCTTTCGATGGCTTCCATAGCTGATGGTAGATTGTTTTAGCTGCATCCTTTTGGGAATGCTTGCCCTATATCCTTGATTGTTATTGCTATTTCTTGTTTCTGGTTTATGGCAAACTTGCTCTGTTGTAATTATTACATAAATGACTTTGCCATTTCCGTCCTTTACGTTTGGAGTTTGGTTTTGTCTTTTGTTTTTGTTGCCGGATACCATTGCAATACCTAGGATTTGGATAATCTATTGGTGCTGTTTACCATAAGTAGAGTAGAGATGGAGTACCAGTGCCTTTAACTTTGAAGTAAGAACATTCAAGGATAATCACTACTGTGTGCTGATTTCTTTTTCAACTTCCTTGTCACCGGATCTGAGTTTCTATCATTTTTATTGACGCCTTCATGTGATTACGCAACGCCAGTTTGCTAGTTCTTTTTACGAGGCTTAAGTTGCTGAACTAGTCATTTGATATAGTTGCTATGTCTGTCCGCAGATCGCGGGTATTATTCTGTTGAGACAGTCACACTCTTGGTAGCCCTGAAAGTTCGGTACAGGGATAGAATTACGATTCTTAGAGGGAATCATGAGAGCCGGCAAATTACTCAAGTGTAAGAATCCTCTCGATAAACTCGTGTAATCATCTTCTGCCGAAAAGCTAGAGCTCTTTCTGTTTCCTGACTTTCGTTGCTCAGCAGCCCATATATGTCTCCCTACAGATTGAGTTTTGCTCCTTTTTCTTATGCTGTTTTCGTGCTAGTGAGTTGTCTAAGCTGAGATTGCTGATTCTTTTCTTTGCGTTGCCCTTTCAGGTATGGATTTTATGATGAATGCCTGAGGAAATATGGAAATGCAAACGTCTGGAAGTACTTCACCGACCTTTTTGACTACCTTCCTCTCACAGCTCTCATCGAGAGTCAGGTATACTAATGAGCTTATTCTCCATAACTGTGTCATTTATCTGGATACGATTTACTTACCTTTTAGACTGATCAAACCCTCTATTCCATAGGTTTTCTGTTTACATGGAGGACTATCACCGTCTCTAGACACACTTGACAACATCCGAGCCTTAGACCGTATTCAGGAGGTGAGTTCATTTTTCATTGTATCGAAACCGATTTCAAAACAGACCGACCAGCTTGCTCAACTCCAGAGATTTATGACAACATTCCCTTTATCACACCTCTAGGTTCCGCACGAAGGACCAATGTGCGATCTCCTGTGGTCAGACCCAGATGACCGTTGCGGTTGGGGAATATCCCCTCGTGGTGCTGGCTACACTTTTGGGCAGGATATCGCCACTCAGTTTAACCACACCAATGGACTCACTCTCATATCCCGGGCTCATCAGCTTGTCATGGAGGGATATAACTGGTGTCAGGTAAAAAAAATTGAGAGCAGCAGTCCATTGCCCTCCTCTCCATCCGTCTCAGTTCCTCGCTATTCCTAACGCTCTTACTTCCCCGTCTGCAGGAAAAGAACGTCGTGACTGTATTTAGTGCCCCGAACTATTGTTACCGGTGTGGGAACATGGCTGCAATCTTAGAGATAGGGGAGAACATGGATCAGAATTTCCTTCAATTCGACCCAGCCCCTCGTCAGATCGAGCCTGAAACCACACGCAAGACCCCTGATTATTTTTTGTAACCCCTTGATATATCCAATACCCGGTTCTTGTTCTTTGCCATTCTTGTTTGTATCCCTGTAGATGTCTCCGGAGATGGAGATCGTTTCGACACGTTGAGAGAAATTCGATCCAAGATGATGATCGGATTACTAAAGTGTGTTCGTGGGTCGGTCCGGTTGAAGCCGCAGTCTTTTTTTGTTTTTGTTTTGTTATTCCGATTTTCTGGTTAGATTAGCTTCTTTCCTCCCGTTTTGTTGTTCTGTCTATTCTCTTCTCTCTCTCCCTTGCCGGTTGTAAGATCCATGATTTTTGTGGGGTTCTCTCTTGTCGGAAGAGATTTGTGCTTCTTTACAACAATCTACTATATGAAATATTAACATGTTTTTTATATGAATTAGGATGTTTACATACATTCATTACATCATTCGATTATCTAGAAGTGCGTGTGTGTGTGTATATATATAATCGACATTCCATAGAGGTTGTATTAAGCAGAATCTAATACGAGATTCATGCATTGATGCTTAGATTGAGAGTTGGTTCCAATTCGGATGGGTCAAAGTGGTTGGGCTCTTCAACACTGTTTGTGTTTGTTTGCGTGTTCAAACTCAGTCAACGGACAAAAGGTGGGCCCATTCCAACAGCCATCTCTCCATGCATGCAGCCTCTTTATGTCTAAGTTCCAACATTTGGCGTAATCTTTGCCGTTTCACGTTTAAGAACACTTCACTTGCTTTGACTTTTTTTTAAAAATTTCTTCTTAAACTATATTAATAAAAATATATACGTTATTACTTTTTTTTTCTCTCTTAATTGAATTAGAGCACCGTGTCTAAAACAAAAACATATAGAAATTCCTTTTAAATATATATATTAATGATCATTAACTGCCTTAAATCTAATCATGCATGTTAGATATGAGTCTACATCACCATCCATTGCAATTGTAAACCTTTCTGGGTTATTTTTAATAAATCTCACCTTCGCACATGACATGCTCCAAGTTATAATTAAAGAGGGAGGTTACGTCACCATTAGTACTATAACAGAATGGTCATGTTGCATTTTTTTTTTTTGGCTTTAAACGGCTAATTGATTTGACGACTCCCCATTAAAAATTACTCTTACCATGTTACAATAACCATCAAGGTTTCAATTCTGGTGTAACAGTACAAACGAATATTTGATTGAAGAATACCATAATTTGTTGTCTTAATCAAAGAAAGAGGGCAGGCGACATGAAAGTGGGCCCATTTGTTTTAAAAAATTTTAAAACAAGATGAATATAATCTCATATATATATATATATATATATATATATATAACCAGAGCAAGCAAAGAGGTCCCAAGCCTCCAACGGTCACCGCCGACAACACCATGACTCTGTGGTCACTCATTCAAAACTTAAAAAAAAAACATATGTATGGATTTAAATATACTAATGTTTTTTTAAAAAAATGAACAAAATCATAGAAAGATTTGGAATGTGCGGTGTATGTATTCAACTACGTGGCCGTCTTCCTTCTCTAATGATTAAATCATATGCCATATATGTTTTGTGAATTTTTATATTGGACCAACAATGATAAAATCCAAACATCTCACCAATCATAACATTCTCAGTTTCAGTTATATACGCAATTAAACTTCGACGGTTTTTTTATATTTAATTTATTTTCGGATGTAAATATCTAACCATCACCAGGTAGCTTTGTGTTCAGTTCGTAATTTCAAATTTGTACACGTTATGACGCAATTTTTATATTTTATTCCAAGATAAAAAAAAATGGAATATGAACACGACGTCGTTTATATGCCGACTGTCCGTCCGTCGAGCGCCGGTTACCGACCTCGCGAAACGCAAGTACAGTTTTTTTCTCTGTGCAATTTTTTTTCTTCTCCTTCTGATTTCTTTATAAAGTTCGAGCAAAGAGCAGAATTTTGATAAAGCTTTAGCCTTTTGAATCATTTAATCTCTTATTCTCCCCGGTAATCGCATTCATGCTTCATCGAATTTTTATAGCTCGTCACTAAGCCCCTCACCCTCCAAATTGATTCTAGGGTTTGGTTCTGGAAAATACTTCGTTTTCTTCGCTTCTCTCGAGCAATGAAGAAGCCCAAACTCGACCATTATGTGTCACCGACTCGATTCGGGCTGGTCCAGTTCTTTGTGGCTGTTCTCTTGTTCTACTTCCTCTGCATGAGTCTTGAGATCCCACTCGTTTTCAGAACCGGGTCTGGGTCATCGTCTGCGATTGTCGAAGCATTGCCCAGACAGATCCTCGTTGACAGAGAAGCAAACTGGGCTGTCGAAGAACATCCACGTCGACCCTCGAAGGACCCGGACCGGATTCTGTTCCGGTCATCCGAGCGGCGAGCGCGGGAGTTCAAGACTGTGTCCGATATTTTCGTCAATGAGAGCATTTTCGACAGTGGCAGCGGATCCGCCGATGAATTCTCAATCTTCCACAAAACCGCAAAGCACGCGATTTCGGTGGGGAGGAGAATGTGGGATGAGCTCGATTCGGGTTTGATCAAGCTCCACGAGGCGAAAACCCCAACTAAAAACGGAACCGAGAAATGCCCTGATTCGATCACTGTATCCGGGTCGGAGTTCGTGAATCGGAGCCGGGTCATGGTTCTGCCGTGCGGATTGACCTTGGGCTCTCACATTACCGTCGTGGCTACGCCGCACTGGGCGCACGCCGAGCAAGACCCGAAGATTACGGTGGTGAAGGAAGGAGACGACTCGGTGATGGTAACCCAGTTCATGATGGAGTTGCAAGGTCTGAAGACGGTGGATGGTGAAGATCCGCCTCGGATCCTCCATTTCAACCCGAGGATTAAGGGTGATTGGAGTGGGAAACCAGTGATTGAGCAGAACACTTGTTACCGCATGCAATGGGGTACCGCTTTACGCTGCGATGGTCACGAATCTAATTCTGATGACGAAACCGGTATTCACTTCTCATTCAACAATTCTGGGTTTTGGTTATGATTGGTGGATATGTTCGGATCCTCCGACATTTGATTTGTTTATATGTATTTGTCCTGCCAAAGGTTCGTTTTTTAATCAGAAACTGATGATGAAAATGTAATTCTGTGAAGTTGATGGAGAGGTGAAATGTGAGACATGGATGAGAGAAGATAATGATGACAGGTCCGAGGAATCTAAGGCGTCATGGTGGTTGGGCAGACTGATAGGTCGGAGGAAGAAGATAACGCATGAATGGCCATACCCATTTTCAGAAGGAGAGCTCTTTGTTCTCACCCTTCGAGCAGGTCGACAGTTGGAATGGAAGGTTACCACGTCATTGTCAATGGAAGACACACCACGTCTTTCCCCTATAGAACCGTGAGGATATAATGAAGAAGCTTCTCCCCAGCATTCCAGAATCTGTTGACCAAGATTTAACATTTACCGATTATGGTTTCAGGGTTTTGTTCTTGAGGATGCCACTGGCTTAGCAATCAAGGGCGACGTTGATGTTCAATCCATATTTGCTGCCTCGTTGCCCTCTACCAACCCGAGTTTTGCTCCGCAAAAGCATCTTGAGATGCAAACCATATGGAAAGCTCCTCCATTACCCGAAGGACCCGTTGATCTGTTCATCGGTATTCTTTCTGCCGGCAACCATTTTGCAGAGAGAATGGCTGTGAGGAAATCCTGGATGCAACACAAGCTAATCAAGTCGTCAAAAGCTGTAGCACGGTTTTTTGTGGCACTGGTAGGGATGATCATGGAAAACAACTGGTACTTTGCAGGATTAGTCATTGATAAATGGCATATATTTATGTTCTTGGAATAATTTTGTGTCTCTCTCCTAAAATTCCGTGGTAGCATGCAAGAAAGGAAGTCAATGCGGAGCTAAAGAAAGAAGCCGAGTACTTTGGTGACATTGTTATAGTTCCCTACATGGATCATTACGACCTTGTTGTGCTCAAGACGGTTGCCATCTGCGAATATGGGGTAAGTAATGGACGAATTCTTTCATCTCTTTTGATAGGTTATTATTATTATTATTATTCATCTCTCTTGATTGATGTGGACCGTTGTAGGTTGGCACGGTGGCGGCAAAGTATATCATGAAATGTGATGATGATACATTCGTACGTTTGGATGCTGTCATCCAGGAGGCGAAAAAGGTTAAGGAAGGACAAAGTCTATATATTGGAAATGTTAATTTCTACCACAAACCTCTTCGTGCAGGGAAATGGGCTGTGACATATGAGGTATGCATTTTTCGCCGTATTCTCAATACCTGGCACTTAAGTAAAGCACTGGACTGGCTAGTTAATTATAACAGGAGATTGCTTCTTTGATGTTTTATAAAAGTCTACAACTTGCTTCAAGTGCATTTTCTTTAACTGTGAAACAGGAATGGCCAGAAGAGTATTATCCTCCATACGCAAATGGTCCCGGTTACATACTGTCATCTGATATCGCTCAGTTCATCGTCAACGAGTTTGAAGAGCAGAAGTTGCGAGTAAGTTGTCCAGTGCACACTTATAGTATATAATATCCAATCCAGGTTTTGGTTTTACATACTGTCATCTGAGGTTTTGGTTTTAGAAGGAACAGAATCAGAAGACCAGAAAGAATGAACTTTTCTTCTTTGAAATTAGATTCTGTTTCTCACCCAGTTCAGTACACCCTTAACCGAGAAAAATCATTACAGTGCAGGAAACGGTAGATCGAAATCTTAACCGTTTAGGTTCAAAACCCATCTCAGTTTTGGCATTTTTATTGTGATACCCATGGTGGTAGTAGCCAAAATACAAAGATCACGTAAAGTTCAGGTCTTTGCTATGAGGATGTGGAGAGATAGTCTGTTTGCACTCAATAGAAAGAAGAAGTCCTACTAAGATCTAGTGCTTTTACAAAATCAACTGTGTCCAATAGATTCAGCAATCATATCAGGGTAAACCCTTTTAGCTTAACCGGAGAAATCCAGGATCTTGCCATACTTGACTGACCCGGTTCAAGCTTTTTTCTTGAAATCTGCAGCTATTCAAGATGGAAGACGTGAGCATGGGAATGTGGGTAGAGAAGTTCAATGGCACGAGAGGAGGGTCAGTCACAGTGGTTCACAGCCTCAAGTTCTGCCAGTTTGGTTGCATCGAAGATTACTACACCGCCCATTACCAGTCCCCTCGGCAGATGCTTTGCATGTGGGATAAGCTGCAGCGGCTTGGTAAGCCTCATTGCTGCAACATGAGATGACATTTCTCATGAATTCGGCTGGAGGGATGAAGCATATGGGCAAGTTTTTGGAGCTAACTGTTAGATCTCTGTATATACAGAACGATACATACATGTGTATGTATCTATATATACAATGGATGTGGGAGAGGCTTTGACAAATCTACTGAAAAGTGAAAACTGTAGTTTTGGAGTGTAGAAAAAGCAGAAATCTTGCCTTGTTGGCCCCATGATGAAATCTATCCTCTATGCCTCTCTGAATGACTTCCCTTTTCTTCATGAGTTTTAATTTATAGTCAAAGAAGAATTTTCATAATGTATTTGTTCATACGAGTGATGATGAATGTCTCAAATGGCCGAAAACTGAATGGCTATGCTGGTTTACGTTATAGAGGAATAGTGTGCCGGAATGCCCAGTGAAAAACAACACGGTTTTCATGACCGCTGGAAGGAAACAGCAAGGTGTTTAATTTTTGGGCTTGTTGAAAACGGGTCTCCATAATTAACAGTATAGGAGGGCGAAGAAATATTTGCACGAAGGGTTGCATCAGCTTAAAGAAACCGAGGGAGCCGTTGTAAGCAAGAGCTGAAGAACACAACACAGTCACTTCATTTGTAGGTAATGGGTATGTTCCGGGGTTTTTTCTAAAATGCACTAGTTGGAGCACATTAATTTCAGGTGTACACCTGAAAAAAAGGGGCCTGAAAATTTTTCAGCTTGTACACCACTTTTCGATTGAAAAGTCGCAAATAACCCTGTATGCAAAAAGTCGAAATTACCCTTACTTTAAAAATAAAAAACAAAACGTGTTGAATTAAAAAACGACAGAATAAATGTGGGTTTCTCTCTCCTGGTGTTCTTCTTCTTCCCATGTATCGTCGTCGGTATTTCTCAGCAAAGGCAATCTTCCCGACTGGTTTCTCCGCCATTGTTCCCGACGAGAGTTGCGATCGACAGCTCCGGCATTCTTCCCGACAGCTCCGCCGACAGCTCCGGCATTCTCCCCCATTGGACTATTCCTGATCATGTAGCGGAGATGAAAGTGAACCCTCCTATTGTAAGAGAACGAGGTGTTGGTCGACCGACCATGAATCGAATCAAGAGTGCCGGAGAAAAAAGAGGAAAGAAAAGAAAATCGAGGGTGAATCCATATGATTCAGAGGAGCCACTGTCACAGAAGAGGAAGAAGAAAGACAAGGAAATCGTTTTGCAGTTAGAAGATGAAATGTAAAACCTGTCATGAATGTATATTTCATCTGTTAACTGTTATGACTTTTTGTAAACGACTTCATCGTAACTATGTTACGACTTTTTGTAAACGACTTCATCGTGACTATGTTACGACCATTTGAAAACCTATGCATCGTGACTATGTCCAATTTTAAAAAAAAATAACAAAAAAGCTTAATAAAAAAAGGCAAAATCGAAAAAAGGAACAAAAGTCTGACAACTGGTGGCCATTCGACAAAAAGCCATGTTTTGTCTTATTATCGCCCATAACCAACTTATTGCGACTCGATTATGACTTAATTACGACTTTGGATTTTCGGTCTAAATGTCAAAAATGTCGTTAAATTTGCCGGGTTTTCTGCAAGGAGTGATGAATACCGACTAAGTAAGTAGGAAAATTGACTTATAAGTCACATTTCAAAAACTTTTATACAATAATATAGGTTTGGATCAAAGTGTTCATATATGTTTAAGAAACATATAGGAACACTTTCAATCAAGTTGGTAATTTTTTTTTTCAAATCTTTCTTTTGTTAATTCGTACCTTTGAATCTATTTCTAATACTTATTTTCAAGGGTTTCATCATCACTCGACGTAAAACTCGTCAAATTTCACGAATTTTTACACGATTACGACCAATAAAAGTCGTAATTATGTCGTAATATAGTCGTGTTAGAGTCGTAACGTAGTTGCAATAACGTTGTAAATAGTTGGTTTTGGCCGATAATACGACAAATGCCGTCTTTTTTCAGCTTCAACTTCTTTCCCTGGACCCACCTGTCAGTAAAGTGACTTTTACTTGTTTTTTTGTTGACTTTTTTAATTTAACTTCAAATTCCACCCATTTTTTTATATGAATCATTATATGCATAAAAACTACTTTATTTTTGTCACTTTCAGCACACAACTACTTTATTTCGACTTATGAAACCCTGAACTAACACAATAATGCAAACCGCGTTCCAAACCACAACAACACCACAACCTGATTCAGAGGTTCAAAAACCACAACAAACAGCAAACCATGTTCCAAGTTCACAAACCACAACAAAAAAAAAAACCATGTTCAAATTACACATACCACAACAAACAACAAACAACATCGAATTTATAACTCAACATCTTTCTTCGTCTTCACCGTTCGGTTGACGATTGCAACCATTAAACTCATCTTCAATGACTGGTTCTTTTTCATGTGGAATATGTGTCTGAATTGCGATTGTTCCGTGAAATATTTCAGCTCCTCCTCAGTCATATGGTTATGTAGAAATTCCACTGCTTCTACCGTGAAAACATTTTGACGGTACCTTCACTGTTATCTTGTTCATATCGTCAAATTCATAATAGAATTCAACTTTGGGTATATCAACAATCTGCAACAAAATATTTACGTTCATCAAATATATAACAGAATTCGTAATTGAATTCACTACGATTACTTATTTATCACTTCCTATCAAACACCTTGCAACTTTTAAGTTACAATATGTCATTCTACATCGAATTTATTTGACATTACTACAATTACTTATCTGTCACTTCCTGATTACGACCTTGCAATTTTGAAGTTACAAACATACATCAATCCAAATCAAACTTTGAACGAAACCTTAATTCACTACAATTACTTATTTGTTATTTTGTATCACACAATTTGCAAATTTTATGTTACAATCGTCCAAAATTTTAACGATTCTTTGTTTCCCTCTCTAATGTTTCGGACTTTGTCTTCTTCAACCTAAGATCAACAAATGACAACCCAAACCTAATTCCTACACAAATTCAACTTCAAATCCAAACTCAAATTCAAAATTCTTACTTCTCTTTCACGGGAAGATTCTGAGCCTGTTGATGTCTCCCCCTCCGCCACCGACTGCGACTGCGTCTGGGTTCTTCCGACGGCCGACCTCGACCGTGTTGAAACAGCGGTTCCACTCGACGAAGCTCCTTGCATTCTCATCGTTTCAGAGGTAATCACACTTGAGTTTTCGATTTCGATTTCTCCCTCACCGATTTCACAACTCTCTCTCTCTCTCGGCGTTTTCTTTCTCTCTTTCGGCGGTTTCTCGATTTTTTTAAGTTCTGTGTAAATAACTGTAGTAAAAATGCCCCAATTTCCCTTTTTCTTCTGAATTTCTCTCTTTTTTTACTTTTTCACGGGATTTTAATTCCTACACGTGCGACTTCTCTCACACGGTTACGTATTCAAGGTTATTTGGTCTTTTCCATTTTCATTAAGGGCAAACCAGACTTTTGCTAAATCGTTATGTTTTTTAGGTGTACACCTGAAATTAATGTGATCCAAGTAGTGCATTTTAGAAAAAAACCCGTATGTTCCCGTGATCTTCTTTCTCCTAATCGAACTGGTCTTCCTCGCTTTTTTCGTCCCAAGTCCGGTGCTTTCTGCTGTGTTGGGATCTGCAGAGCAGGGCTGATGTTACAAGCATTGTTGGATTTTTTTATGCGGCTATGAGTAGTAGTGAGGTTGAGTAGAAGGGTTTTCCCTCCATTTTCGGTTGTTTTCTTCACTGGATTGTTGTGGTATCCGGTTTGAATGATCGCTCATAACATGTTCGACGGAATACCTATGAGAAAGCAGTTTGGGGCATGCAATTGAAAGACGTCTAATGTTTCTTTCAGGATTCGGTTCTCTTTTTCATGTTTTATGGAGTTCCGGGCTTGTCGTTATTGTGATGGAGGGATGAAGAAGCTGTCCCATTGCTCTTTTTTCTCCGACATGGGAACTCTTGTCGCCGCGTTGTCATCCAAGGGCTCTCATGTTTAATGACAATGGGTTCCTATGATGACGAAGAAGAGAGGTGCCATCTCTGGCTTAGGGAGTTTCGTTCAGGTCTTGTCCCATCCATCTTTCCGACAAGCCTCAAAGCTTATACTTTTATGTCGAGGATTCAGTTTCTCTAGATCAACTGATGCGAGACCTTTTTCCTGGTTATTCGCCCAAAAAACGTTCTGTCAGCATAAAGTTGCGCCGGCCTGAGCCCCTCAGACTAAGCTTAAAACCTTATGAATCCATGTTCAGGCCTGATCACTTGATTTGGGTTCTGATGAAGATTAAGAGTGAATACGGTTTGGTTATGGATTTGTTTGACTGGACTTGCTTTCGCAGAGACTCGAACCTTGAAGCCCTTTGCATTGTCATTCAGCTCGCTGTGGCCTCAAAGGATTTCAAGGTGGCTCGTTCTCTTATCAGAAACTTTTGGCAAAAACCAAAATTAGATGTTAGCTACTCTTTTAAACATTTTCTAGCTTTTGATATACACCTACAAGGACTGGGGTTCAGATCCCCATGTATTTGACGTTTTCTTTCAAGTTCTTGCTGAAGTGGGTCTGCTCCATGAAGCAAGAAAGGTCTTTGAGAAGATGTTGAACTACGTATTTATATCGAATTACTGATTCTGGGGAATCCTCCGAAGCCTGATGTGAAGTTCCTGAATCATCAGGTAATAATAGCAAAAAGAGACTTCATATCTGAATGATTCAAATATTAGTTCCATCCTTGTCTATGATCGATATACTATCAGCCAGGCACCTTGAGGGGCATTGATCGGTGAGGTTTAAAGCAGGAGATCATTCTTCTCTGCCCTTTTGAAATGGTGTTTTTTTCTTGGTTATTTCGACATGTTTACATATCTCAGTACTTTTCACCAGCTGTTTCAATAAAGGTATCACTGTCTTTATGTGTAGGAACGTCGGTTTTCAGTGTCCTGGCGAACCCGGGTGATTTCCCTAACTGGGCACAGGGCAAATGACACTTCCACGTGAAGGTTAACTCAGATTCAGACAAGCCGGAGGTAATGGATATGATTATTCAAAAGATAACAGCCTGTGGATAAGCTGGTGTGGTTTGGTTTTTTGATGCATTGAGTGTGAGTTTCACGCTTGCTGTCATTGGAAATGGAATGGTGAACAAGAACCTGCCTAGTGTATTGTACATTCTTCACAACAACAACAACAACAAAAAAAAACACGACTTTTTTTTTTATTACTGATTGATTTAATTGAGAAGAATATTTTTTGAGACTTTATTTTCTTTTTTCTTGGTAATTTTTTGACTATGAGCTCTCTGCACGTCTTTTTTCCCTTCAACCACCTTTTACAATTTAAAAAACGTGCTGTAATATTCATTTACATTTTCTATGATTCCATTCCATTTACATGTTTGAACACCATTAGTTTCTACGGGGATACATGTATATAGGAGTTTTGCTTCGTGGAGCAATGATTTGTATATTTCTTTTATTAGGTCACATTTGCTTTTGGAATCACGTGCCCATTTCGGTTTTCCATTTGTATAATATATACATATACATCCGAATTCGAATTTAATGTTAAATTTGATTTGGTAATTTAAATTTTAACTTTAAATTTTGTTTAGAAACATATAATCGGAATTTTTTTAGGGTGTGTATGTATATATAAACATATATTATATTATATAGTTTTTTAAGCTTATTTTTGTCAAATTCAATAATTCACGGCGTTGTCTGATTAATACTAGCAGTAAGGACCAAGAAAGTTCAAACCCACTAGCCAATGAGAAGGTCCCAGCCAATTTATTACATAAATAATATTTTCTAGTGAGTTATTCGATGGAAATTGTACGTATGAAATTGTTTAATAATTGTTATCGTCCTTTATGATTTTTATTGTAAATTATGGAGAATTTTCGTAGCATCACGATACCTTTTACTAAAGTGCTATAGAGATTAATGAATGTAATTTGTAAGTTATGCGAAATGAAAATCGGTTTATTCCTGATTATTTATACATCTATCTATACGAAATTACGGTAATACACAAACTTTTTTAGTGTATATATTATAAAAAAATAATTTCCTTTTTTCTAAATTATATTCTTATAAATAATTTAAAGTCTTAATTAATTACCTTTCACTTTAAAAAAATATTTCTAACTATAATTTCTAAACCAATAAAATAAATTCATTTACCTAATACTATATTTAAAATTAACTGTATCTCTCTATTATAACATTTATCATCCACACTTACATGGAAGAGAACTTACTGCTATGTTTTTATTTAAATTGACAACCATCCAAAACTTTACAGTTACGGTCCAATCGCAGATACATTGGACAGCGACATTATATCATAAATATTAAATGTCCGCTTAGGGCGTACGATTAATTCTCAATATATACCACAGAATATATAATTTTATTTGCATTTTTAGTCAAAGATGAATATTTTAATTAATCAAATATAAATGCCCCAAATACCAAATTATGATCAATTATAAATAAATTGGCAATCTAATTGTCAAACCTCCATATTATCTATTTTTGCTGCGTCACTACCAAACCAAATCTAATGGAATCCATTTGTTATAATAAGTATATTATTTAAACTGTTTCATTGATGAATTCATCTCCAATATTATTACATTTCCCCCTACCATATTTTACATCTCAAAAATTTTAAATTCTTATTTAAATTTAAAGTAAGGACTTCAGAAAATATATTTAGTTTTCTAAAACTTTTACTTTACGCATTCTTTGTGTAAAAAATTTTATGTCTTTTTTTTTTTGTAAAATTTTCTCTCATATACTAGTAATTTGTGAATTTTGATCAAATATTTGTAAAACTTGTGTTGTATTGAGCAAACTATCCAACGTCTCCGGAAAAATGTTGAGATTCTGTTGAATATTCTGAGTTCAAATGTGTAATTAGAGATAGGTATTCACTTTTTCCGATCAAATAAATATAGTTGGATCAAAAGTCCAATAAACTTCTGGATTATAAAAAAAAATTGTAATGAAAAGCTTCAAAGGGAACTAAAACTATATGGGATATTATATAATAGAAATTTAAATATCATTGATAGAGTTTGCATCATCGACCAAAATTTATGCGAAACCCCAGGCGAGTATACCTACGGAGGTTTTTTTAAGAACATATATTAAATTTCATAATAGATTTTCCAAAAATTGAAAAATTAAAGGTCGATGTCCAAACAAGCATATTTATACAACACTTGTAACGAGCACATATACGTACAGGGCATACCTATTGCCCTATTCATATATTAGTGGGGTCACAGACTCTCAATTATTTAATTAAACTTTTTTTAAAATTTTATAAAATTTTAAATGAAATTATCAAATACTTCATAATTAATGAGAGTTATAATAAAACTATTGTCTCCAGTTACAAATATTTGTGAACTATTATCCCCAATCGCAAATGTTTTGGGTCCGCCAATGATACATGTATATATATATATGTGTATATATATATATATATTTCATATCATCAAGTGAAAATTTTGATCGAATGAAAATGAAATAATATCTAAAGGATCACCTCTCTTATACATTATTATATAAATAAATCATGATTCAAAGAAAATGTTATACTAAGTCGAATTTTCTGAATTTATTGGAATTTGAAAATTCTCACCAACGAAGAAATAAGCCGCAAAAATGATGAAACATAAACCAAAAATTAAGTAGAACAAATCCAAATTCCCCTCTATATAAACACAGCAAACCATAGAGACAATTCACCAAAACCGAGGCTCTTGCAAAAGCATAATAAACAGACAGTCACCACAAGAGCCCAAAAAAAAAAGGGTTTTGGTCATATGAGATGGCTCAGAACGGTTCGAACGACGTGAAGCTGATCGGAGCGTGGCCGAGTCCGTTCGTCCTGAGGGCTCGAATCGCACTTAACCTGAAGTCCGTAGAGTATGAGTTTCTTGAGGAGGACATTCTCAACTCAAAGAGTGAGGGTCTGATCAAGTACAACCATGTCCACAATAATATCCCTGTTCTCGTCCATGGCGGTGAGCCCATCAGCGAGTCCCTCAACATCCTTCAATACGTGGACGGAGTATGGCCGTCGGATCCGCCCATCCTTCCGTCCAAGCCGTTCGATCGTGCCGTGGCTCGGTTTTGGGACATGTACATCGATGAACATGTAAGCTAACACACTACACTAGCGATCGTTATATAATTAATTCATGGTGTTTTAGATTGCATACATTTCGATATTATCATATAATTTTATGTGATTATTTGGTACATATATGTGAATTTTTCTAAACCCCTTTATCTTATAGAATATATGTATACAAAATTTGTTGTAAAATTATAACTGGAAAAAATTCATTCTCAAGTTCCTCAGTTCTTTACTTGCCCCTCACCTTGTGATGATATACACACACATGCATGACACTGATACATAACTATACATACATATATATATATGCACAGTGCTATACATCGATCAATGGGCTCGCCGGTGCAAAAGACGAAGAAGGGAGAATGCAGGTGGTAGAGAAGCTGAAAGGGTGTATGGCGCTTTTGGAAGAAGCGTTTCAGAAATGCAGCAACGGCGGGTATTTCTTCGGAGGGGACAACATCGGCTTCATCGACATCGGATTTGGGTCCATGTTGAGTCCACTTCGGGTTGTCGAGAAGTTTTCCGGAGAGGAATTCCTTCATCCGGACAAGACGCCGGGACTTTTCCGGTGGGCCGAAAGATTCTGCGGCCACGACGCCGTCAAACATGTCATGCCCGATGTCGAGAAGCTTGCTGCTTTCGCCTTGCTCAAGTTCAATCGTTAAATTGCGAGAACCCGTAAAAAAATAATTAATTATATTGTCTCTGTGACACAATGTTCCGAAGGACAATGAAGTGATGTTGTTCTTTTGTATCTTTCATATGGTAACCATAAAAGTGTATGTTTTATCGCGATGTTTTTTTTTTTTTATAATCCGAAAGTTCACCGGGTCTTTGGTCCAGGGTTTATCGTGATGTTTGTAATAACTCACATTAATAACTTCTATTACCAAGTGAATTCGGCTCATTCTCGATGCTTATATATTGCATTGAGTTAAAGTGTGTTAACTAAAGGCAGTAAATTATATATATATATATACACACATGATTTGCAAATTGTTGATGCTATTATTTCTTTTAATTCTTTTATTTTGTAATTCTCGATCTATATCTATTAAATGTGACCTAATATAATTTTCATAAAACAGGAAACATGATTCATTATTATTAGAGATATATACAATATTTGTGATATTATCAAGTTATATTATCAATATATATATATATATATATATATATATTCATGGATTTCTAATATGACTTAAATTTATGTCTATTCATAATTTGATTGAATGGAAAACACAACGTTTATTCAGAAAATCTTGTCTTTTCTATAATATATCCGATAGAATCTACGAAACTAATATATATTTATAATATATCGCGATATTATATATCTCTAATAATTATTCAATAGTTACATAAATCTAGTTAGGATTATATTCGCCTAAATGTGGGTAACAAATCTCCTTCACAAAATTACGAAAACCTATTGTTTTAGACTGTTTGAGAAATAAAAATATTTTTTATAACTAGATCTAGCGTTCAAACGCTAACTTTTAAACCCTAATAATAATTTGTGTGAGTCAGTATCGAATATTTATGTAGGAAGTAAAACCTACATGTTCCCTTTTTTATAAACGTTAGATATTTTCTGGGCCTTCATACCATCGTGATTCCATATATGTGTTAGTGTTACCTATAAAACGAAATTATTATTTTCAATTTTAATCATCGTATTATTAAAATCTTCATAATTATAGCTGTTATGGTACGTGCCAATATATACATAGATGAAAAATCCACGTGGAAGTTGGAATCTTTTTTCGGGTCAAATAAAGAAAGGTGTCTGTTTTATGTTTTACATAGCTATTAATACTATGCATGTACATGCAAGCCATTCAACAAAAATCCAAAAATTCGAGGTGGCGGTCCAAACACAAACACAATTGACGGCAACATATATCATATTATATAATAGTCCCTTTTCTTGACTGGTAATATTATTAAACAATAAAAATTCAGACGTGAATAAATTAAATCAGCAAGTGATAATATACATGTATTTCAGTCAAGCCTAAAGAATTGAACACAGCCACCTCTCCCTACAATATGAAAGAAACGAGATAATATATAGACAAAACTAAAAACATTATTGTCAAATATGAACTCCCAAATAGAATTTATTACTCTTTTTTTTAGCTTTAGTATAAGAATATATGTCGAAATTCAACAATTCAAAATTTTAAAAAAAGGAGACGAGTAAGGACTCGTGACCTACTAGTTTGTGTGTTTACTGTTTACTTCACCTTTAAAATATATGGGTTCGGACCATAATTTTGAATATATATATATATATATATATATATATATATGTATGGTGTGAGTGCGTGAACACTTTTTTTCTTAAAATGTAAACAATAGAATATAAATAAATAACCACAAAAAGAGAAATAATACCATCTTTTGAATAGTAAGATCTGTAACTAATGGAAGCAGGAAACTAACCCGAAGTTTCAAAATTCTTTGGAATTTAAAAGACTCACCAACCAAATGAGTAAGCCGCCAATGTGAGAAAATATTAACCATAAATTAAATCCAATCACAAAAAAAAAAAAAAAAAAGTTCCCCTCTATATAAACATGGCAAATCACATAGACACATCCATCAAAACCAAAGTGCACAACAAAAACATAAGTTAACAACACCTTCCCTTCGCACTTAACCACAAAGATTTGATTTTTTTTGGGTCATACATACCAAATTAATACACACATGGCTCAGAACGGTTTGAACGATCTGAAGCTGATCGGCGCATGGCCGAGCCCCTTCGTCTTGAGGGCTCGGATCGCTCTTAACCTCAAGGGTTTAGACTACGAGTTTCTCGAAGAAGATATTCTCAGCTCGAAGAGCGATCTTTTGCTGAAATATAACCCTATCCACAAGAAGATTCCTGTCCTAATCCACTGTGGCAAACCCATCTGTGAATCCCTCAACATCGTTCAATACATCGACGAGGTGTGGTCGGCGGATCACGCCATCCTTCCCTCTAAGCCGTTCGATCGGGCCGTTGCTCGGTTTTGGGATATGTACATTGATGAACACGTAAGTCTCACAACATTAAGCAAACCCTTTCTCTTGTGTAGTTATGTTTTTTTCTTTCTTAACTTCATATTTAAAATGTTTTAGTTTCAAATGTAACAGAATAGTTTTCTCTTCCTTGCTGTCTCTGTTTCTATATATACGCATGACATGTACATACATGTATGTTTAATTTGCGCAGTGCTACACATCCATTAATGGCGTCGCCGGAGCAAAAGGCGACGGGGAGAGAATGGCGGCAGTAGAGAAACTACAGAATTGTTTAGCCCTTTTGGAAGAAGCGTTTCAGAAGTGCAGCAAAGGGAGAGAGTTTTTCGGAGGGGACGAAATCGGATTCATCGACATCGGGTTGGGGTCGATGCTGAGTCCACTTCGTGTCGTCGAGAAGTTTTCCGGCGTGAAATTCCTTAATCCGACCAAGACGCCGGGACTTTTCCGGTGGGCCAACAGGTTCTGTGCCCACGATGCCGTCAAACATGTCATTCCTGACGTCGAGAGGCTCGCTGCCTTCGCCATGCTCAAGTTCAATCGTCAAGATTAAGCCTTAGTATGAAAAAAAAAAGAATTTTGTTCTGCTGCCTGTTATCTCCATTTTTACATTTGTTTATATATGTCTCGAATGAGGTTAACGTTGTTTTTTTTTTTAAATTAATACGGTTTGAGATGTAATAATACCTCAACGTGTCTGTCATGTTTTGTAATGAATTGGATTCTTTTTTTTTTCTTTTTTTTTTTTGTAACAGTGAGATCAAATTTTGATTTATTGTCTTATATGTCTCGAATGAGATGGATGTTTTTTTTCTTTCTATATGGTTTGAGATGTAATAAATCATTACACCTAAACGTGTCTGTAATGTTTGCAGTGAATAGGATTCTTTTTTTTTCTCTTTTTTGTAACTGTGAAATGAAATTTTGTTTTGTTGTCTTATGTCCAATGTTTTGATCATGAAATTATTTGATTCTATCCAAAAGCACTTTAATACATTTTATTCTTTTATGTATTCTTAACATGGCACGCTTTGTTCTCTTTTCGACAACGTCCTTGTCGGGTAAGAACTTTCTCGAAACACGAACAAAAGATTTAAATAAAAAATGAGATCTCCTCCAATGAATGAGCCCCAATTCTATAATTTCAAATAACAATGAGAAGATTTCCTTCTATAAATGAATCCCAAGTATACAAATTTTTTAAAAAGAAAAAGAAGATATCCCTTAATAAATGAGACGATTTCCTTCAATTAATCAATTTATACAAATTTCAATAAACAAAAAAAAAGGATCTCCTTCTATTAATGAATCACAAGTATATATAAAAGGTCACACAAACATTCCTTTGCATCAATCAACAATCACCTAAAAAATCTCGTGGATACACTCATACATCCAAAATGGCTAGCGACGGTTCAAGCGGCGTGATGTTGCTGGGCACATGGTCGAGCCCGTTCGCGGTGAGGGCTCGAGTCGCTCTCCACCTAAAGTCCGTGACGTACGAGTACGTGGAAGAAGCAGATATTCTCAACTCAAAGAGCGAGCTCCTCCTCAAGTACAACCCCATCCACAAGAAAGTACCTGTCCTCATCCATGGCGACAAACCCATCTGCGAATCCCTCAACATTGTTCAGTACATCGACGAGGCCTGGCTCTCCGGTCCAGCTCTCCTCCCGACCGATCCCCACGACCGGGCCATGGCTCGTTTCTGGGGTCAGTACATCGACACACAGGTAAAGACACTTGACTATATATGTGATTGGTTTTTGTGTGTGTATATACAGCTAGAATTACAATTGTATATATGTGTATATATGTATTACAGTGCTTTGCAGCGATTAACGGAGTTGCAGTAGCGAAAGATGAGGAGGGGAGGAAGGCTGCGGCGGCGAATCTGGACGAGTGTTTAGGGAAATTGGAGGAAGCGTTTGAGAAGTGCAGTAAAGGCAGAGACTTTTTCGGAGGTGACAGTATGGGATTCGTAGATATTGCTTGGGGTTCCATATTGGGACCTCTCTGGGTTATCGAGAGATTTTCTGGCGTCCAGTTTCTCCGGCAAGACAAAACTCCCGGTCTTGTCCGGTGCTCGGAGAGTTTCTGCGCTCACGACGCCGTCAAGCCGTACATGCCCACCGTTGAAAAGCTCGTTGAGTTCGCCATGAAGAAATTCAATCTCCAGTGATTCTGTCAGTTATAACTGGTTAGATTAAATCCAGTTTATGTTTTTCTACCCTTTTAATTACTCTTTCTTGTTAATAATGTTTCGAGTCTTAAAGTCATGTAAAAGCTCGAATAGTGTTGTTTTCGTTGAAACTTAATTGCTATAAATAACATTAAAATGACACTTGAGCATTAAGCTTGAGCCAATCAAAATATAACCCAACTATTATATGAATCTAATCGGTTCCATTCGATTCGATTTCTGCATAATAAATTATAACCAAACACTTTAATTTAGTTTGTTTTGATTCTGTTCAATTACATCAGTTCAAGTGGGTTATGAATGAACATTAACAGATACAAAAAAAAATTAAACAAATCTTTCAAATATTCAAACTTCATTATAAACTTCAAGCATGATAAAACTTATAAAAAAATCTTAAAAAAGTCTTTTCCAAATGGTCTAAAACAAATAAATATTAATCTTTCAAAATGATCAATCCAAATCTTAAACCACAAAATACTAATGTTTTATAATCTTAATAAAAACTCTAATTTTTTTTTTTAAAATTTATATACTATAAATTTCAAACTAATAGAATAAAGATTCAATAAATGTATAATAGATCTAAAATAAGTTTTTAATCAAATACAAGAAATTACATTATTAATCTTTGTTCATTTGATAATTCCTATAAAATTTTATACAACAAAAAGAAAAAATTATTTATGAAATAATAATTTAATAAAAATATAGTAATCAATATGAATATATCAAAAACATACCTTTTACCCATGTATACATATAAATTATATGTGATTATTTGGTACATATATGTGAATTTTTCTAAATCCCTTTCATCTTAGAATATATGTATACAAAATTTGTGGTAAAATTATAACTCGATAAAATTCATTCTCAAGTTCCTCAGTTCTTTACTTCGCCCCCTCACCTTGCGATGATATACACACACATGCTGAGACATAAATATGCATATATACATAACTATATATATGCACAGTGCTACACATCGATCAATGGGGTCGCCAGTGCAAACGACGAAGAAGGGAGAATGCAGGTGGTAGAGAAGCTAAAAGGGTGTATGGCGCTTTTGGAAGAAGTCTTTCAGAAATGCAGCAACGGCGGGGATTTCTTCGGAGGAGACAACATCGGCTTCATCGACATCGGATTTGGGTCCATGTTGAGTCCACTTCGCGTCGTGGAGAACTTTTCCGGCGAGGAATTCCTTCATCCGGACAAGACACCGGGACTTTCCGGTGGGCCGACAGGTTCTGCGGCCACGACGCCGTCAAACATGTCATGCATGATGTCGAGAAGCTTGCTGCTTTCGCGTTGCTCAAGTTCAATCCTTAAATTGCGAGAACCCGTAAAAAAAATTAATTATACTGTCTCTATGACATAATGTTCGGAACAATGGCGGATCAATAAATATTTTTCAATGGAGCAATAATTATAAATATTATACAAAAGACAAAAAACTAATAAAAATATATCAAATTGTCAATCACAAAATTAATTTTTGTTTTACAATTAAACTTTACCATATTTCATTTTTGAAAAATTATTCATAACAACTTTATTTATAACTATTTGAAATATATTTTTTCAATGAAATAATTTAGACAGTTATTCAAAGATTGATTAACAATCCGACTGCGCAAAATTGTTTTAACATTACTCGAAAGTCGAAACTGTTATATAAGTAAGTAATTTTTAATTTATCTTGTTAAATAGTTAATTAATTTTTTTACATTGTAAAATTTTTCCTATTAAATCAATTATGAGATTTATATAAAAACTAATCAATTAATATGATAAAATATAGAAACAAATGAATAAAACATAAAAAATATTTAAAATAAAATTCAGAATACTTACATATTTTTGTTGGTTTTAGTTTGTTGGATTTGATTATTATTGAATTTATAATTTTTTTATTTGATAAATGATTAAATAGAATTAATTTAGAGTTGGAAAGAATGTAAAAAAACTGAAGGAGAAAGTGAAATTGGTGAAAAAACAATTGAAAAGATGATTTAAGATAAAAAAAAAAAATAGAGGGGACACCACTTAAATGTTGCGGCATTGATTTAATTAAAACTATACGTAATATTTTTTTTTTATAAATGTGAATGGGGCCAGGTATACATAAATAGGTCCGCCCATGGTTCCAAAGGACAATGATGTTGTTCTTTTGTATCTTTCATATGGTTTGAGATAACCATAAAAGTGTATGTTTTATCGTGATGTTTATAATCTATAAGATTAATACACCTATAATATACTCCGGTAATATGAGAGATGCTGTATGTATATCTAATTATTCAATAATTACATAACAATCTATTTAGGATTATATTCACCTTTTTAGTAAGTAACAAATGTCCATCACAACATTACGAATACATATTGTTTTGGACTGTTTGAGAAATAAAAATATTTTTTTATAACTAGATCTAGCGTTCAAACGTTTAGGCTTGGTTGAAAAAAAAATTACAATGGTAACAGTTACATGATTCATGCATGAGCTATGATTGAATTTGCAATTCAAATTCAAACACTGATTGTGTCCTTAGCATTTAAACCCTAGTAATAACAATTTTTTTTAAATAATGGGAGAACCCTAACTTCTATTTTTTTGACGCGTTGATTAGTTAAATATCCGACACGACACCAACCTTTATATATAGTAGGTATAGTAGGGATGTCTAAACGAGCCGAGCTCGCGAGCCAGTTTGAGGTTGGCTCCTTTTTTACCGAGTCGAGCTAAAAATATCTGAACCCAAATAAAAATGGGCTGAGTGAGCCAGCTCACTACGAGCTGAGCCCAAACGAGCTAGTTCGGTCGGCTCGCGAGCTGGCTCGGAAGCTAGAGTAAAAAAAAATTTCTTACGTTGAAACTTGAAAGTGTTGATATTTTTTGTATGATTATTTTGATTTGGAGATAATTTTTTATATATGGATTCGGATTTGAAGATAGTTTTTTGTACATGGATTAGGATCTGATTGTACGTGGATGGATTAAGATCTGAAAATAGTTTTTTGTACATGGATGGATTGTGATTTTATCTATTTGAAGATGATTTTTTGTATATGGATTGTGATTGTGAATATAAGTATGATTTGGATGTATTGATATATTCTTTTTATGTTGATGTATCATTTGAATATGATTTTATATAATTTGATATGATTTTTTAGGTATTTAAAAAAATATGAGTCGGTTCGGGAGTCGGCTGGCGAGCTAAGCGACTTGGGCTGAGTCAGAAATTTTTTGGCCCAAATAAAAAACGGGCTTAAGGAGCTGGGCTGAAAATGAACTGGCTCGAAACGAGCTGGTCCGAGCTGGCTCGGTTGATGATAACACGTATTTTGGGTGACGTTTTGATATAGGATGTCTAGCGTATTTCACTCTATTTTATATATTTGTAGGCATTCTAGGGCACATTTGGTTTCGATATTGCATGATTGTGTTCTTTGGTGTTTAAAAAGGTTTTCACGCATAAAATAGCAAAAGGAGTGGAAAACATTGGCTACGGAACATCACGGACAAAACGGGAACATTTGGAGTGTTTTCAGGGAAAACGTGAAGCTCAAGAAACGTCAGATCTTGCAAGTCCGATAATTTTCACTCTACAAGTCCAAATCATGCACTCTCTACATTATTAGAAAGCTCTCTTCGTTATCTACACATAGACACCAAGATCACCCAAATCCGATATCGGAGCAGGAAGTTATGAGCGAATTCGTGAAGTCTGTCAAAACTGTTTAGAGACACGAAACGATCGTTTCGGGATAGACGAAACGATCGGTTCGGCATCGCAGAAATTAAAAAATTGCTCAGAAAGTGCAACCGATCGGTTTGTCTTTGCCGAAACAATCGGTTCGACCCCCAGATTTGGGAAAACTTCCAATTTTTCTCAAACCGAAAGGAAATAAGAGGGGAAAGCCTCTAGGTCGAAATTCATTCAAGACTTTTATCAGAAAACAAACCAAGAGCACAAGAAAAGAGGGCGATTATCAGGAAGCAAGAGATCGGAGTAGAAGACGGAGATCATAAAACCGAGAAATCGACTAAGCGTTCCTCTTTCCTTCTATTTTACGATGTTTTGTTGTATTGATATGAACCCTGACGTCTCGATGTTTAGCAAGTAGTTCTTTTGGTGCAGGTTAGGGATTTGCTATGTAGGGATCTTTGTGGTTTTATTTATTGTATTCGGTTTATTGAAAAAAAAAATTCAAAAACTTGATAACGCAAATCTGGGTATAGAAATAATGCTCAAGTGATAAAAACCTAGATACAGCGAATATCGCAAGGATACGGATCAACTATAGTACCAGGGTCGAACACAGGGAATAGTCAACTCTAAGAACAAGACTCGACAAAAAATTAGACCAGGAAATATGGAATGAAGTATGTGAATATCGGAAATAAAACAATAAACCAACTAAGTAAAATTAGATAACTAAACAACCGTAGCTTCGGGATAACCTTAACGCGCAAGGATTGTTTATAAGGATGGAGAATCTACGAATATCGAACTCTAATCGGGGATCTCAAGTTCTAATATCAGATTTGGCTCTCTCAAGTCCTAAATCCACTATCCAATAATTTAACCTATCGATCTCTCAACCTAATAGATTAAAATATCAAACGCGTTAACGATCACTGTCATAGTTCCTAAACCGATTAACCTATCTCTCAATAGTCTTAATCAATTTATTCGAACACTACAAAAAAATGCAAAATTCCAACAGATATTTCCAACGGATTAATCCGAATGTTATGCATATAGAGAAAAACTTTTTTGATAACATCATCAACACCGTTCTGAATGTGCCAGGGAGAAGTAAATATAACATCAACTCGAGGAAGGACTTGAAAGATATATGCAAGAGAAAAGAGTTGGAGTTGACACGTGATGGTCACACACCTGTGCCGATATTCAGACTCACAAAACCAGGTAAAACGGTCTTGTTTAAATGGTTAAAAGAAGAGGTTAAATTCCCTGATGGATATGCATCCAAATTGGCGCGATGTGTTGATACTGATTCATTAAAGCTTATGGAAATGAAGAGTCATGATTGCCATGTATTCATGCAAAGACTCATTCCTATTGCATTTGCGGAGCTATTGAAACCCAGTGTCCACGGAGCGTTATGCAGTATCAGTACATTCTTTCGAGATATATGTGCAAGATCTCTGAGAAGAAGTAACCTAGAGGTTTTGAAAGGCAACATTCCTGAGATACTTTACGCATTGGAAAAGGTATTTCCACCTTCATTTTTTGATGTGATGGAATATTTACCTATTCATTTACCAGATGAGGCGATATACGGTGGTCCAGTACAGTTTAGATGGATGTGTCCATTTGAGCGATTTTTTTTCCATCTGAAGAAGAAGGCAAAAAACAAAGCAGCAGTGGAAGGATCTATCGTCAAACAGTATTTGTTAGATGAGATCTCCTACTTCAGTTCTTTCTATTTTGAATCTCATATTGAGACGAAGAAAAGGAGGGCTATCAACGAAGACGATATAAGTTATCTCTACCACTATGATTCATGTTTCGGACTTATTCCCGAAAGTTTTCAGCCTACTGGACACCTCGGAGGCAAATCTGAAGAATATTGGTTAACTGTACAAGAGTACAATCACATCGCCACATATATACTGTTGAATTGTGAAGAACTTAAGCCATACGAAAGGTACACATTTTTTAATCTTAGATGTGATTAGAAATTAATTAATTACATATTTATATATTTGCTAGTAATACTTTATTTCAATTTTAAATATTTTCATCATTTTTCAGTCGGTCTCTCCAAATAAGGGCTGCATCTATGGATTAGGAGGATTGCAGCGAGATTTGTTCGATGATTTCGGTGCAGCAATTCCTCCTGGCATGCAGAGCGATCTCGAACAACAACGGCAGATCGAAACACTCGAGCAACATCTTGCAGCAACGAGGCAACAAGTGACTAACCTCGAACAAATCGTTGAGCTTATGCGGGGTGATCGACCACTCCACAATACGCCTCAAGCTCGGGAGCAGAAACGACGGGACGTAATCTCGGGACTAGCGAAGACGAAGAAACCCGTAGTGCCAATTAATTATTATTGTTGAAAATATTTTATATTTTCTGTAATATTCGAACAATTTTTTATTTTAATATTTTAATTTTATTTTGGTTTTATTATATATATATATTTATTAATATATAATATATATAAATATAAATAAAAAAATAAAATAAATATTTAATTCAATTTCCAAATCCAACGGACTGCCGTTGTAAATACCGTTGTAACATTTCGACGGCGTTTCCAACGGATATTCCAACGGATTTCCATGGCAAATACCGTTGTAAATCCGTTAGAATATTTCTAACGGATATTCTAACGGTCCCGTCGAAAAGTAGCCACGGATATCCGTTGGAATATCCTTGAGATATTCCGACGAACAAATCCGTTGGAATTCTGTTGGAAATATACCACGGAAGAACCGTTGGAAATCCGTTGAAATATTCCAACGGATGACGGCGTTGGAATTCCGTTTGGAATTTGCCACGGAATTCCAACGGAACCGCGTTTCTAACGACTGTTTTCCTACGGATATATCCGTTGGAAATCCGTTGGAAAAGTCGAATTCCAACGGATTTTCGGCCATTTCCAACGGATTTGCCGGTTGAAATTTGGGTTTTTTTTTTGTAGTGGATGAATTCGTTCCGAATCTAATTTTAACTCTCGTTATCAATCAGAATCTAAGATCAATCAATCAATTGGCCAAGAAGATCAAAAGCAATAAACTCAATTCAATCAAACCGACGGGTATCAATAACGTAGTCTCGGAAAATAAAAACCAAACAAATCCCTACAAGGTTAAATTCCTAGCTACGTACAGTGAAACGACTACTCGCAACCCATAACAACAAATGAATTCAAATCAATAAGAAGAAACATAGAAACAGATAAAGAAGAAACTCGCAGCGATCTCTCGACGACGGTTCTTCAATCTCTGCTCCCGGGAAACTCCGTCTTGATTCTCTCTCGAGTTCTCTGGCTTCTGCTGTGATCTCTCGATGATTTCTGAAGCTCAAGACGTCTTCTATTTATTTGCTTGGCAGCTGGGCTTCTTCCTTTCTGAAAATGGAAGTTCAGATGCAAAATAGGAAGTTTTTCCGTAATGCAACACGGCCGTGTCGAATGCAACACGGTCCGTGTCAATTCTCTGTTAAAAATCTGCACTTTAGACATGGGCTGAACATGGGCGAGTTTGAATCAACACGGCCGTGTCGAATGACAACATGGTCCGTGTCAATTCACTGAGCAAAACTTCACTTTTTTCAGCACGGACACAACACGGCCGTGTCGAATGCAACACGGTCCGTGTCAATTCTTCAACTCGAACATGCTTGACAGATTTGCTCATAACTTTTTGCTCCAACGTCAGATTTGTGTGAATTAGTGTCTATGCGTAGATATTGAAGAGAGCTTTCCAATGAGATAGAGAACGCATAATTTGGACTTGTAGAGTGGAAGTTATTGGGCTTGCAAGATCTGACTTTTTAGGCTTCATGTTTTTCCCCAGAACAACTCCAAATGTTCCCGTTTCGTCCGTGATGTTCCGTAATCCATGTTTTCCACTCATTTTGCTCTCTTTTATGCATGAATACCTGTTTTGACACCAAAGAAATCAATCAAGCAATATCGAGACCAAATGTACTCTAGAATGCCTATAAATATGCAAAACCGAGTAAAACGCACTAGACATCCTATACCAAAATGTCACCAAAATACATGTTATCAGTTGACATCCCTAATATATAGGTCTTTTGATCCAGAAATTATATCTCCCTCGTGAAAAGTCGAAAACTTGACCTGCGTTTACATGACACCACTTGCCAACCACTGCCCATTTTTTTTTATGCATTGGGAAGCTCGGCCCCAGCTGTAGCCCTTTGGGACTCGCTGACCCCCGGTCACAGCGGTGACCTCACAGCGGCTCGCTAACACAGGAATCGCAGCATACACCCTTAGTGCACGCAGAACCGAATAAATCCAAATCCACACATACGAGTTTGCGATACATGTGTGAGAGGTGAATCAACTGTAACTGATAGGTGACATGTGAGCGGCTGGAGTCGAACCCCCAACCTCTCAGTATGAAAGACATGCTCTTTGCCAACTCACCTGGGGTTTTTTCCCAACCACTGCCCATGTTAGTCTAGTAATAACAGTTTGTGTTAGTCAGTGTCTAATATTTATGTAGGAACATATATTCCTTTTTTTAAAATGTTAAATATTTTCTTTTGCATTTCAAATCAGAAGATCCAATAAACTATTATTATAAAAAAAATTAATTTAATTATTTACGAAACTAATATATATATATATAAATCGATAATATTACAGATATGAGTAAAAATTCATATAAAATTAATGAAATTTTATATTAAATTATATGTGTAACCAATAAACCAAATTATTATTTTCCTTTTTAATCATCATATTATTAAAATATTCAGAACATATTTTTCTGGTACGTGCCTATATATAGATGAAAACTCCACGTAGAAGTTGGATTTTTTTTAAATGTTTTACATAGCTATTAATACCATGCATGGACATGCAAGCGATCACAACCAACAAGTAGCAACAATACGAAACTTCGTGGTGGCGGTCCAAACACAAACACAATTGACAGCAACATATATCGTATTACATAATTGTACCTTTTTGACTGGTAATATTATTAAAAAAAAATTCAGACGCACGTTTTCTTTTATCGGCAAGTAATATGGATAATATACATGTATTTAAGTCAAACCTAAAGAATTGACCACACCACCTCTTCCTACAGTATGATAATATACAGACAAAACTAAAACATTATTGTCAAAAATGAACTCCCAAAATATATAATTTAAATATTACTTTTTTGAGCTTTAGCATGAGAGCATGTATCAAAATTCAACAATTCAGTTTAAAAAAGGAGACGAGTAAAGATTTGTGACCTACTTGGTTGGGTGTTTACTGTTTACTTCACTTTAAAATATAAGGGTTCGGACCATAATTTTGAATATATATAGATATATATATGTGTGTGTGCGCGTGAACACTTTTTTTCTTAAAATGTAAACAATTAGAATATAAATAAATAACCACAAAACGAGAAATAATACAATCTTTTGAATAGTAAGCTCCGTAACTAATGGAAGCAGGAAACTAAGCCGAAGTTTCAAAATTCCTTGGAATTTTAAAAGACTCACCAACCAAATCAGTAAGCCGCCAATGTGAGAAAATCTTAACCATAAATTAAATCCAATCACAAAAAAAAGGAAGCTCCCCTCTATATAAACATGGCAACTCACATAGACACATCCACCAAAACCAAAGCGCACAACAAAAACATAAAGTTAACAACACCTTCCCTTCGCACTTAACCACAAAGATTTGATTTTTTTTTTTGGGTCATACATACCAAATTAATACACACATGGCTCAGAACGGTTTGAACGATCTGAAGCTGATCGGCGCATGGCCGAGCCCCTTCGTCTTGAGGGCTCGGATCGCTCTTAACCTCAAGGGTTTAGACTACGAGTTTCTCGAAGAAGATATTCTCAACTCGAAGAGCGATCTTTTGCTGAAATATAACCCTATCCACAAGAAGATTCCTGTCCTAATCCACTGTGGCAAACCCATCTGTGAATCCCTCAACATCGTTCAATACATCGATGAGGTGTGGTCGTCGGATCACGCCATCCTTCCCTCTAAGCCGTTCGATCGAGCCGTGGCTCGGTTTTGGGATATGTACATTGATGAACACGTAAGTCTCACAACACTAAGCAAACCCTTTCTCTTGTGTAGTTATGTTTTTTTCTTTCTTAACTTCATATTTAAAATGTTTTAGTTTCAAATGTAACAGAATAGTTTTCTCTTCCTTGCTGTCTCTGTTTCTATATATACGCATGACATGTACATACATGTATGTTTAATTTGCGCAGTGCTACACATCCATTAATGGCGTCGCCGGAGCAAAAGGCGACGGGGAGAGAATGGCGGCAGTAGAGAAACTACAGAATTGTTTAGCCCTTTTGGAAGAAGCGTTTCAGAAGTGCAGCAAAGGGAGAGAGTTTTTCGGAGGGGACGAAATCGGATTCATCGACATCGGGTTGGGGTCGATGCTGAGTCCACTTCGTGTCGTCGAGAAGTTTTCCGGCGTGAAATTCCTTAATCCGACCAAGACGCCGGGACTTTTCCGGTGGGCCGACAGGTTCTGTGCCCACGATGCCGTCAAACATGTCATTCCTGATGTCGAGAGGCTCGCTGCCTTCGCCATGCTCAAGTTCAATCGTCAAGATTAAGCCTTAGTATGAAAAAAAAAAAAGAATTTTGTTCTGCTGCCTGTTATCTCCATTTTTACATTTGTTTATATATGTCTCGAATGAGGTTAACGTTGTTTTTTTTTAAATTAATACGGTTTGAGATGTAATAATACCTCAACGTGTCTGTCATGTTTTGTAATGAATTGGATTCTTTTTTCATTTTTGTTATAGTGTTGTTAAAATTACGCCATAATAGAGCAGAAAAGGAATTTACTTATGCGCCTCTCCATCTATACTTTTCTTTATATGTCTCGATGCTCAAATTAGATGGATGTTTTTTTTTTCTTTCTATATGGTTTGAGATGTAACAAATCATTACACCTAAATGTGTCTGTAATGTTTGCAGAGAATTGGATTCTTTTTTTTTTTCAGTGATCTTCTTCAATGAATGAGCCCCAATTCTATAATTTCGATAAGAATGAGAAGATTTTATATGAAGACCATCTTTATATAGATTTCCTTCTATAAATGAATCACAGGTATATAAATTTCAACAAAAAAAAACAACGAGAGAAGATATCCTTCTGTAAATTAATCAAACTATTTTCTTCTATTAATGAATCACAAGCACACAACTTTCTATAACAAAAAAAAGAGAGAGAGAGAAGATTTTCTTCTATTAATGAATCAAAACTGTATATAAAGGTCACAAAAAACACTCCCTTTGCATCAATCAACAATCACCTAAAGGTTATGGTGGATATATACACTCATACATCTAAAATGGCTAGCGACGGCTCCAGTGGCGTGAAGCTGCTGGGCACTTGGTCGAGCCCATTCGTGGTGAGGGCACGAGTAGCTCTCCACCTAAAGTCCGTGACTTACGAGTACGTGGAAGAAGCAATGCTCAACTCAAAGAGCGAACTTCTCCTAAAATACAACCCCATCCACAAGAAAGTACCTGTCCTCATCCATGACGACAAACCCATCTGCGAATCCCTCAACATTGTTCAGTACATCGACGAGACCTGGCTCTCCGGTCCAGCTCTCTTCCCGACCGATCCCCACGACCGGGCCATGGCTCGATTCTGGGGTCAGTACATCGACACACAGGTAAAGACATTTGACTATATATGTGACTGGTTTTTGTGTGTGTATATACAGCTAGAATTACAATTGTATATATGTGTATATATGTATTACAGTGCTTTGCAGCGATTAACGGAGTTGCAGTAGCGAAAGATGAGGAGGGGAGGAAGGCTGCGGCGGCGAATCTGGACGAGTGTTTAGGGAAATTGGAGGAAGCGTTTGAGAAGTGCAGTAAAGGCAGAGACTTTTTCGGAGGTGACAGTATGGGATTCGTAGATATTGCTTGGGGTTCCATATTGGGACCTCTCTGGGTTATCGAGAGATTTTCTGGCGTCCAGTTTCTCCGGCAAGACAAAACTCCCGGTCTTGTCCGATGCTCGGAGAGTTTCTGCGCCCACGACGCCGTCAAGGCGTACATGCCCACCGTTGAAAAGCTCACTGAGTACGCCATAAAAAAATTCAATCTCTAGTCATTCTGTTAGTTACAATCTTGTTTAAGACAGTTCGATTAAATCCGGTTTGAGTTATGTCTTTTCTTGTTAATAATGTTTCGAGTGTAAAAACTGGAAAAATGTTGTTTTAGGTTGAAATTTATACTTCCAAACCCTAAACCAAAACAAGGTTTAACGAGTTCGGATTTAATGTGAATCCAACGTCTCGGCCGAGAAAGCTTCGACAATCACTATATAGTGATTGAGTATTACAAACACGATCGAACTCTCATTCACAAGTCGTCGAACCCTTTACAAGAGAGAACCCAAGAACTCAGAAAACTTGAAGAGAAATGAACTAAAGAAGAAGGTCTCATGTGCCTCTGTTTAAGTGCGGATCGACTACGTTCCTCAACTCTAAAACTACGCCGTTTTCAGTTGATCCGACGCATTTGGTAAAACGCTGCGTTCTGGTCCGGTTCACTTATGCAATTTTCAATCGGCTTCGGTTATCCGGTTTCCTAGTTAATCATACCAGAACCTTCTGCATGACATAGAGACTTCTCCCAGCAAACCTTCAACAAAATTTAATTGCTATAAATAACATTAAAATGCCAAGGATGTATTAAGTTTGGATCGATCAATCAAAGAATTGCTATGTTTGAGTTCATTTTTCTTTCTTCTAGCTTTTTTTTTTAAAATTTAAAGAATATTTTTTTAGTTTTTCAAGCAAAAGATGAGAGAAGATATTTGTTTTCTTTCAAATTCATCCATCCTTCCTTATTTTGTATCACATGTATTTGCGTTTCAATCTATCTTGGTGAAGTAATAATATATTAAGAGTTTTCGGTTATTGAACACATTTAATCTTTGGCATTGAATTATGCTCTTATAAGAGAAATTATTGATATTAGGTACTAAAAAAATATTATTAATTTTAAAGTTATACTTTTGCTTACAAGGGATATCACAATAATGTGATTATTGAAAAATCTACCAAAATACAGTTTTAAATAATAATAATAATTTGGTTTGTGTTAGAAATCCAATAATAATATATTTAGATTGATAAATATTTTATAATAAAATATTAGTATAATGTTAACCTATATAATCTTATCAGTATTTAAAATTTATAGATATTTATTTGATTAAACCAATTTAATGAAATACAACACTATGATTATGTCACATTTGTGTGTTATGTATATTTTATCACAATAATTAACAAGAAATCAATCCATTTTTAATTTAAATAAATCTGAGTTATATCCTCATTTAGTTGAGTCTTTTATTTAGTTCGATCTGTATTTTATTAAATTTGATTCTCATTATTCTAATCATCCCAATTTTCCTTATATTTATACTCCATGACCTGTTCTAAGAATTTTGATTATGCGATGGGAGAGTTATATTAGTTCTTCATACGTGAAAGATCTGTCATCGTCTCGTAAACTATATCCATGATAAAAGTTAGAGTTTCAAATAAAACACCACTTACCAAACTCAAACAAACTCTAATAAGACTCATCCCACAATGACATTTCATTCGAAGTATACATTTCAAGATTCAATTTGATAAAGTCTTTGAAAAATATTCAAAATAAAAATCCAATGACCTAAGAGATACTCACCCAACCAAACTAGCATTTCACATTACATCTTATTAAAACCTTAATATTTTCTATTCATCATATCTTGATGAGAGTTAAGCAAATGTTAGTAGAAAAACTATTTATCATACATTGATTAATCGCTAATAGTTATAGTGGAATTTATGTATTTATTTGATATCTTTAGATTGATAAATATTTTTGTTAATTTTATAATATTTTGTATAATTTAATATTTTTGGTTTAAAGATTTAACAAACCATCAATTTTCCATTTGGCACATCGCTTCTCCTAACCTTATAGTCGTCATCCACGTCATCGGCAACTACCATATACATGATCTATCAAATTTTAATTTTAGTTGAAAATAAAATATGTTTTCTTAACTTGATTACTTATAATCGAATGCGGTCTTATATATATACACACACATATACCATATTAATATATATAGACACGTGGATATATATTTTGATTAATTGACATGTGTATTTTAAATTTAAGAGTATTTAAACCAACAAAAAAATTTAAGATATAAATGCACATATATATATATATATATACAATTATACAGTAGCGGATCTACATGTAAGTGTATGGGGCACATGCCCCCATTCAATCAATTAAATTTTTTTTATTTTTTATACACAATCTGTAAAATTTTGAGTAAAATTATGAAATGCCCCTATATAAAATTAAGTTTTATCATACATAAAAACTGGATTGTCCCCCGTTAGAGAATTCTCTAGATCCGCCACTGCAATTATATATATATATGTACGTACATGCATATGTATATATATGTATGTATTGCCAACAAAAATATGTGCATGACAACATAGAAATATTAT
The DNA here is from genome assembly GCF_000463585.1 of Tarenaya hassleriana. Lineage (NCBI taxonomy): Eukaryota > Viridiplantae > Streptophyta > Magnoliopsida > Brassicales > Cleomaceae > Tarenaya > Tarenaya hassleriana. Next base: position 590,606 of record NW_010966822.1, on the reverse strand, counting down.
GAAATCAAGGTTTAAATTGCAGTTCGTTATAATATTCATTTGTATGCAAAGAACTAAATGATCGATAAGTTGATCATGATATTGTGAGATCGAATAATCATCTCTCATACGGCAAGAGAGGTACATAAAATTCGTTTGGTTATCAGATATATTGTTTTAAAAAAACAATTAAATTTTAAAATTTAAAACTAATTTAAAAAATATATAAAAAAGAAAAAAAAAACATAGAAAAGAGAAATCTTTTACTTTACCCAAAGACTGAGGGCCAAAGACGTCCAAACCAATTCCTCCACATTTTGTCACCTCCCAAACATAAGAAGGCAAACCTGTGAATAATTCCAGATAATCTTCGGCTTCTTCCTTTGTTTGCAGTCGAAGAAATTCAATAAGTTGGATAAAGGGTATCCAGATTTCTTCCTCGATATTGACGGTGATATCATATCTAAACTAAATTTCAAATTCGTGAACTTAAATAAATATATATACAGGTAACAGACACAACAACAACAATTTAACTTAATGTGATTTCTCGAACTTTGTGATTAATGTATATATAATTAAACTACTCATTCTCTTTCTTTTAAATGATATTTGACTCTATTATAAAAATCACAGAACAAAAATCTTTCATATTCTAAATTCTAAACAAAATACTTTTCTATATAGAAAGATAGAAGATTGATGATGGAAAAAAAGTTATTATCAATCTGAAATAAAAGTTGGATGATGTATTTCACCAGATCGAAGTAGGTACACTTGAAGATCTCTTAACTAACTTTGCAAAATCTCAAGAACACGAATGAAACCGCACTCCCAAGTAGTTGTAGTTCTAACTCAACTCATGCGAGTGTGCCATCTGACATTAGAGCTCGGTGGCCCCCACATAACCATGCGCACGTGGGGCCATGTATGACGTCACCCTCCCTTCTCATCATGCCACCATCAGCGGAAATCTAGTCAAGTAGTCAACTTTTCGCCACGTCATCACCGTCCCCACGTGTACACCTCCCGACCCTCCTCAGCTCCGCCACGATCTCCCTCGCGTTGGGGCGATCATCCTTGTCCGCCGCCACGCACCGGAAAGCCAGCTCCGCCAACGCCGGGACTCCGCCGCCGTCTCCGCCGGACATCGCCGCGGCGTCTAGGGCAAGAAGCGGGTCGACAACCTGGTTGAGAAGGCCCATCTGGATCTTGGACACGACCAGATCCGCCAACGCCATTTCCCGCTTCTCACGGCGTTGATCCACCGCCCTCATTCCGGTTATCAGCTCCATCAACACAACGCCGTAACTGTACACGTCACTCTTTTCCGTTAGCCGAAACGACCGGTGGTAGTCCGGATCCAAGTATCCCGGCGTCCCCTGCGGGCCCGTGCACACGTACTCCGACGACGATGCTGACGTAACCGTCGTCGTCACGGACAAGACCATGACCCTGGACAGACCAAAGTCTCCGACTTTGATTCTCATGTCCCTTTCCACGAAGATGTTCGACGATGTGATGTCCCTGTGGACTACCGGAGGAGTAACGGCGAAGTGAAGATACTCTAAAGCCAAAGCCGTTTGAAGAGCTATCTCGACGCGAACTTGCCACGTCAACGTCGATTTCCGGTATAAACTTTTCCGGCCGTGAAGATGGTCGGCGAGTGTGCCGTTGGGAACGTATTCGTAGATGAGGAGGAGACCTCTCGGGTCAGAGCAGTAACCATGGAGCTTGACGAGGTTCGGGTGATTGATGGAGGAGAGAATCAGGATCTCGTTGCAGAAAGATTTCATAGAGAAAGCCTTGCCGGCGGCGGCGGCGGAGGCGCCGTAGTGGTGGAGGTGCTTCACGGCGACGAGCTGGCCGTCGCGGAGGTGGCACAAGTAGACCGACCCGAATCCGCCATCTCCGATCTTGCGCTTCGGGTCGAACTTATTGGTGGCGGATTCAAGCTCTTCGTAGGTGAAGACCGGAGGAAGGAGACTGGCGGAGCGGTGGCGGCGGAGGAACAGAGCCGCCGGGTCTTCTTCGTTTACAGAGGACATTCTCGACTTCCGTGATCGGAAAATCGCTATGCCGACGGAGACAGCCATCAAAAGACATGTCAGCGCGAAGATCAGACATAACACGGCGACGTGATTGACTCGTTTGTCCCGGCCGACGACCCAGACGGGTGAAAATTCGGATCTTGATTGAAAACAGAGGAAGCCCTTGTTCGGATCGGATGAATTGTAGCCACAGACTCCGTCCTTGGCAACGCAGGATCTGCATTTGACGAAATACGGATCCTGAGATTCGTCCCATTCCACTTCGAAACCAAATCTGGAGAAAAAATCATCCAGAAACCCGAAAAGATCTCCCTGACATCCTTGCTCGGCCAACGACGACGAACCGCGAGTGCGTTCACAGCCATGGAGAATCCGGGCGGGATTCTTCAAGAGCTTGCAGTCCCAAGGGCAATGGCTACAGTTCGGTAGAATCAGAGGCGAGCACGGCCGGAGAAGCGAGAGACGAGAGCAGGACGAGTCAGAGACCCGGAACGGCGAACCGGAGAGGTCGATGAACTGGACGGGTACGGAGGAGAACCGGTGAGAAGAACAGTAGCTCCGGTTCGAGTGCAGACGCGGCGAAGACACAGGAGAGAGAAGGAGAGTGGTGGACTGAGGGTCGTAGCGAAGGAGAGAGAAGGAGAGGTTGTTGATGAGGACGACGGCGCGTGGAGTCGCGCAATGGATCTGGAAATTGGGATGGCCACAGCCCGGCGAAGAAGAGAAGGGGAAAGGCGGAGATGAATTAAAGGGTGGACAAAGCGATGGAGAAGAAGAAGAAGAACATGCATTAGAAGCTTCGGCTATGGCGAAAACAGAGCAAACTAGTAAAGTCACTAAAGAGAAGCTACGAGGTGGTTGAGACATGGGTGGAGTTGAACTATGAAGATATTTACGCCGTTGATGCGGTCATGTAAGAAGTAGTTAGCAGATCTGAATCTGATTGTGGTTTTTTTTTAACTTCTTTCTTCTTTTTTTTTCAAAACTCGGTGACCAACGTTGTTGGAAGAGGAAGAAGAAGGTCACGTGAAGGTGTGGGAACTGGGCAAGTGAGGACAAAATGCTGGAAAACAAGAGTTGTCTCGAGCTTTGTTCATTTTTTATTATATTTTTTTAAATTAAAAAATCTAACTTTTTTTTTTATCAATAATCTAATAGAGAAAATTCTATGCTCTTCGACAAATGCTTTTATTGCTTTTACCCTTTTCTTCCTTTGCTTTTGTGATTGCTCCTTTATTTTATATGGTCATTGATTACAAGTTGCAATGCTTTGTTTTTTTTTGTCTCCTTTGCTAAAATTCGAATTCAAAATTTGTAACTTGATGGGGAAAATAACTCAAATAGACTAAATGTGTTGCAACAATTTCAGCGATACATAAAAAAAAAGTAAATTTTTTTTTCAATTCTGTATCACTTTTGGGTTTAAAAAGTTCGAAATAATTTTTTTTCATATTTTTTACGATTTTATTACGACTGTTATATAATTAGCATACAACTAAAAAAAAAAGTATTTACGATCGTATAACAACTAAAGATCTTGTAAACAATTAAATGTATTTTTTTACCACCTTATTTAGAATCAATTATAATTGTATTTAGAATCAATTGCAATTTTATTTAGAATCAATTACGACGTTGTAATTATAATTACATGGTTTTATCAAGGATAATATGGTTTTTTCGAAAAAAATTTAATGGATGGGTTATATTTTTTGGGTGTATCCAAGAAATTACTGCGACAGGTTTGGTATATTTGAGTGATTTACTCAACTTGATGTTAGACATATATTAAAGCATATAAATTTGACGAAATTAAGAAATTCTGCAGATCATGGAACAATTTAAGATTGAAAGATATTAGGAAAAAGATTAATGATCAAATTTTTAAAAAAAAACACTGTTTTTTGGTTAGGTAAAAACTGAGCATGAGCTTATTCGGTTACAGCTTAGTTAAATAAAAATGTGTTGTCCACTAAAATCATATAAATTTATGAAATGCGTATAAGAGATGGGCCAGTCATATAGAATATAGTCAAAAAAGCAACATAAGATTTTAGAAAGAACGAAAAATAATTTAATCATTTATTCAAAGTGGATGCAAATGGTCGGCTTCAAATTAATTGTAGAAAGTAGGAAAATAAATATTTGTAGAAATAATCCAAATAACTCATAACTGTGAATATTTCTAAAATCTCGATATTTTTTTCGAATCATACCATTTAATATTTTTCGAACGGTATATTTTTTATAGAACTAAATTTTCCAAAATCGAATCAAATTTTATAAAATTTTCGAAAAATCGAAATTTTTTAAAGAAAATCTAAATTTGTTAATAAACACCAAAATCGAACCGTACCAAAACCTAAACCGAAACAAACCGAAACAAACCGAATAACGTACTATACTAATTTAGTACAAATTTTAAAATATTGAATAGATTGTTCTCAAATCAAATTCCGAAATGTTCCACCCTAGTGAAAATGGTAGGTAGACACTTGCACTTATAAATAAATTAATTTTAGCTTTTTGTTTTTGTTTTAGGAAAATCACCAAGAAAAATTTTGTACTTTTCATAAGTCAACAAAAAAATCTTGTACTTTTTTATTACAAAAAAAACTCAATATCTATACTTATTCGCCGAAATACACATGTACTCTTCAGATATCACAAAAAAACTATGTATTTTTTATAACCAAATAAACCCTATACTTATATTTATTCGCCGAAATATACCTATACTTTATAAATTCTAGCAAATAAGCCTCTAAACGCAAACGTAAAAAAAATGGGATAAAAAATATGTTTGAACCTAACCCAACCGATATATACTCGAACCAAATCGAATCGATTAAAATATTTTATCATATTGGATATGAATATTTTAAATCCGAAATAATCGAACCGAACTCAACCGATATATACCCGAACCGATTAAAATAATATACTAGATTGGATATGAATATTTCAAATTCGAGTGAATCCAATATCATTATATTAATTTTTCTAATTAAATTTAGAATATATTATATATTAATTGATGATATATAGGTAGATAAACGGTTATATTCGATTATGGTTAATTCGAGTTCGGTTTATTCTTTTTATAGTTATTTCAGATTTGAAATATTTATATCCAATCTGATATATTATTTTAATCGATTCGATTTGGTTCGAGTATATACCAGTTAGGTTAGGTTCGGACTGATTTTTTACCGCGGTTTTTTTGCGTTTGCGTTTAGGGGTTTATTTATTAGAATTTATAAAATACAGATATATTTTGACGAACAAATATAAGTATAGGGTCTGTTTGGTAATAAAAAAAGTACATAGTTTTTTTATCTGATATTTGAAGAGTATAAATATATTTCGGTAAATAAATATAAGAATATATTTTTTGTTTATAATAAAAAAAAAATACATGATTTTTTTGGGGAAATTCTTTTTTGTTGTTTATTTTCTTCCAATGTTGGATATTGGGCCATAAGTACTTCTCAAGATTCTATTACAATATTTATATTTGGACATGCTAAATAAAACTATTGAATAATACACCATAATCTTATATAATATGAATTTATAGCCTAGATTTCATATATTTAAAAAGCCAAGTTTTCTTTCTACTCAATTTCGTTTATCGTTGGAGACTAATGTAAACACGTCCTTATTGGTCAAGATCTCGTGCGCAGATTTCTGTACGTATCCACTCGCAAGCCATTGATTATACCAACGAGAAAACGTGAAAAATCATTGGTACCGTCAATAACCGGATGCCTCAGTTGTCAAATGTTGCTATCATGCGGAATTTACATAATGTTTTAATAGTCCCTTTTTTTGTTTTTCGCAATTGAAATCATTGGTTATAAATCAAAATCCCACGTAAGTCGTCAGACAATATAATCGAAACACGTCTCTTTTTGTCTCTCTTTTTTTATAACAAAAATTATCATGAAAATTAAGTAGCAATGATTACGAAAAGTTTGGTTCATTACATTCGTGTTTGCGGTAAAATGCTAGCGGATTCATGTTATAAGGCCTCTAATATTATTATCGGGCATATGCTTGAGCGCATATATATGGTGTTGGTCTATGTAATTAGCCAAACTTTAAGAAGCCCAGATGTATTATGTATATATTAAGTTAAATTATGAATTCCTAATTCGCATGCCCGTGTGAACTATTTTGAGAACCGGACCAGACAGACGGGTTCGATCGTTCTGAACCGGATGGGATGCCGGTTTTGGAGTTCAACTAAAACTTAGATCTCCATCAAACCAAACCGGTCAAAACCAGGTGTTCATGCAGAAATGGAAAACCGGGCTGTTTCCTTTTATGAATCATATAAAACAATGCAGACACTGAATTTTGTACTTCAAATTTAATCATTGATTTTGTTTTTGTCAAGTTGAGTCCATGATTGGTTAAAGATCATGCAGGAACTAGACGTCCATAGCCGAAAAAAAATATAATATGGTGAAGTTAATAGAAAGTATTTACCAAAAAAAATGTTAGTACAAAGTAGAAACAAACAAGAACGTGAAAAAAAAAAGATGATGGAGTTTAGAAAAAAATTTAACTATGAAACAAAACAAGAGCAGATTTCCCTCCGTTTCATTTTAGATATAGTAAGACTTAAACACACAAATTAAAAAAAAGGATAATTCCATTTAAAACCCTGTACTTTTCTCTCGTCTCAATTTAAACCCTGTACTTTTTTTTTATCCAAAAAAACATTGTACTTTTAAAAATTGGCAATTAAAACTCTATACTTTTAAAAATTAGCAAATAAAACCCTGAACGAAAAACAATATTATTTAATGCTGACATGACATCCTAGTCATCTGCCACATCATCAATCCCTAATATTTAATAATATTAATTAATATAAAATAAAAATAAAATAATAAAAATAAAAATAAAATTTTAAAAATTATATATATTCATAAAATTATACACATATATAAACATGTTTATAAAAATTTTAAAATTATATACATATATAAATATATTTATATATACATATATACATATATATACATATGATACATATATATCTATATATGTGTATA
>NW_010966822.1:581471-583361 GCF_000463585.1 Tarenaya hassleriana | reverse complement strand
TATACACATATATAGATATATATGTATCATATGTATATATATGTATATATGTATATATAAATATATTTATATATGTATATAATTTTAAAATTTTTATAAACATGTTTATATATGTGTATAATTTTATGAATATATATAATTTTTAAAATTTTATTTTTATTTTTATTATTTTATTTTTATTTTATATTAATTAATATTATTAAATATTAGGGATTGATGATGTGGCAGATGACTAGGATGTCATGTCAGTATTAAATAATATATTTTTTCGTTCAGGGTTTTATTTGCCAATTTTTAAAAGTATAGAGTTTTAATTGCCAATTTTTAAAAGTACAATATTTTTTTGGATAAAAAAAAGTACAGGGTTTAAATGAAATTATCCCTTAAAAAAATAATGATTTGTCCAAAATATCCTTATTTATTACATAAAAATTGTTATTTCTAAATATATAGAACATTTAAATATTATTAACTAAGGATGCATTTGGAAAAAAATATTAAAAACTAATGGAAAATTTTAAAATGTCACAAAAATATTATTGTAAAATGTCATCTAATTATATGAAACGTAGTATATCGGAACGATATAAAAAAATGTTGAGATATTCTAAAGGTTTTACGAAAGATAACCCGTACCCATGTATTCATTCGCGTAATAAATGCGGTTATATATATAAATATATATGCGTGTGTGTAAAATTTAACACGAATGAAATAGATATATAAGCTTCTTATTACTATCAGAAATATCAGAGCAGTATATGAAGAGGTTTAGTTAGGGTACGAATCAGAATTTTAAAATTTTAATGAGAAAAAAATACATTATATATTAAACGATTATCAATAACACAACATATTATTTCCAAAACTTTGACAAATTACAAAATTTAGTTTGACAAATTTAGCGACAGATCCGTATTAGATGTCTTCTTCGGTATCTTCTTACAAGATCACGAGGACTTGACTAAGCATGCGAAGCCCAAGGATCAGATCTTAGCATAGACTTTTGACTTCCACAGCATATGGCCCACCAAATACATGGACAACATGTACTTGTTCTTCAATACCGTTGACCATTGACTTATATGTGTATTTGGGGTCAATTGCAAAAATGCCCTTAAATGATACATGGGACTTCAATGGATACCCTTCATAAAAAAAAGAAAAGAGACAACATCAAATATAACCTTATAAATGTAGTTTACCTATAATACCCTTTATTAATTTATATAATATAATAAAATAAAAATATTTTTCTCTCCTCTCTCCACCTCTCTCTCTCCCTCTCTCTCTCCTTTCTTCCGTTTTTTCGCGCCTGTATCACGCTCTCTCTCTCTCTTCGAGCTCCTCCTCTACAGTGTGAAATTCTCATCAAATTTGTTGAGAAAAACAAGCGAAATCTCCAATAATCTCATCCAATAAGCATAGATCTCGTGTATAGGTAAGCTTTCTTCTTTAAATTTCGTTATATACTTTGGGCATTTAGGGTTTTTCTTTTTATGAAAGGGTTTTGTTGTTTTCATGTTTATATTCGACCCATATGGTATAAATGAGTAAAATGGAACATATATATCAATAGCATATCGTATTTTGTAGACTTAATTGAGTTGAATCAATATTATCATGATTCACATTAGTCAAACTGGTCACATTAGTTAAACTATATCAAACTGGTCAAACTCTTCGAAATAATCAGAATCGGCAAACTCGTCTAACCGGTCATATTGACGAAACTGGTCATACTCGGCAAACTGATCATACTCGTCAAACTGATCATCATATATCTCACATTTTGTGTTTATTTTATACAGTCATAATGGATGCAAGTGATGAAAGAATGACGATTATTTATTACAAGTCTGGTGGCAAGTGGACATTGAATTCGAGTGG
>NW_010966822.1:578474-580278 GCF_000463585.1 Tarenaya hassleriana | reverse complement strand
ACGAAAATCGATAAAGTGTGACGAGTTTGACGGGTACTGACGGTGTGACGAGTTTGACGGGTTGACCGTTTGTGAAAACAAATCGTTGGTGTAAATTAAGTTTTGATGGTTCAGTGTAGTGTATAGAACATGCAAAAAAAATATCGATGTGGTGTATATGAGTTATTATAACATATTTAACATGTTTTTATTAATCGTAATTCATCTGAAAAAACAATATCTTCTACGCTAAGACAATGTGTTACACAAACTCTACTAAAACTTTAGGGTTTCACATGAGATAACATGCATTGTCAAGAAAACAAAAGATATTAAATTTAGAGACCTAGGATTAGTTTCAATCCACGATACTTATTCATCGGGGTGATAATCAATATGTTTACAATTTACAATTGTTAAATTTGCGAAATTCGATAAGGTGCGACGGTTTGATTAGTGTGACGGTGCGACGAGTTTGAAGGTGCGACGAGTCTGACGGTGAGATTATGTGGTTCTTCTGTTAAGACCTTTTTTAGAGATTGAATATGTATTCACAATGAAGATGGAAATATGACGAAAGTGTGACTTTTTGTTGAATTATGTTCATTCTTCATCTATTAATGCATTTTTTATAACACCAAATCTTCTGGAATCGAACCAAACTTAACTTTAAAATTTTTTTTTGGGAGAACATGCATTGTGAGAAACAAAAATGTGTTAAAAACTGAGAGCTAGATTTAGATTCATCGTAAGATACTTGATGACTGAGATGATAATTGATAAGTTTATAGTTTGCAGTAGCCAAATTTGCGAAAACCGATAAGGTGCGACGAGTTTGACGGGTACTAACGGTGTGTTGAGTTTGACTGGTGTGACGGTTTGTGAAAATAAATCGTTGGTCTAAATTAAGTTCTGATGCTTCTGTGTGGTGTATAGGGGTCATTATAACATATTTAACGAGTTTTTGTTATATGTAATTCATGCGGGAAAAAACTATTTCCTACCCTAAGCCAATGTGTTAGAAGACGAGTTTGACGGGTACTGAAGAGTTTGACGGGTTTGACAAGACATGAAGATTTTACCCGATAAAATATATATGATTAAAAGGATGTTTGGAGAGTACACATGATTCAAATACAACTAATTAAAAAGAGGATAATGGATTCATGAAGAAGAATCTTGATGTTCCTCTGGAGGCACCGTTACTTCTTGGCGTTCCTCATGGATTCCCTTTCTTCCCTTTCGACCTTTGGTTTATCTCTTTGTTCGTTGCTTTTTGGAAGGTGGATCTGTCGATCCAAAGGCAATGTATGAACTTTTAACATCCTTTTTTCTTTTTTCGCATCGGTTGTTTACTCTGTTGAACCGACTCCTTAGGAGTAGCAGGAACCTCCTCATGCATTGAAAAAGCCACATTCTCTTCTAAAAAACGAGGTCTCAACTCGAGCTCGGTGTTTGTGTTATAGTAACTACCCGTTGAAATATCATCCTCTTTGTTGCGCTTTATCTCAGACCAATCTTTTGCTTCAATGGTGATTCATGTCTTCTTCAGAACCCTTTCAATTTTTTCAATTATTCTTCTTTCGATTTTTTCAGTTAACCGAATGGTTTCATATGGTTAACACTTCATTGTAATCTTGGGAGTCTGATGAATGTCTTTCAAATCATATACAAAAAGAACCTGGAAAAATAAAATTAACACTCATTATCAGTTTTGTTTGACCGGTGTGACCAGTTTGACCAGTTTTATCATATTAGTCAAACTCGTCAAACTGGTCACACCTTTCAAATACAATCAGTGTGACTAGTATGACCATTTTGTATG
>NW_010966822.1:563579-578427 GCF_000463585.1 Tarenaya hassleriana | reverse complement strand
CGGTGTGACTACTTCACTAGTATGACCGGTGACAGGTATACCCAGTTTGATAAAACTAGTCAAACTCGTCACACCCTTGAAGTGTGACTAGTGTGACGAGTATGACCACTATGGTAGAAACCAGTGTGACCAGTGTGACGGTGTGACGACTTCACTGGTATGACCATTGACGGGTGTACCTAGTTTAATATGACTAGTCAAACGTGTTACACCCTTCAAGTACGACCAGTGTGACGAGTATGACCATTACGATACTGATAGAGACAAAACTCTCATATGACTTGATTTCAAACCGAAAACCTAATTTTCCTTAACTGTAAAACTCGAATACTATAACTCATTCGACTAAGATCTTGTCTACCGTAAATATTTGTCCAAGTACACATATATCAAATTTAAAAAAAACAATTAACTTTTTCGGTGATATATAATGAAAACTTTACTTGAAAATCTTCGCAAATAGAAGCCGAAAACGATGAAGACGAAGCCATTTTGAAGTGAAGAGAAAAAATCGCACAAGAAATCGCCAATAAAATTGGCTGGAGAATGTCCGTTAGAGAAAAATCGTGAAGAAGAGAGGAAGAAGAAGGTGAACAGTTTTTTTTAACTTAATAATTTTTTATTTGACAACTACCCACTTTCTCTCTCTTTTGTCTATCTTCCTTCAGATTATTACACGTGTAATTTTTTAGAAGGGTAGGATTGTCTTTTTAACGTTTTTCAATTTTTTTTTAAAACCCTAACTGTTCAAGGGTATGTCTTGAAGTCCATGTTACGTTTTAAAGGTATATTTGTAATATCCCCGTGTATTTGCCATAAATATTACATTTCTTTTTGTCTTTTTATGGTGAGGGTGTCTATTTACAAACGTAATGCTTACCTATTAACACAGAACATGTGGGTCCATTTGATTTTGTATGGTTATCATATGGATGGTCCAATCGTTTTGAGCCACTCATCGTCACCCAAATCAATATATATAGTTATATAAATCCGCAAGTGTCATTTTTGGTATGGATACTAGTTTACATGCTATCTTTTTGTTTTATAATTCGAAATTTTATTACACATTCAATCTAGCTAAATTTTCCAAAAGATTAGAGAAATATATATGAATGGACCCTCATCAAATTAAAACTCAAATCTGAATCGGAGGAGTTTTGCTCCATACTTTATCAATTGAACCAATCAAATTTGGATTATATCATTATATACAAAACATCTCTCATCAATCCCGACACTATAAAAGAAATTAAAAGATGGATTACTAGAATTTTGACCGTAAGATAAAATTCATCCGCACATCTAAGAACGGACGGTCATGAACCCAAATGGCTACCACGCATATTCCTTTCATGTATATATGATCCCGCTATGGCTATATTTTTTTTTGTATTTTATTTTATTTTAATGTCCTTGTTATATCATAACAAAGCAACTAAAAACTTTAACACGTATGAGGTATTATCCTCTGTGATCGTGTTCGAGTGTGAACCCTCTTGGTTTTTCTTTTGGACTAATCGGATATATTTGTCCATATGATGCTTACGCTAGATGCATGCATCGTCCGAAAGAGAAGTAAAGGAGACCAATCCACATATTTATTCAAATTTTCTTTGACTTTTTTGTTATACCCCTCTCGCGATATTTCAGATATAATAATCTTCCGCATGTTACCTGAAAAGTATGTAAACAATCGCTCCCATTCTATATATATATACATACAATTTCAACACGAAGGACGTACGGTGTGCTCAGAGAGAGAGAGAGAGAGAGAGAGAGAGAGAGAGAGAGAGAGAGAGAGAGAGAGAGATGATCCTAGTGGAGGACTGTGACACCGAAACGATGTCGTTCAGCGATGAGAGCTACGATTCTTCTTCTCCGGTTTCCACTCGTCAAGACGGGTCGGATCATACAGGGTCGCCCGGTTCCGACGGATCCCCGAAATGGAGCCTAGAGCCGGTAAGTGTGTTTGTGCGTATATGGTCTCAGCCTCGATAACGTTTTAAGTTTACATACAGGAAGCGATAATAAGGCCGAACTTATATATATATATATATATATCGCTTACTCACGTGTATTCCTTACAAAAAGTGTTGGGAAACAAATGATTATCCGCTATTTTCTAAGGTTCATTTTTTTTAATAATGTTCCTAGGATGATATTTATACCCGTGAATCTTGATCCCTTTTTTTTTATTAAAAGTTTTTACGTATCACTTTGTGTGAATGATGTAGCCCTCGAACCAAAAAAAAAAGTTATTCCAATCCATATACAAATCCTTAAGTAGCACAGAACTCAAGTTTTGGCTGGTCTAGTGGTGAGAGAATATGCAAAGTATGCTCTCATCTTGGGTTCAAATTCAAATATAGAGAGAAGCATTCACCTAGGTTTTTCCGATCTTCTGGGAGATATATACGGGTCAAAAAATCCGGTGAACTTTCGGATTATAAAAAAAAAAGTTTTTAAATAGCAAAAAGGGTTTTTTTTCCCTTTTTTGGAGGAGATATTATTATTATATATGACATTAATGTTTCTGTATTATTACTAAAGTTTGCTCATATATAGAAAATACTTGGGAAATCTAGTTTAAATTAGGTGATATTACGATACTGGCCTCAGTTTTGTTTTGACGTTGAAATTAGCAATATTTAAACAGTATCCCTCGGGTCGTACTTTATGAAATAGAACCCTTTTAAAGAAAGTTTAACAAAAAAAAAACCTTTTAAAGAAAATTCACGGGAGGGTCGTTTTCGATCTGCCTCGTACGCAGAGAGAAGACACCCGTACTTGGAGACACGTACCGGGGACTGAGGAAGGAAATGAACTCCGTCTTCATGGAATCGGAAAAGGATCTCGACGAATTTGTTGGGGTTACGACGTCAACACCTCTTCCGACCGTTGCATCGCTGCGATCGATTCCTATTATCACCAGGTTCGTTCGCTTCCATCGTTATTTTCTTCTTCATTTGATGTATCTGGCGGAAGTTTATGATGTTTTCTGATGATTTCGATGTTTGTATGTTGTGGGTTTTCTAAATCTGTGGTCTTTAACTACTGGAGATCGGTTCTAGGGTTTGAGTTGAAGGGGGCTGACTGATCATGGGGTGGTCTTACGGTTTCTACTTATGATTCGTTATCGTTTGAAGGGTTTTTATCTTCATCGTTCATTTGATAAATTTGTCAAATTTGATTGAATTTTGGAGGTGTATTTAGTTAGTGATTTGAATTTTGATGATTGTTCAAGTTGCATCTCTTCAGATCGTGTTCCTTATCCTTAAAGTTACAATCTTTGCGTTTCGTTTCAGTCATTGGTGTCCTGGGTTTTGATAAAGTTTCGTGATTGATGAAGGTTCTTAGTTATGGGAGGGAGAAGAAGGTGATTCTGGAAGCTCCACTTCATGATCAAGATTGTGTTTTGGGTAACATTTTGGCTGCTCATTTCGTTACCTCTTCTGATCCTGCCAGAGCTAATGCCTATGCCCGAGCTGCAGCTTCCTGTCTCGTAAGCTGCTCTGTTTTCTCTTTGTTTGTTTATATATGCATCTGTACTATATATACATTCCATCAAAATAAAATGCTGATGTTGTAAGTCGAATACTTGTGATTCATGTTTCTTAATTTGGGTATTATTTCAACTTGGTCTCAGGAACAAGCAACACCATATGAGAAAGCTGTTTTCGAGGCTGTCAATTACTTGATCTCTGAGAATAGGGATGACCATGTGGCTCTTGAGTTGCACTCCCAGGTTAGGATGATAACTAGTTCCATTGATTTTTTTAAACCTTTTTTTTTGTCTATTCGAAATGATTTTTAAACTTTTCTTTTTTGCAGGTCTTGAAGAGGTTCCCGAAAGATCTGGTTTCTTATAAGAGAGTAGAGTGTTTGTGTTTCGATTTGGGTCGACCCGATCTCTCTTTGGCTCTTATCCAGCAGGTGCTTCAGTGTTCATCTAACGAAGAATCTTGTTTTGTGTTCGCTCTCTTTACTGATTGTAAATCGGGCAGGTCCTACCCGAGAATCAAGAAGCTGACTACATATACGGTATGCTTGCATTCCCATTGTTAGAGCTTGGTCGGACGGCTGAAGCTGAGTTAGCTGCCAGGAAAGGCTATGCCATTAACAAAGAGGACCCTTGGACACATCACTCTGTGAGTGTCTAACATCTTGTGTTCTTTTGTATCATCCGGGTCTTTTTGTTTGTAGATTTTCTCAAGGACATGTTACTTTTGGCAGCCCCTTTATCCACCAAGTGTTCTTTCGTTTTTGCAGTTATGTCATGTTCTTCAGTATGAATGTCGTTTCGATGAAGCAGTAGAATTCATGGAAGAATGCTCTGCTTCATGGGCTTCTTGTTCATCCTTAAGGTAAAAGATTTTTAACCAAATCTGGAAACTTTCACAAATTATCGAGCTGCTCTGATCTTCTGAAATCGCCAATAACGACTGAAAAGCTTTCAAATTGCTTAGGTACTCACATAACTGGTGGCACGTTGCTGTTTGTTATCTGGAAGGAGGGTCCCCTGCAAGTAAAGTGCATCAGATTTATGATCATATCTGGAAAGAATTAGAGAAACATGATGCTGTTGCTCCAGACGTTAGTTCCCTCGATCTTTCTCTGTTACTTTTCTCTTGCAACATGGGACTCTCATCACTTAAATCCAATCTCTCTTTTTTTTTTTGTTTTTTTCTTTTGCAAAAATTTTCAGGTTTATTTGGAGGCTCTTGGCTTGTTGTTGCGGTTGGACACACGAGATCAACTTGATGGCTTTGAAGACAGAGTGAAGATTGTTGCTGACTATATGACCGATCAGGTAAGCTATGCATTATGTGAGTTACATTATCACATATCATATAGAGTATGTATGGCTATGAAATCTTTTCGGGCACTTCATTGTTCAGGCGAATTGGTACGATGGATGGCACCTCGATATATTGACAATATGGGCGTTGACTAAGGTTGGAAACGCTTCGAAAGCACGTGAATTACTCGAGGGCCTGAAGTTACTGTTAGTACCAAATTTATTTTCTCACAGTTTAAGAAGATACTCTGGTCTTGTATCGGCTTATCGTTAAACCTCCTAACTTTATTCTCTGGCAGAACATCCAAGATGAACAAGAAGAAACAACAGCTGATGGAGAAAGCGATCCGGGTTTGTTCCGGTTGATGATCCTGTCTTAAATTTGACATCTTTTCAAGTTCTTTTCTGATATCGTTAACCGTATATCAGCTCGGGAATGCTGTGTATGAATACGCGAGTGGTAACTACATACAGGCTCTAGAGCTTCTCGGTCCAGATTTTGACGCTGTCCACTACAAGGTAAATTCTTGCCAGACGGATCGTATCTGTGTCCAGAAACTCAATGGATCAGAAGGAAAATGACATCATCGATTGGTTAATGAATAGGTCATCGGGGCATCGGGTTTACAGATGGAAGTCTTCAACGAGATTTCGTACAAGATGCTTCTACTTACCGGCCAATCCTCCATTGGTACAGAGCTCGATAACACTACATCCCAAGTGAATATAGATAGCTTCCGTGACGTTTCTTTTGATTGACGATCCTGACTTTGCAGCAATACAAGTGCTTGAGAAGAGGATAAAGGAGAGGAAAGGTGCTCCTTTCCTATGGCGTTTGCTGGTACACTCATCTGCATATATGCGTGTATATGTATATATGTATATGTATATGAAAGGGGTGTTGGTTTTAGGAGAAGAGTTACGCCATGGAAGGAAGAGGAGAAGCTGCAAGTGCTGCGGGGGAGAGAGCCAAGTCGTTGGAGGCTTCTTATTTCAAGTTTGCTTGAAAACTTTCTTCTGTTTCTTTCTGTCCTTCTTCTCTCTGGCTTTTATGGTCGGTCAATTTTTAAAGTTGACCTTTTTAAGACTCTCCAATGTGTTCTCGTGTCCTGTGTGTTAAAAGAAACAGTTTCTGAGCTTATAAAAATAAGGTCTTTTATGTAAAAATCTATTAATTATTATGGATTATAAATCTCTGTCTATAAATAGAGAGTTCTTAAAACTATACAGAAATGTTATACAGAAAAATGATGAGATATTGACAATTAGGTGGAATATATCTATTACCAGTATTTTATATTATTTATTTAAAGGGTTTATATTAGATAAATGTATTCGCATTGCAATTTTATTGAAGATTACGCGGTCAGAAAAATAAAAACGAAGACTTGACTTGATATATATATGTAACTATTTTAGCTTCAACTAGACCACAAAAAAATATACACGATATGTACTGTGTACAGCCTGGGCAGTGGGCACCATGACCGTGGACTTATTGGCCAAGACTTGGTAATAATAAACACGGCCTGGAATCTTAATTGACAAGTTCCGGTTACATGAAAAAAATAATAACAAATGACCTACATTTAAATTCTATATAACCATGACGGTCCAATATTATTCGCCGTTTTTGGCAGAGGACATGGAATTATTCGCCAAAGGCTCGGCCGTCAGATTACGGAACTGCCACGAAAAGTACCTCACCGCCGAAGATGACGAACGAGCCGTCCGTCAAAGCCGTAACGGACAGTCACGGCAATCGATATGGACGGTGGAGATGGTGCCACGTAAGCCAGACGTTATCCGACTCAAGAGCTGTTACGGCAAGTACTTGACGGCAAGCGAGACGCCGTTTCTGCTGGGCATGACAGGCGAGAGAGTTATACAAACGGCGCCGTTTCGCCAGGCGGAGTACGAGAGCGACTGGGAACCGATCAGGGACGATCTTCCGGTGAAGCTCATGTCGTGGAACGGCAAGTTCTTGCGCGCCAACGGCGGAATGCCGCCGTGGAAGAACTCCGTCACGCACGATCACGAGCCGTACACGTCAGCCACTAGGAAGTGGATCTTGTGGTTTGTGGAGATCGTCGAGAATCCTGAAACGGCGTCGTTTGCCGATCGTTTTTCTTCACCGGCGTCGAGTTTCGGTTCTTCCGTCTCCGCCGGGTCAATCCCCGGGTCACCCGCCGCGAAGAAGTTATCGAGCTTTGGCTCTTCCACCTCTGCCGGGTCGGATCCTGGGTCACCCGCATCAGTTTCGTCAAAACTTCCGTTCACTCCGTCATCGAACCCGGCGTCAAAACAGGTTCGCCATTTCCGACCGCATTATACATATTATGTGTACAAATAGGTGAATGCAAATGTAAAAATTGGGAATTTACGTTAACCGTTTGATTTGATCGAACAGACGAAGAATTCGTCCAGAATCGACGTAACAGCGATAGAGTTCTTCCACAACGCCAAATCGGTGCGATTACGCAGCGTCCACGACAAGTACCTCGTGGCAGAAGACGACGAAGAGACAGTGACTCAGGGACGAAACGGGTCATCGAGGAACGCCAAATGGGTCGTGGAACCCGTATCCGGATCCGGGAACGTGATCCGGCTCAAGAGCTGTCACGGCACCTACTTGACGGCGTCGCACGAGCGGTTTCTGATGGGAGCGACGGGTCGGAAGGTGGTGCAGTCGAGGAGCAGTGGCCGGTCCGGCGAATGGGAGCCCGTGAAAGAAGGGTCGAAGATGAAGCTGAAGAGCCGTAACGGCGGAGAGTATCTCAGAGCAAACGGTGGAATTCCTCCATGGCGGAACTCGGTCACGCACGATACGCCGAAGAGGACGGCTACTCAGGATTGGGTTGTATGGGAAGTCGACGTGGTGGAGATTACAGAGAGCTTCCATGGCGGCAGGAGAGAGAATACGAGTTAATGGGTGAGCTTCGTGCGTTCAGATTCAGACATCTCCCGTTCTGTTGAACTGAGTTTGGTTTGTTCTCATCCATCTTACATTGAGAATCGAGATCCTCTGAACTTTTGGCGCGAATCTGGTTTTCCTGAAACTACGGAAGATTGTCTTGAACCGACATTTCATTCCTAGATCTCTTTTGTTTTCCTATTTTAAGACATTCGGTTAATTGATATGAGGTGTGTAAAATGATTCAAATCTCTTGGATTTTATCTTTTGGATTGGTCATGAATGATGCAGAAACACAACTTTACAGGGCAGAATCTTCGTTGAATAATCAGTCCAAAAGCTACTAGTAACTTAATTTTTGTATATTTTTATTTTATCTAAGCTAACGAGTGATGCGATAATGACCTAAAGTTGTTTTTTTTTTTATAAAACGATAATGATCTAACCCCATATGGTGCATCGTTATGTTGATAGATCTCGACCGTTGTCATATCTAATCTTTTTTCTAGGGAAGCACATGTAAAAGTAGGCGCGTCAAACGAGCCGGACGACTCGTTCATGACAACTCAATTCGTTTTAAGCTCGCTCACTAGGTACACTATCAAACGGTTAAAAAAAACTTTGTTTTAATTCGACTCGCCAATTTTTTGAATTAAAAACTGATTCGCGATAAAAAAAAATATAATATTTTTTATTTCTATTATAAAAATATCAAATAAAATAATAATTTCATATAAAATTGAAATATCAAAATATTAAACTTAAAAAATAGATAAAAGAAATTATACATATATAATCAATAAAAAATCAAATATTAATTTTCTATAAAATATATAAAAAATAACTAAATATAGATATAATATTTTTTAAAAATACCTCAACTCACGAAACAAGTTACAGTTTGAAGTTAAACGAGATACAAATTTTAAAAACTCTGATTTAGTTCATTCTTTTTTAAGCGAAATTGTTTTGACACTATTGTATAAAAGTCGCTTGTGTATAACTGCAATCTAATCATAAGTTTGATGTCTTTACAAGTAGATGCAACCGAATTCATAACTTGAAAACAAATAGTTGTATACAAGCAAGTTTAAAAATATTTGCCACGAGTGTGGTTGGCTCAACTGGTAAGTGGGTATGCGCAAAGAGTGCTCTACTCAGGTTTGAACTCTATGCTTGGCAAATCACATATTATCAAAATTCACAGTCTGACGAATTAGTTCAACCGAATTACGATTTTTAAAATTTTTTGACTCAATTCGCTCGTTTCTAAGCGAACGGCGAATCAGCTAGCTAAACTCGTTTTAACAATAATCTTATATAAAATTCGTTTGTATATAACTATTTGTTTTTAAGTTATGAATTCAGTTACCTCAAATTGTAAAGACATCAAACTTGAGATTAGATAAACAGTTGACAATTCTATTAATACTGTGTGTATAGATTGAAAGTCTGCTATTTATATCTTCAATTTTTAATATGAAGTTTATATTACACGGAATAAAACACGAAAACTATGATAAAGACCATAGCTTTAGATGCCCATAGGCCACGCTAGCAGCCGAATGGATCATCACTAGGCAATCAACTATCCCAAAATCAAAATCTGACATACATACATACATACATACATACATACATACATACATACATACATACATACATACATACATACATACATACATACATACATACATACATACATACATACATACATACATCTTCCTTTTATCCGTAACTATATATACACGAATGAATTGCGTGTATATGGGATTTTAATGTGTAGTTCGGCGAAAGGATGAGCTCTAGAAGTCTACGTATTCAAAATTCAATGGTATTGACTTTTTTATTTATTGAACAAAGACCATTTCTAACACGAGCAAAGCCTACGCGCCCCGCACCACACCTGACTCGATTTTCTCATCATCCTAGATTTGTATTGCAGTTAATCCTTTTTTTTTATAATCTAAAAAATTCACGGAATATTTGGACAAATTATATTTTCTAATAAATCAAAAAATTTAAATGAATAACCTTTTCAAAAATTGAAAACTCGAATTTAGATTGAAAAATAGATTTGTTCACATAGTTACCAATTGAATCAACAAATCTTGTCTTATAACGGCTAATTATTGATATATAAATATGCAATCTTATTCTTGTTATGCTTTTTCTTAATCTTTTGAATACGATCGTTTTTTCAAAACAAAATCAGAAGAAATTTTGTTGGATTACGTAAAGCTGAGACCTTCACCGGTCCAAAACTGAATTACGGCTAAATGTTTTTACGTTGGGCCGCTCACCGTCACGCGCTCTCCGCGCGTGAGGTGAATGGGTAACCAAGTGGAACCTTCTTAACAAAGTTATTATAAAGAAGAGTAGATTATTATATTTTGTTCTTGTCCCTGGATCTTTCTTTCCAACTTTCACACATTATTTATTATTCATCTAATATATTTTTTTTCTCTTTCTATGGGGGAAATTTCCAAATAATTGCAAGATGAGAAAGTCCCTCCGAATATTAACTTCCAAATTCGCCTTTTCATTTCCCATTATACAATACAACCTAAAAACCCATCTCTCTCTTCCTCCAAAAGAAAACCTTAAATCTTGTCCCCTTTTGGTTGTCTAAAGATTTTAATTTTTGTACTAATTCCGAGCTTAAATCATGGAGCTTTTCATCAAAGGTGACGGCGTTAAGTTACGGAGCCATCTGGACAAGTACCTGGCAGCTGACGACGATCGTGAAACGGTACGACAGAGCCGTAACGGGGACTCACGGCGAGCCGTTTGGACGGTGGAGACCGTCGCCGAGAAGCCGAATCTAATACGACTGAGGAGCTGCCACGGAACGTACTTAACGGCGAGCAACAAGCCGTTTCTGTTGGGGATGACGGGAGAGAAGGTGGTCCAAACGGCGTCGTCTAACAAGCCGATGGACTGGCAGACTCAGTGGGAGCCGGTTCGAGACGGGTTTCAGGTGAAGATGAAATCGTGGTGCGGTAAGTGGCTGAGGGCTAACGGAGGATCGCCGCCGTGGAGAAACTCCGTTACCCACGACGAGCCTCACACGTCAAAGACCAAGGACTGGATCCTCTGGGACCTTATCGTCGTTGACGGCGATCCTGAAACGATGTCGTTTGGAGGCGAGAGCGTTTGTTCTTCTCCGGTTTCATCTCACCGTGACGGGTCGGATCTCGGGTCACCCTCTTCCGTCATGTCCATGAAGAGTTTCGGTCGCCTTTCCTTCGGTTTGCCCCTTTCTCCGAGATGGACCCCAAAACCGGTAAGTTTGTCTACGTCTTAATTACTTAAATTACGTCCCAAAAAAAAGATTCATCCTCTTTTTTTCAATTAATTTTCTGAAATTATTTATAACATTAGTTGTAAATTAACTTGTTGAATAGTGTTTTTCCGCATTTAAATTAATTAGTAGTTGGCATGCATATAGTGAACTAGAAGATGGGAAGCATGTATATATATATATATTTATTTAGGTACATCCATATTTCAATTCTTGTTTATTTTTCGAATTTATTCAATGTTTTTACATGCATATACGCCATGAATTAAAAATCATGATATTCACGTTGATTAGAGAAAAAAAAAAGGAAAAAGAAAATTAGATAATGTTCTGTATATTGTCTACCCCCACCGGCCCTTCTCCACTAACACAGCCAAAGGGACGATTAATCATCGACTCACCAACTTCAGAGCACTACAATAGAATATTTCATTGTTTTTATATTATGCATCATTAAATTAAATACATTCTCGGTCTATAGTTTAAATCATGTGATTCACTTTATTACTAAGAAACCCTTTTATAGCAAGTTGTCCTCCGAGTCACATGGCTGATAAAATGTTTGGCACTGTCGATGATATTATAATAAATGTGTATTTATTAGGACAGTTGCAACATGTTACATGTCCAGTTACCACATTGTCAATGGACCGAAACACAAAAGAACAAATGCCTCTTAGTCTGTGTTATTTTACATCATGAATATATTGGTAGATATTCAAACCATAGGGTGTATATTAATATAAGCTCAAATATATGATATAGTTACCAGAAAATGTTGTAAAACGTGACACGCGAGGAAAAAGTGGGATAAAAAGTTCGATGGTGGTTGTGATTTGATTTCTTCGTCACAGCCAATACCCTAAAGGGGGAGAGTCCCGCACTCGTGGATTTTCTCTTTGTTTATCCTTGCGGGCAAGGCATATACATAATAATATTCCACATTTCTTCATGTATATTCAATTTTGTTTTAGGTAAGTTCATGTATATTCTCTTTCTATAAAAAAAAAAAAAACCATAAACTTTATTGCATGTTTGAGATATCATATTTTTTTTAAATAATTACATACAAAGATTAATATGCTGACGTGGAAATTAAGACGCGGTCAACTTTGTCGACATTTCGCAACCTAATTCTGAGTCACATGGGTCATTAAATTATTACGCGTCCACGTCAGCCGCGTGCCGTTGTTGACGCTTGAGACTAGTAGATAAGATGATCATAAATACACGACATCTCACTTCTGTATTGTATTGTAATTGCAGAAGACGAGCTCGAACCTTGGGGAAGTTCCGGCCATGGAGTTTTTCCAGAAAGCTAAAGCCGTTCGGATGCGTAGCGTCCACGACAAGTATCTGACGGCCGACGAGGACGAGGAGACGGTGGCTCAGGACAGGAACGGCTCGTCCAAGAACGCCCGTTGGATCGTGGAGCCAGTCCGCGATTCTTTCCACGTCATCCGGCTCAAGAGCTGCCACGGCAAGTACCTAACGGCCTCGAACGAGCGGGTCTTGCTCGGCGCCACCGGCCGTAAGGTGGTGCAGTCGAAGCCCAGCCGTCTCGACTCGTCCGTCGAGTGGGAGCCACTGAAGGAAGGCTCCAAGATTAAGCTCAGGACAAGGTACGGAAAATACCTCCGGGCCAACGGTGGAGTTCCGCCTTGGAGAAACTCCGTCACGCACGACATTCCTCATAGAACGTCGACTCAGGACTGGATCTTGTGGGAGGTTGATGTCGTCGAGATTCTTGTCGATCCCCACCCAACTCCGGCTTCTCCGCCGCCGAAACAACCGTCGCCTCCGTCCCGGCGGTCGAGTTCTCCGATCTCGAGATCGCACTCTGGTTCGAGCACACCTTCCTCTGTCTCAGCCAAATCCGACCACTTGTTCGGACAAGAGGTGAGTACTATACCAGCCCATTTACGAACATACCCTTGTCGTCGTAGTTTCTAGCTGAACCATATTTTAACATATCATCTCATGGTTTGACCAGTCAAACGAGTCGCAGCCAAACTCGCCGCCGAAATTGGAAGGGAGGACCATATATTACCACATAGCCGACGAGTCGGGACACGTGGAGGACGAATCGACCGTTGGATACGCTCTGACCTTCAAAGGGAATAGCGTGGAGCAACTGACACAGGCGCTGAGGGAAGCAACCAGCATGGATGACGTCATTGTGTGTACACGCAGTCCCTTAAACGGCAAGCTGTTTCCTCTCCGTCTGCAACTTCCCCCCACCACCACAATGCATGTCGTTCTTGTCCCCTCGACCTCGAGACGTGAGTATCCAGCTACACTGGCACAATGCGTGCCGTTTTCCTCGCTTCTTTTAACCTCTTGATAATGTTTTTCCTTACTGAGTTTCTTTTTCCTCGTTTGATTTCATCAGTGGCAAGAGAATTGGCTTCGGGGCTTAGGCTATAAGATCAACTTCTCAATACGATGGAGTAATCGGACCTTATACTTATATATGATTGGTTAGTTTTGGAAATATATTTATTTATTTGTTTTTATATATTCCACGTTAATGCCCATGGCGCTTAAAATTTAGAGAATGTTCTGTTCTTGAAAAAAAAATGTATGGGATTTTTTTGTTGTAAATAATATATTTGTTTGTAAAAAAAAAACCCATGAGATTTTTAGTATTCTTATGAGATTCTGATTATGATTGTAATATAAAGTATTGTCTAAGCACTGAAGTGAATTCAGATACAAATAAGAGACCTACATCTATCTATATGGCATATATTTTTCTTGATTCGGTTTAGTCATGTGACATGTCATATGATTTTTATTTTGAAAAAAAAACTCATTGTTAAGTCCAAACCCAATTAAATATACATATTTTAAAGATAAAAAAAGCCCATCTCTAAATAAAAAATCTTTGGAATAAAATATAGGAAAACTATATACGGGAAAAAACAAAAAGGGGAACAAGAGATTGGACCGGGGCAACTTCTGTTTTACACTCAATGTGCTACATCAACTTCCACTCATACCCTCCTTTTATTAAAAAAAAATTCCAACATCTAATATACCCTCTTCTATAAATAATGACCAAAACACCCTTTTATATTTAATTTTTTATTAAAAAAATATCCCCAAAATTAGGGTAAACGGGGTCTCTCTCCTCTCTCTTTCCGGTGTCTCTCTCCTGTCTCTCTCTCCCTCATCGACATTGAGCTCTCTCTCTCCTACACTTTCTCTCTCATCTCAATCTTGCGATTTTTTCTCCAAAATCAGTAGAAATCAAAGCAAAATCAGTGGAAAATTGTTGAAGAAGTTGAAAACAGGTAAGAAAATGTGAAAATCTCATTTGTTTCTACCCACATTGATGGTTGTCGGTGTTTATATGATGAACAGTGATGCTTCTTCTACCTTTTTTCTTCTAATTGTTGACAGTTTTGAAGTTTTATCTTTTGTAGTATAGTATAGTCATAGATCCGGGTCGGATCTGGATTTTAGATGTTGTTTCTAGAGTATTACTAAACACAAATGTCGGGTCACAGTAGAGAGGAGTTGGTGAGATGGCCACACGGTCACACGATCACAAAGTGACATGCTCATTAACATAACGGTTGGCATATGTTTCAAGAATGATATGGTACTATTTTCACATGGTCACATGGTACTATGTTTACATGGTCACATGGTACTATATTACAATAGTCACATGAGACTATGGTCACATGGTACTATGTTTACATGGTCACATGGTACTATAATAACATGGTCACATGAGACTATGTTCACATGGTCACATGGTACCATGGCCGCATGGTCACATGGTCACATGATTCATAATAGTAGGATTGGTAATAATGGT
>NW_010966822.1:561606-563518 GCF_000463585.1 Tarenaya hassleriana | reverse complement strand
TAATAATGGTCACATGGTCACATGGTCACATGGTATTATAGTCATATGGTCACATGGTCACATAGTCCAGAATAGTTGAATTGATATGTATTTTGTATTTGTGCTTTCTACAGCTACGATGGACGGGCAAGATGAGAGATCGACAATTGTATACTTTCTGTATGATGGTAGGTGGATATTGAATAAAAACGGAGAATATGAATGTGAAGGAAAGTTCATGGAAAATCAAAGATTGCTGTTCTTTTGCCCCCCTGTGAGGTAACCTACAGTGACCTTGTTCGAGAGTTATGTGCTGAGATGAATGTGGAGAAAGATAAAACGAAGATCAGATTAAGTTATTTGCCAAATGTCAAGGAGAACAGAAAGCCGACATACGTATGGAATGACAAGCACGTTCATATTTATTTGTTGGATAAAATAAATGGATTGCGAGGTATGCTTTATGTGGAGATAGGAGAGTTACGTATGAAAACTGATGCTGAAGAAAACGTTGAAGAAGAGGCTATAATTCCTGCGGATGGTAGTGTTGTTGGAGGAAATGGGAAACGAGGTGTTGTAGACTATGACGATTGTTTTATGTTGAGCCCAAATTTTAAGAGTAAAGTTGGGAGTAATAATGTGCCAGAAGTTATACATCTTTCTGATAGTGAACATTCAAGTGGACTTAGAGAAGTTATGGTGAAAGAGTGCGTTGGTTGTCATGATGATGATGATGATGATGATGATGATGATGATGATGATGATGATGATGATGATGATGATGATGATGATGATGATGATGATGATGATGATGATGATGATGATGATGATGATGATAATGGTGATGATTTGGAGCTTCAGATTGTGGAGGACTCTTTGTTTTCTGATTCTGTGTTCACTTTCAGTGATGGATTAAATATAACAGTTGGTCATGAGTTTGACGATAAGGAAGCAGCGCAAGAATATGTTCGAAAGGGTGCAGCTGTGGCTCGTTTTAGGTATACTACGATGAGGTCTGATAAGAAGTTATGGGAAATAAGATGCAAATTTGTTGGATCTGGCTGTAATTGGAGGTTGCGTACGGCATTGATCTTAAACTCGAAGCGTTGGAGTGTAAGAAAACACAATCCCATTCACAGTTGCAAACCCGTTTCAGAATCAAGCAAAAGTATGAGCGGTACAAAAAAATTGGTTAGAGATTATTTGAAGGATGAATTTCCCGGTAAACTTGATAACACTCCTTCTGCACATGAAATAATAGACCGTGTAAAAACAAAGTATGGCACAACCGTAATATATTTGACGGCGTTACGGGGGAAGCACAAAGCTGAAAGTGAGATTCGAGGTGATCCTGCAGAGCATTTTAGGAAGCTTCCTGGATGGTTGTACATGTTGCAGAAGAGAAATCCTGGGACAATTGTAAGTCTCGAGTTAGACATAGATGGCAGAAGCTTCAAATACCTCTTCATTGCATTGGGTGCAACGGTCAAAAGATGGAATTACATGCGTAAAGTGGTTGCTATTGATGCAACCTTTCTTACAGGCCAGTACAAAGGTACATTAGTTGTTGCAACCGCACAAGATGGTGACCACCACCACCAATATCCATTGGCATGGGGTATTATCGATAGAGAAAAAGATGCATCATGGAGGTGGTTTATGGAAAGATTAATAAATGCAATCCCAGATGGACCTGATGTCGTTGTGATATCTGATCGACATAGAAGCATAATAAAGGCCGTTAGAGAAGTGTACAAAGAAGCTGGCCATGGATTTTGTGCGAGACACATAGCGCAAAATCTGAAAGTTAAGGTTAACAGAGGTATGGGAAGAAAGAGTTCAAGAGGTGAAACTGTCGCAGAAAGGTTTTTCAAATGCGCGGAAGCGTATACGTTGCACGAGTTTGAAGAGAGATTTATTGATCTGAAGAACA
>NW_010966822.1:559825-561243 GCF_000463585.1 Tarenaya hassleriana | reverse complement strand
CAAGATGTGCCGATGATTCTCAAAAACTGACACCGCATGTTGACAAAGTGCTACATGAGCGTTACGAGCTGGCGTGTACGTATGAGGTAATTGTGTTGAACTCTATTACAGAAGAGTTTGAGGTGACCGGTGAAAAAGGTAGAAAATACTTGGTCAAAATCGGAGATAGATCGTGCAGTTGTAGAGTGTTTGATATTGATAAGATCCCATGTAGTCACGCAATTGCAGCACTCCATAAGGTTGGGAAAGCAAATATGATACCGGACTTGTGTTCTCCTTATTATCTGCGTGAATCATGGGGTCATGCTTATGAAACAACTGTGTATCCGGTCCCCGATTGTTGTGAATGGAGCATCGATAACCCAGATGTTGTAAACTGTGTGGTTTTACCTCCTATAATGGAAGAGAAACGAAAAAGTGGGAGGCCGAAACAAAATCGCTACCCAGGTCCTGGTGAATCCCGGAAGCGGATCCATGTCATTACAGGAGCATCATCATCAGCAATGTGTGAGAGTACACTTAATTTTGAATGAAAGAAAAGACAAAAATTGTATAATAATGTTGTATTGTATTTCATGTAATTTGATATTTGTTTTACTGTATTCCATTTACTTTTGTGTGTGTAAACATATTAAAAAACATTAAATAAGTCCATCTCATATGACTACCGATTGTGACCCATTGTGACCAGCATGTGACCAATGTGACCAAAGTCAATTTTGCACTATGTGACCATTGTGACCGGATGTGACCTGTGACCAAGTGACAAAGGTAAATATAGGGTTTAAGGTGTATTTTAGACTGTGGTATGTTATAACAAGGTATAAGAATCATAAATATAGTATTGTTGAGAATTTTTCAAAACATTATAAGTAGGTTGTAATACAAAACCACCAAAAATGTCAAAATCCTTCATAAATGACTATGAACATTTGTGGAACACATATGGGAAGACTACTTTTACATGCAGAATTCGTAATAATCCATTTTAGCACTTGAATATAGTAACTAGGTGTTTATGTGGAACATGTAACAACATTCGTATCGATTCAATTGAAAGAATTGACAAATTCGACCTTGTGACCATATGTGACCAACTATGATCCCATGTGACCGAAAATATGTGGGACCCAATTTTGAAATTGCACAATTTTTGTGGGACCCAATAACATCCAAGTGTTCGGAAATGTTACGGTTGACAATTCAACCCTAGATTTTCGATGGGACCCATAATCTCATTAATTTTAAGCCAAATCTCTTTTCCCTCCAACATTTTCATGCCAATTAATTTTTTACCTCTAACTCTTGTGGAACACATTTTATATCTAGATTTTGTAGATGTTGTAATTAAAGAAGTTCAGACATATAATTAAAGAAGTTCATAACATAGTATAATAAAAAAACAAAGCAAGGTCATA
>NW_010966822.1:557892-559656 GCF_000463585.1 Tarenaya hassleriana | reverse complement strand
AGGCATATCGCATCGACATACTTCGCAGCAAAAACACCGCAGTCACAACCGTTAGCATTCTCAGGTAGTCCCTCCACATACTCAATCTCCAGTTCGTCTCTATCAGAGAAAGATTTTGACCCAGCAAGGAGACAAGCCTTAGGAATAAGACGACTTAGTTTATGAACTACACTCTCCACATTGACCCTTAGTCTCGGTTGGCAGTCAAAAACTTGAAGCAATTTCTCATTGAAATCCACCAGAATGGCGTTCCAATGGCAACTGATTTGATCGTCTGAAAGGGATGGAATGTTAAGTACACTTACAAAGCCATTGTAAGTGTTCAAAGGCGTTCCTGCACACCCAGTTGGAAGGCTTCCTTCGAAGTACGGCTTCAGAGCTCCCAGAGTTGACAAGTCACCTGATTTTTCCCACCACTTGATGTGCTCCGTGAAAATAGTGTCAGCAACCATATAATTGCTTCCTATGTAGGTCACCGGGTTGTTCATAACGCGGAGTCGTAACTCATACATTGCCTCCTCAATATGCTACAAAAAAAAACAACAACATATTTCAGAAGTCTGTACCATGTGACCAAGTAACTATGATACCATGTGACTGAGTGCAATGGTACCATGTGACTGAGTCCAATGGTACCATGTGACTAAGTCATTTGGTACCATGTGACTTGGAGCAATGGTACCATGTGACTGAGTCATTTGGTACCATATATCCAAGATACGTGTGACCTTGTTAAGTAAGATAACTTAATGTAAACTTACAGTATCTGTGAGCCATACTCCCACTTGTAGAAGATCTTCCCAAAATTTTGACGTACGTATTCCATCCAATTTTGACTTCCACAATCGCGTCTCTCGCGGATTCTTCATAAACTCCCATAGAGCGTTGGCCCGTGGACCAGATGTTTCTACAAATCCTGGATTCCTGATGAGACCTCCACGCGGGTTGACACGCTCTGGATTCCATACAAATACCTTCTCTTCACTTGACGAATGCAGAATTCCTTTCTCAGTCTCGACCGCAACAATGTCATCCTCAGAAGCTTCTTCCTTATCGTCGTCTTCCCCAGCAACATCCTCCTGGGCAGTGTTATCTCGACCTCTGCCGCTGCCCCTACCTCTGCCTCTGCCTCTGCCTCGGCCTCTGCCTCTGCCTCTACCTCTGCCTCGACCTCTGCCTCTGCCTCGACCTCCTACAGCCTGAGATCTTTGTCTTTTGGCCGGTGGACCAGTTGATGTTGGTTCTACATAAGGGCTTCTTTTGGATGGTCCATCAGTAAGCTTCCTCTTTGTTCTTTTCAACTGTTCTGTATCAGAGGAGTCAACTGTTGGTGGAGGTTGATTGACTTCATGTTCAACAGGGGGGTTGTCACATGTTTTAATTAATCTGTGCATAACTTGTGTTTTGTTCAGAAAATGTCCCCGAAGAAGATGCTGAAGAGAATGATAGTGACGATGATGCTGGCAGTGGCGATGAGAACACGGAAGAAGAGGGTGACGCCGATGGTGATGAGGGTGAGACAACCGATGAAGATTCTGAAAAGGATGACGCCGATGGCGATGATACCAATGGCGAAGAGGGTGAGGGAACCGACGACGATGATACAGCAGCTGAATCTTCTGACAAAGAATCGGCTGCCAAAACCAATGAAGACACAGATATGTCTGCCCCCCCTGTTGAACATGAAGTCAATCAACCTCCACCAACAGTTGACTCCTCTGATACAGAACAGTTGAAAAGAACAAAGAGGAAGCTTACTGATGG
>NW_010966822.1:540874-556947 GCF_000463585.1 Tarenaya hassleriana | reverse complement strand
TTTTTTTCCAGTATATGCTCTCCGGATTCCTCTCAAGATATTGCATCCATACTTTAACCGTTGGATCTTCACTTCCATCGAGATCCTCTACATCAAAAAGAAGAGCTTCTTCTGTCGCTTCCTTCTTAAGAATGCTCTTAATTCCCTGAAAAATAGATGAGACTTATTGTTACATGGTACCATGTGACCGAGTTAAATAGTACCATGTGACCAAATAGGTTATGGTACCATGTGACCGAGTTAAATAGTACCATGTGACCAAATAGGTTATGGTACCATGTGACCGAGTTACATGGTACCGTGTGACCAAATAGGTTATGGTACCATGTGATCGAGTTACATGGTACCATGTGACCATGAAACCTGTGACCAACACAACATGTCCTATTTTCTGCGTACCTTTGCTTTAGTGCCAATCTGGTCTATAACAGTCTTGAAACTCCATCTAACATTTGCTTTGACAGACTTCTTGCACATTCTGGGACACGTCGGATCCGCTCCCTCGACGTCTTTGTACATCCCGTTGGCACCCAAATTTGATATGCATTCGAAAGGAAGCAACTGTACCATATTGTGTAAATATTAAATTCCAAAACAAATCAATGTAATAACGGTACTTTTCATTTATACACATAGTGAAAAACACTTACCATAAGAGGGATTATAAACCCACGACAGTGCCATTTCTTCTTTGGCCCTCCACTTCCGAAACTCTTTCTTACTTGATCAATCATTCTATCAAATGTGTAGCGTCCCCATGGAAATCTCTCACAGAAAGCCAAATCATCCACCATATCCACCAAATCATGGTTTATAAACTCATCTGTGGTGCCATGATCCAGTATTCCACCGAGCAACATGATAACAGCCAGTTTCTTCCTATCAGCAGCCCTTTGAGTTGGTGTCTTCTCGAGATGTCTTATTACACTCTCCTTAGATACCTTTCGATTTCCAAAAGTCTTCACTCTAAACTGGCTTTTCCTCATATATTCCCATCCAGCCGGATACTCACCGCATTTCAATCCGGATATGAGAGCGTGTTCAACGATGGAGTATCTAATGGGCACACCATTTAGAACAAACCATAATTCATTTTCATCCTCCGCATTGACACAATGGTTTATCAGGAATGCTGCTGGAGCCATCTTCAGCGTGCCATCAAATTGCATGTGAAACAAATGCTGAAACTGCGACTCATGACTGAAATACCTCCATTCTTCAGGGCTTAACAAGTCTTTCAGTTTTTTTATTGTCTCCGACGGGTAACACTTGGTATTTATCTTAGGAGAGAACTGAATGTCTTCCATTTTGTACATAAACGACAACTGCACAACAATAAAATACATCAGATCATGTGACCTGTGACAATGTGAAATAGTACCATGTGACCTATTCTCCTCTGACCTGTGACCAATTGTCCTGGTACCATGTGACCTATTGTCTTGTGAACCTGTGACCATGTGACATAGTACCATGTGACCTATTCTCATGTGACCTATTGTCTTGGTACTACGTGACCAATTCTCATGTGACCTATTGCCCTGGTACCATGTGACCTATTGTCCTGTGAACTATGACCAAGTCACCTATCACCAATCGAACTGATCCTGTGACCTAATTTACATTGAACCCTATCACCTATATCATTGTGACCCAAATCAACATATCATTCATCAACCAAACATCGAACCATACATCCCGTCACCTATATCACTGTGACCCAAATCAACAAATCATTTCGATTTTAACCACTTCAAACCAAAGATTATAATGTTATCCCTAAAATTTCAAATACGAAACCCTAGATTTCTATCATTTCAAATCATCACGGCAAAACAATAAGGAAACATATAAACTTTCAAAATCGTGCAAATATGAGAAAAAGAGAAGTGATGTACCATGTGCTCATTTAACTCCGCGATTTGGATTCGAGAATCGGTCTCGTTCGAAGATGCTGACGAAGATGAGTGAACCACTGACGTAGAAGCCATTTTCTTCCTTCTTTGTGCTTCGAATCTGAGGAGAGTAAAGACAGAGACTTATGAGAGGAAAATCGCGGCTTAAATCGACGGTTTTTTGCCACAAAACCGGCGGTTTCGAAAGCCAGACGGAGGAGATGTAGACAGTGAGGAGAGAGAGGAAAATGGCGACAGTGAGGAGAGAGAGAGAAAACGTGGGCTGAAGAAAGAGAGAGAACCGTTATTTTTTTAATTTAAATTTTAATTTGTTTTTTTCGTCTTTTGATTAAAATTTGAGGGTATAATTGGTCTTTTCCTAACTTCTACCCATTTTTTTTTAATTTGGAGTTTC
This sequence comes from Tarenaya hassleriana, assembly GCF_000463585.1. Lineage (NCBI taxonomy): Eukaryota > Viridiplantae > Streptophyta > Magnoliopsida > Brassicales > Cleomaceae > Tarenaya > Tarenaya hassleriana. Next base: position 554,637 of record NW_010966822.1, on the reverse strand, counting down.
AAGGGTAGGTACAGAAGTGCTCGCAGCGGTCAAAGGGTAGATTGGATATATCCCCGATTGGACCGTTCCAGGTCTTTTTTATATTGTCGGACTCTTTCGCTCTCATCACATCTCAAAGCGGAACTCGTCAGATTTAGTATCCGATTTCGCTAAAACCCCTTAATCCTTCCGCCGCCGCCAGATCCCGGTGGTTCTGTTTTGCGACGATCGTCTTCCTGCAAATCCCTAGACCATCGATCCATGGCGGCGACAGCTTCCTCGGGCGCCACTGACAGACCTAACATGGTTGAGGTTGTAAATGAAATTGCAAGAAGAGATTTTTACAAACACTCTCTCGCTCTCTCGTCTGGGAAAATCACCCAAATAATCCACTTGGGTCGCATCTATTTTAGTGTACACCACTGAATTTTTTTTTTTTCAATTTTAACCCACTTTTCGGTTGGAAAAGTCCGAAATACCCTTTTCGTTTTATTTTTTACGACCTTATTACGACTAACATATAACTGATATACAACTAAAATAAGACAAATGATTTTTTTGACATCTTTTTTAGAATCAGTTGTAACTATATTTACACTTAATTACGAAGTCGTAATAACGAAATTGTTTTCGAACGGATAAATATCGTAATTCATTAAGGATAATTTCGTCTTTTCAGGGAAAAAAAAATGTGTTATGTTTTCGGTGATGTACAGGTGAAATAGATGGTGAAATAGATGCAACCCAAGTCGGTTATTTGGGTAAAAAGCCCCTCTCGTCTCCTTCTTGTTAACCTGTCTTGAGCCTCATCAATAAGCGCCTCCGTGCACTACGCAAGAAATTCAACCGGATTCTTCAGATGGAAGAGTCGATTACTCTGGGAAAAACCCTAAACACGGGGCAAGAGAAGGTCCTCCGTTCCAAGCCCGGTGTCGTCGCCCTTATCGATGAGCTCGAGAAGCTTCACACTCCTCTCTCCGTTGCCGTGTCGGAGGTAATCAGCCTCGCCGTTCAGCGTCACCAGGTTTCGTCCGATCAGACCAGTGTTCTCGATCACAAGGAAGGCCAAAGCGACGATGCTGCTGCTTTTCCGCAGGAGATCGGAGTTGGTGATGGCGCCACGGTGGAGGATCTGTTGCATCTCCTCTACTTCGGTTCGCTCTTTGATGTCAAGTCGCAGAACGAATTTGCTTCGATCATGTTGACCAGGACGCACGAGAGGGGTGCTGCTTGACTTATGATAACGTTTCTGATGACCCAACGGATCTGCTTGGCGAGCGAGATTTGGATTTGATTTCGCGGCTGGGCAGTCTGATGATTTCGCGGCCTGCGGATTCTAGTTTATCTCACAAGAAGGCATTGGAGCGTTGCATTGAGCATGCCAATCTATGGCCCGCTAACTCGGGCCAACCAATCGAACAGAACGCCGATGCGTCGTGTCGACAGTTAGTTTGAAGGTCTGTTGATTGATTTGCTGAGATATCTGGAAAATTTCAGATGCTGGATTGAGAGAGAAATTGAGGAATATAATGGCTTCTGATTACTTTACAACGACGCCCGAGATGAAACCCCCAGTTGAGGTTGCGGCTGGGAACTACGTTTCCTTTCAGGTGACTGGCGTTCCTGTTGATGACACTGTTCACGTGGTATGAATTTTTCTGTACTCTTCGAACCAAGTAGTCAGTAAATTACAGTTTAGCTTCTCAATCAGAGTTTGGTAGGGAAATGAGTGATAAATGTCTTTTGAATCTAGTGTTCCCATATCAATGGCTGTGTTAAGTTCTTCCATGGGTGTGACCTGCAACCACTTCCTGATATTACCATATTTTAGATGTAGAGAGTTGGCCCTCAATGTTTATGCTGTGGGATAATGTCTTTATTTTATATAAAGCATGACGACCTTAGGTTTGTTCAAGTATCCTGTTGCTTAATCGATCGTGACACGATAAAGTTAACAATCTTTCCTGAGGTTGAAGGAGCGTACCAGCGGATGTTGTCAACGACCGACCTATACAACATCTGGCTGTTGTGTTAATTTGTTCAAAAGAATTGTTTTCTATATTTTTTGTAGTAGAGTAGACAATCGCTTAGAGGACTGTTAGGGAACTTGAGTTTGAGAGAATCTACAAATAGATGCCGTCACACATGACCTTTGAGGGGGAAGTTCTGTGCTTTACGAGTTGTAGTCTTGTGTACTCTTGGAGTATACTGGTTCAGTAGGACTTATGGGCTATATATTTCTGAATAGTTTTTCATGAGTGTTTCATTGTTTCATTTCCGGCCTCAAAAAGAATCATCGTCCTACCTGTTTGGTTGCTTAGATGAGATTCCATACGAGTATGTTTTTGTAGTGGTGGTGCTAACCTTCTATGCTCTCAGGAAGAAGATCGATCAAATTTATGAGAACATGAGGACGTGGGTGATGAATCAGCTGAGCCAAGGTATGCAGTTAGACAAAAGAGTAAACATATGATATGTGTGATTGGACCACAGTCACATTAATCTTATCTTATCCACCACCAATCACATAAGAAGTGTCCATATTAGGGATTTTTATGCTTTGTAGGAAGAGGAAGTGAAGGAAGAAGCTCAAGTTCATGCAGAGGTAGCAGTAGTACCGGAGGAGAAACAACAATACACGCAGAGACGGTATAATCACCATAACCAGAGGGGAGGACGGAGGGGATACTCTAATGGAAGAGGAAGCTTTCAAAATGGAGGGAACAATTATCATTCCGGTGGGAATAATTACCAAAGGAACTACGACTACAACAGCAACAGGGGAAGAAGGGCCAGTGGTCATCCGTACAATCACCATGGTTCAGCCAGTGGTCATCTGTGCAATCGCCATGGTTCAGCCGGTGGTGTCAGTGATGTTCCCTATTAGGAGGATCTCCCTGTTTATTTAATAGTCTCACCTCTTAGGGGGGACTTAGTTTTTGTTTGTTTTGGTTTTGTCTTGTTTTGTCCTAATCTCTCATGTTTTTGCGTAATTATCTGGTAATTTGGACTTTATTTTTGTTACATATAATCAGTCCGTCACATCGTAGGTTATATCACCAATTTAAATTAATCTTGCTTACATGTTCCTATAACGGTACCGATGAGCAGAAAACAAGTAGAAGATGAGGTTGAGAGTGCTCACTCCCGCCACGAAGAAGTAAAAATAATCTAATTTGCTCGTATTAACATCGTCCGTTAGCCAACTCTCTCCTCCGTCTCGCCCGGTCACGTCATGGACGACGTTCACCACCATGCTGCTTACGTAGCCGGAAGCCGACAAAGCTAACCACATAAGCGAGTTCCCTATGCTCCTCATCCTTGTCGGAACTTGCTTGTTGAAGAACTCGATCAGACCTACGAAGGTGAACACTTGAGCGAATCCCATCAGTATCTGTGGCGGTGCAAGCCAAAATACCGATAATTCCGACCCACCAAGGGCTGAATCTCTTCTCATGTGCTCGATCACACCCGATACCAGCATTGCGATGATCGAGAAGATGTTCCCTATCCCGACTTTCTGGAGTAGGGTCATGCCTCCTTCCTTTTTTTTGTAAACAAGGATTGTTCATGAATTTGAGTTTTTCAGGTTAATGAAAAAGCATTCACATATATATACTTTCATGACACCCTATAATAGTAGGTGAACTACATAGTATACTTTCATGAAACTCTATATATAGCAGATGAACTACGTGTGTGTATATATATATATATATAAACGTGTAATATCTGTTACCTGTTTGGTGAGTTTTTCGAGGGGATGAACCAAAAAGGCGTCGTAGAAGGGGATCCATATGCCGATGGTGATGAGTGATATGACGGTGATGCAACTGGCCGGGACTTGGTAGCTCGTCCCTGGGACGTGGAGGTCCATTTCCAGGGCCTGTGAGACTGTAAAGGTCTGCTGTTGGTTAATAGCCAAGAATCCTATAATGCTTGTCGCAAATATCGGAATTATGCTTATTATGCTCTTCACGTCCTCTGTCTGCTTCACGCTACACACCTCCCACTTCTCTCTGCATTCTCCATCACCTTCATCGCCATTGTCCCTCCCTATCGCGGCTTTGTTCAAGAACCTGCAGCCAAAATGTTCAAGTCATGGACAGGGAAATACACGGGTATATATATATATATATATATATAATCTATATGCGCAAGATGGGACCGATGATTGTAATGAAAAGAATGAAACTAACGCTCACCTGAATTGATCGGTGAGTTCTTCTGATGGCTGAATCTTAGGCAGAAACGGGTCACAGAAATCACCCAGCTCGGATGAAATTTGAGCCGCCTTTCTTCTCCGATAAGCCGACTTGAAAACTTGGGCAACATCGGAGAAGACGCTTCCCTCGGGCTTTACGTAAACGTAGAAGCGAGAACCGGAGAGGAACATAACAATGGCAACGACCATGAGAACGGAAGGAATGGCGAAACCTATGGACCAGCTTATGTCGTTTTGGACATAAACCACTAGGGTTTGTGAGATCAACAGAACGATTGTCCGAGTGGTGTAGTACCAGCTAAAGAATCTTCTGCTTCCTTCTCTTCCTTCTTGGGTCGAAACATCGAACTGATCGATGCTGAAAGGAACGCTGCAAGAACGTATTCCTCCGCTTCCAATGACTAACCATGAAAGCCCTAATATCAGGATACTCATCTGCCCATTGGTGTAGCCGACGCACTCATCAACGGCGGTGCATGGCGGTGGTCGCAGTCCAGGGATCAGAGCCGTCAATGTCAAAATCACCATGCCCTAGGAAAGATCCAACCTCTTGATCAGTTGCCTATTAATATACATATGCACCCTTAAAATAAAAGTCGATCGTACCAATAATTCTGCCAAGCAACCGAAGACGATGGTTGGAAACTTGCCGACCAAAGAGTCGGAGATGAATGCTCCGACGACGGGAGATAAATTGGTGCAAGCGGTCCAAGTGTTGATTAGGGTTGCGGCCTGAACCTGGTCCATGTGATACTCTCTTCCTAGGTACACCATGAAGTTCGATACCAGCCCGAATGTCGCCAGTGTCTCCAACGTCTCGTTCCCTTTGCATTACCCGTAACCAAAAAACCTTATAATAAATTACATGCATAGGAGATGTACGTATTATTACGAACGTGTGAATTTGTAATAAATAGAAGCACCTAAGATGTAAGGCATGGCTTTCCATCCGACAGGCTTTCTCTTAGGAGGAGTTCCGTTTTCTTCATCCATGTTTTTTTTGTTCGTTGAATCCTATGAACTGGAATAATCTCTATCTATGATGAGTGGCTAAAAATTATATATATTGATAAACATTAAACACCATATGATGACACGATCTTTTAACTTATTGAAAAAAGATCATGCATTTAATTAAAGGTGATTAAATCACTGTGAATGTGTGTTTTCCACAGAGATTGTTGCATTCAATTATCCAGCATTTAAAAAAAAAATCTCATTTTGACCAAGAAATAAAAGAGCAAAAGCATCAGATATTTTTCCAAAATCTAAATAAGAAATTGCATTTGATTTTTTTCCCTCCCTGCATGGGATTCTTTGGATAAAAAGTGCATCCTCCATGTAAAACACATATGACACGTGGAGATATTTTACCAATCAGTTAAAGGAGTCTTGTTTTTAATGCTCAAGGTCCAAAACTTGAAAGCAATTTAGGACTAATCAGCGTGGGCAAAAATATACGAAAATCAGAAATTTGTCCCGGTTCTAGAGTTTATATCCCAATATTGGGTATCCATTTTGCAATAAGATAAAAATCGGGTTTTAAAATTCAAAATTTGAGTTCGGATTCAAATTTAGATTTTTGGATTGTATAATTATTCATAGGTATCTAAATAGTAAAAAAGGAGAATTCTAAAAAAAAATCTATACTTTTTTTTAGTGGCAATTTAAATCTTGTACTTTTTTATTGATCCAAAAAAATCTTGTACTTTTATAAATTGACAAATAAAATCTTGTACTTTTATAAATTGAATAAAACTCTGTATTTTTAAAAATTGGCAAATAAAACTCTGAACGAAAAAAATATATATTTAAAGCGACATGACATCTTAGTCACATGTCACATCATCAACCCCTAATATTTAATAATATTAATTAATAAAAAAATAAAAAAATAAAAAAATAAAAAAATAAAAAAATAAAAATAAAAAATTAAAAATTATACACATTCATATACACATATATCACACACATATATATATAATGAAATGACATATATATAAACATATTTATATATACATATAATACATACATATATATGTGTGTATAATTATATATTTTATATGTATGTGTGATATATGATTTTTTCCTAAAAATCATTATACATATATGTATGATTTTTAGAAAAAATCATATATTACACATACATATAAAACATATATATATACACACATATATGATTTTATACATATAATACATACATATATATGTTTATATATATATATATCATTTCATTATATAAATGTACGTGTGATATATGTATATACGAATGTGTATAATTTTTATATTTTTATTTTTATTAATATTTTTTTTATTAATTAATATTATTAAATATTAGGGGTTGATGATGTGGCATGTGACTAGGATGCTATGTGAGCATTAAATATTTTTTTCGTTCAGGGTTTTATTTGCCAATATTTAAAAGTACATAGTTTTATTTGTCAATTTCTAAAATTACAGAGTTTTATTTGTCAATTTGTAAAAGTACAATGTTCTTTTGAATAAACAAAAAAGTATATGGTTTAAATTGCGACGAGAAGAAAGTACATGGATTTTTTTGGGATTCTCCCTAGTAAAAAATAATTGTTATTTAAGTTATTAGAAAATTGTAAAAATAGATATCAATTATCTAGTTGTTATTGTCTTTATCTATACAAAAAATTTCCTTTTTTATAATCTAGTTATCTTAGATATAAATATTTTTTTAATGATTTTATAAATGATTCGTATGTAATATATTAATTTATAAATTTGTGATCAAAATATAGTTAAAACCCATCAAATTCATGTATTTGTGATTATCTGAAAAATGTATCGCGGATAATATACTGCGAACACTCAAAAACTCGGAAATACGTAATCTATCGAATTTAGATTTGGATACCTAAAAATCTCGGGTAACCGGTGTCCACTCCTATGACCAAACATTCATCATCTGTCTAGGAAATTGACCTAGAAATGTTTATTACAACTGTGAATTTTGCTAATCTCATCATTCATAAAAATAAAAAAAAAAATCCTTAAGTGAAGATACCTCAGCACAGAAATGGAGCGGCAGGAAAACCCAACAAGAGAGACGTGAAAAATTACAACTTTAACCATTTGTTCAAACCTGAAACTACTTGACAAACATCAGATCAATCTGCAATCTGTTTTTTTTTTTTTTTTTTTTTTTTTGCAGATTTCAGACGTAATTCTTTCTCAAAGAACCAAACTTTTCCGGGAAAAGAAAATGGGAAATCTTACAAGCACGGCACAATCATCAGGCTATTAACAAAGCAGAAAAAGATCAAACAAGTTCCAGAGCAGGTTTTACGCTACAGGATATCGTCGTAGGCAACAACTTCTCGACGTGTAAATTCTGTTCCCGACACCGAAGCTGAAGCACTGACAACGTCGTTGGTGATGCTCTTGGGGTCGACAATGGCAGATGCCAGCTTGTTGTTTCTGCCATGTCTCCTTAATGGCATCTCCGGGCGCAGAAGCTTTGACGATGATGACAAAGACGGCGCCGTTTTCCGCTTCTCCTTCCCTCCGGTCACTCCCTCCCGCCATTTCACCAGCGGATCCGTCGCCCACATTACCTCTAACTGTACCACCACCCAAATCTCATCAACTCTAAGTTCAGAAACTTTTCAAATCACATCAAATTTACGGAATCCGACGAGAAAACAGGTTGATCGGTAGATTCTATACGAGGGGTTCATAACAAATCGGGCCTAATTAAGGTCAGTTCAAGATTTTCCTTCGTTTTCCTTCTATTCTCAGCTTCCAAACAGGCTTTACCAGGCTTACACGGGCGAGCAAGAGAGAGAGAGAGTACCCTTTTGGAATCGATGGAGATGCCGGAGGGTTCGAGACTGGCGGCAATGGCGGCCTCGGCGGATTCAGCGGTGCGGAAGGAAACAGAACCGGATCCATCGCGGTCGACGCGAATTCGGGAGATAGAGCCGTAGATCTCGAACCGGGATTTCAGTTCAAGGACAGAGCAGTGGTCGGGAAGCCCCGTGATCACAAGCCCCGGCGGAGATGGAGGCTTCGCTATCGGCTTGTCGGTGATCTCGTCATCTCCCTTCCCCCACGGCCGCCGTCGTTTCGAGATTCGCCCCGGAACGTGGCGGGGTGGGGAGGGGTTTTCTCTCTTGCTGCTCATCGCTTGTGGAATATAAAAAATAATAATTAAAAAAAAATTTTCTCTCTTGCTGCTCATCGCTTGTGGAATATAAAAAATAATAATTAAAAAAAAAAGAACACTTCGATTTTATTAACACGAAGTGGGCCGAAGAACTAAAACGATGCCGTATATAAATAAACTATGGGCTTTGAAGAGCAAAGTCTGAGTATTAGGGTTCAAGCCCAATAATGAGGATCTAAGCCCAATAAGATTCTCTTTTGTGTACCATACGCCATCTTTTTGTCGTCATGTTAAACAGGGTTTAATTTAATTCGTCATCATAACCAACTTTTAAATTTTATTTTTATGTATACTCTTTCTTTTTTATACGTATGTTATTCTTATTGACCGATAATGTACATAAATTATGCCTAGGTTGAATTATTGTACATAAATTACATAAATTATGCCTAGGTTGAATTATTGAGAGCGTACGTAAACATTAGGGTCGAATATAGAAAATAAATAGACGTACACTCTCTAATGAGTAATGAACTTATATGGACCTGGCAAAAATAGATTAGTGAGGATAGTGCAATATTTAAAAGATACAAGCAAATGTATGTGAATTATAATATGATGCCACATCATCGATGTCATATGTATTACCAGTCTATATATGCATCATTTTCTAAAACAAAAAACAGAATATACAATTGTCTTTACAGATTCGGAGAAACGTGTTTTATTGGGAATTATGTTTTAATGTAAGAATAAACTCTCTTTCGGTCCTGAATTAATTCGATTGTGTAGAACATCGTATATTAATTTCTCAAACTTAAAATCCTAAACCCACATGTATTAAAGTGACTTCAATGACTTGCATGGATTTGGCTTTTATGGGTTCTATTCTCGGATTCCCAAAGAATACAAGCTCCTAATGTAAAAAAAAAAATCATTTATAAGTCTTTGGAGAAAATAGGGTCCAAATGGTTACTTTGAAACATTTTGGAATATTTTTAGATAAATCTCAGAGTACAGTGACAATAATGATGCAAATAGCCGAATCTTATGTTTGAAAGGTGAACGCCAATGTGTCACATCGGCGCGTGGGATAGACGCGAAATGAAAACGTAAAGTTACCACGTCGGTCGCACCGAGGAGAGATGACGATATATTTTTTCTTTTTTATTTTGACAAAGGGAGATTTTTTTCCCTTCCTTCCGATGATCTGCATAGTGCATATTTACAAGGTTTCTATAATTAAAAAACATAATTTTAAAAAAATGGTCATATACTATGAAATAAAATAAAAGAATACAAGACACCGTAGCCGAGTAGTGTAACTGGTTGATAAGAGGCGGTTGACCCTGTCCCAAATCCCATGTTTCGAATCACGGATTAGAGAGGAAGTACGCAATTTAATTACGGTACAAAAGTTACTCCGAGCCGTGTAGAACGTAGTCAAGATGAGAGTTCGGTGAATTTACTAGTGAACAAAAAATAAATAAAATAAAAGAAATATAAAACTAACACGCAAGGAACTTAAGAGCTGATTTTATGGCCTAACATAGAGGCAGACAAAAAGACAAAAAGGACTCAAAGTGCAGAACAGACAGAAGAGATTAAGTGCAACGAATCTAATTAAGAGATTAGTCTTAATGGAGACAACAAGCGATTAATCACACATCACTCATCTTTAATTACTCCAACAACTTTTTTGTCCGACTAAAAATATCTTCATGACTCTGCGTATATATCATTCAATCTTTTATATTGGTATTATTAAAATATAATATATATATATATATATATATATATTTTAAATCTCATATAATTGGAATCAATACGAAAGAACTTTATGAACTCTATAGAGAAATCGTCAACTGTTGTTCGGAATATTGTCTCACTAACATGGTGCGTATAAAGATCTTTTATAGAAATTTTGAGGTGGAGTCTCCGTAGATGCGATTCTCTTCTTCTCTTTTCTCGATTCTGTTTTTTTTTTCATATTCTAGAATATATATTTTCATTTTGATTATTGAAAATGATGTTTCTTTAACATATATTTTTTTCTACAATAATCATGAAAGGTAAAGATCATAAAAATTATTATAGAATGTACTAAAAAAAGATTGCTTTTGTATTTCTTTACCATGATGACCAACTTATATTTACAACATTTCAACTTATTAGAAGATATCGACCGCTAATTTTATTAGACAACAACGGTACATAAAAGTCCTAATACATTGGACGGAAATCAATGATCGCAGAATGAAATGCATCTTCCGTACGGTGTCAACTCAAATTCCAAAAGGCAACGCATGTGATTTTTGCATCTTTAATTGTTAACCGATGAATCAAAAGCAAAAAAATAATTAAAAAATTGTAGTTTCACAATCCCATCGATTTATTTATTTATTTTTATTTAATAAAAAACAGTTCAAACGTTACAAGATTCATTGCATGTGATATGTGACTCTCACAAATTTTCAGAGTATCTGTATGTACGACTATGAATGAAGTTGCACGTAAATCATGCAAAAAAGTACGTTTGATAACGACGTAAATTATAAGAGCCACCAAATAAAATAATATATAATATAAACCAGTGAGCATTTCTTTTTTCATCTTCCAGGATTTTACGGTCGTCGAAAATATATTCCCTCGAACTTTTTGTGTTAATCAGTGATCATTCGATTACGTCATCTACGGATGTTGTTTCATCCGATGGATTTCTATACTAGTAATTAAAATTAAAAATCAAATCGTTATTGTAATGGATTGCCTTAGTCGAGTTTTTCTTAACGAAATAAAATAGGTATGTAACATCTTCGATAATTTGGAACTGGTCAGAATTTTGTCCAAAAAATGATATACAATGAAGAAGTTCGTTTAAGGGATAACATATGATATAAAGTCATATATACATATATACATATATATATATATATATATATATATATATATATATATATATATAATAGGGTTCATTAACCAAAAAGAATTGTTCAATGAGATCAACAAATAATTACCAATTTTAATATCTTGGGCGATCTTTTAGAGAAATATGAAGTGTTGAAGTTTATAGGGCTTCCTTTAGTTCGGTTCAGGTTGTCTGTCAACTGAACACGAGCGTGGAGCAAGACTTTGACTTTGCTTTGACTTTTCTTTCGAATCTTACATGAGATCTCCTACTTATACCCTGTTTCTGACGCCGTCTTCTTGGCCACTTTCGGTTTCTCCTGTTCCTTCAAATTGTGAATTCTACGGTATTTTTGTATGTATATATTGATGCATATGTCCTGATATATATATATATTGGCATTCACAAAGAATAATCAATTATGAAAGTACTTCACACACGATACAATAAACCAGAAATACCAAAACTAATTCTATTTCTTTGATACGAGTCAAATACACTTCAGTATTTTCCAAGTAGTACTCAACCCTCACCAATTTCACTCCCCCTGAATGAAACTTCAGTATCACAAGAAATTCTACCAGACCAAAGACACACTGTGCACAGCGCACACCACGTGTCACCCTAGAACTCGTCTAGACACAGAGCGGTTTGTGTCACGACGGCAATCGCAACAAGAACAAAGAACAGAAAATCGGTACTGTGAATGCTTGTGTGTTATTCATGGCCACCAAGGCTTATATGCACAAAGAGACGTAACTAAACCTAGCTGTACAAGGGATGAAATTCTATCAGATCCTATCAACAAGGTAACAACCCATATCTCGTATTATACATGATATACACGGAATATTCTCGCCCAATACCCCCCTCAAGTTGGTGAGTGCAAGCTTAGTACTCCCAACTTGCCGATAAACCACGAAAACTCTTTCTTGCCCAAAGCCTTAGTAAAAATGTCTGCGAGTTGCTCACGAGTGGAGACGTGGCGTGTAATTATGTTCCTCCGATCAAGGTGGTGTCGAATAAAATGGCAGTCGACTTCAATATGTTTCGTGCGTTCATGATACACGTCATTGGAAGCAATGTGGAGAGCTGCTTGGCTGTCACACAACAAAAGCATCGGGTCCGAATGTGTGACACCAAAATAGGAAAGGAGACTCTTGATCCAAATTAGCTCGCACGTAGCTAGCCGCATAGCACGATACTCGGACTCTGCCGAGGATAAGGATGGTATGGATTGCTTCTTTGTCTTCCAAGAAATCGGAGATGTGCCAAGTTGAACGAACCACCCACTCAGAGATCGACGAGTGAGTGGACAACCAGCATAGTCGGCATCGCACCATCCACGTAATCGCAGATCGCATTCGGCGCGAAACAGAACACCTTGGCCTGGATCACGCTTGAGGTAGCGAACAACATGAAGTGCAGCGTCCCAATGATCTTGCCGAGGATTCTGCATAAACTGAGAAAGAACGTGAACCGAATAGGAGAGCTCTGGGCGAGTGACGGTTGTTGGTTGTAATGCTCTAGGATGTTCCGTGATATGACATTTTGACATTGTATTGATTCATTGATTTATGAATGCGTTACATTCCGTTATATGATTGGCATGTTTGTTATATTTCGGTATCCTTGAATCATTATAGAATGATTCTAAACTCCCTAGTCAGTTATCATTGTGGGAACAATGATGAATTAAGACTAGCATGAGGTGTGATTGATGCATTGGATGCATATCACAATCATGGGTACTCGTTGTGAACGAGTGACTGGTTGACCCGCATGAGATTGTCACATGGACAGAGTCATGACTTGAATCTCATACAGCGGTTCGTTCTTGGATCCTCATACCTGAGATGTCTAGAGTATCTGATATGAGGAGTAGCATGTCTTGACTACGTCAAACGTCATCTTTAACCGGATGATTATAACGGCATTGATCAGATACGTTCACGAATCATATGGAGATAATAGACATGCAACATGGGACTTATCACCTCCTTAATAGGAGAGATATCGCTGGGCCTTCTCGTGGAAGTCGGACTATGAAAATGCGTGGCCACGCTATAGATGAAGTTGCATCTATTTTATTAGTCGATTTGCCAAGACGAGAAAGCAGTTGAACTTGAAGGGTGGCTCAAACCATGCCCTTGTTCAACACATGATATCGTGAGATAAAGGATCAGAACTCGAGCTGTTATTGCCTTGGTTAGATCACCTCTAACTCAATTCTAAATGGGTGGTCATGGCGTCTTGCTAGAGGCTAACCATGACTTGTAGATCGGGAATGGTTCTCGAGGCCGCTGCCACTGCGAATGGGCCTACAGGGTCACACACCATTAGGGATGGACTTATATGTGAAGTTTCAGAAAGGATGACTTGGATTTGGTCGGAAAAACGGTTTTCGGATCAAATCAGAGTGTCGGGACGTTTTCAACCTTCTGACTCGGACCGAGTCAGTATTTGACTCGGACCGAGTCAGTTCCATGCGAGTCGAAGCCCAGAAAGGGTTTTGG
>NW_010966822.1:531931-540437 GCF_000463585.1 Tarenaya hassleriana | reverse complement strand
ACGGTGAGATAGATGAGCCGACCCACAAGACGACGATACTTGCCGGGATCAGACAAGAACTGGCTGTCGGAGAGAGCGAGACGGTGGTTCTGGTCTAATGGAAACTGAGCAGGTTTGCAACCAAGCAAACCGGCTTCGGAGATTATGTCGATGGTGTATTTCCGTTGGTAAATATAAATCCCGTCGTTGTTCCGAGCAACCTCCAAACCGAGAAAATATTTGAGGACACCCAAATCTTTCATATAAAAACATGAGCTGAGATAAGACTTGAAAGTTCGAAGAGCAATGGGTGAGTTGCCGGATATAATTAAGTCATCGACATAAACGAGAACACACAAGTGTACGATACCGTCGCGGAAAGTGAAGAGGGAATGGTCCGATTGGGACTGAACAAACCCGTACTTCTGAAGAGCCGACCGAAGTTTTTCGAACCAACATCTCGGAGCTTGACGCAAGCCATATAAGGATTTGCGAAGACGACACACAATACCGGGTTCCGGAGATTCGAAACCAGGTGGCATGCGCATGTAGACTTCTTCTCTGAGATCACCATGTAAGAAATCATTATGGACATCCATCTGATGAATCTCCCAATGCCGAGCCGCAGCGACAGCCAAGAATGTACGCCCAGTCTGGAGCAAAAGTCTCGCCATAATCTAACTCGTCTACTTGTCGATTACCTAGAACTACCAACCGAGCTTTGTATCGTTCAACCGATCCATCAGAGCGATACTTGATTTTAAAAATCCACTGACATCCGATAGCTCTCTTACCCAATGGAAGTGTTTCCACTGTCCAAGTGCGATTACTGACCAGGGCATCGATCTCGGTTTTCATAGCTGCTTGCCACCGAGGGTCGCGAAGAGCTTCCTTATACGACCGTGGTTCGAACCCGTCGGTTACAGCAACCAAGAAGGCACGGTGAGCAGGAGAAAATCGAACACAATTAACAGAATGGGCGAAAGGATACAGCGAACCTGAAATACGAGAGTCGGGTTGAGCAGGGGACGAGCGCGAGACTTGGACGGTGTTCGTGACATAGTCGTGAAGACGGGTAGAAGGAAAACGAGTTCTTTTGCCACGACCCAGTTCCTCGTCTGGGACAACATCAGTTGGGTGAACCAAGGAGCCCCCCCTGTCGTCAACATCCTCGGAGGGCTGGATCGAATCCGTAGCATCCGGTGACCCAGAATCGTCACCAACACAAGTAGGATGACACAGATCAGAATCCGGCGAAACAGTTGCTAGAACAGGAGGTGTCGGAGGCACCGACACAATGACAGAGTCGTCGAAGTCGGTAAACACAGGCCAAGAATCTGGTGAAACCGAAATAGCAAGAGTGGAAGCCACCGGAACATCGAGAAACGGAAATTTATCTTCGAAGAAGACGACATCCCGAGATACGAAAAACCGACGTGTATCGAGGTCGTAAAGGCGCCAGCCTTTCTTGCCCGCCGGATACCCAACAAACACGCACCGAACACTGCGAGATGCGAACTTATCCCCATGAGTATCCTTGTTGTGAGAGTAACAGAGGCACCCTACCGTCCGAAGATGATGATAAGCAGGAGATTTCCCATAAAGAACGTCGAAAGGAGAACGCTCAGACATTAACTTTGTGGGAGTCCTATTGATGAGATGACCAGCAGTGAGAACACAATCACCCCAGAACTCAATAGGAAAACCTGCCTGAAACATCAAGGCTCGTGCAACGTTGAGAATATGCCTATGTTTCCTTTCGGCCCGACCATTTTGCTGAGGTGTATGAACACAAGATGTTTCGTGAATAATCCCATGAGTTCGAAAAACACCACCAAGACACATGAATTCTGAACCATTATCGGTGCGCACGGTCAAGACTTTCTTGTGAAACTGGCGCTCCACCATGGCAAGAAACGTAATAAGAAAATCAGATACTTGGCTTTTGTCCGACAACAGGTACAGCCACACTCCTCTCGAAAAGTCATCAACAATCGTCAAAAAATAGCGAGCGCCACTAAAGACGGCGTACGGTACGGTCCCCACAAATCGCAATGTATCAATTGAAAAATCTCGGTAGTTTTATTAGAACTGGAATGAAAAGAATCTCGTGTTTGTTTGGAATGAAAACAAACATCACAATCAACAAGAGAAGACCCAACAGGTCGATAAAACTCAATCCCGGAAATCTGCTCAATGACCGCTTTCGAAGGATGTCCCAAACGACGATGCCACACGTCAAACGAAACTGTGTTATGAGAACGAACAGCTAAAGCGTGTTCAAACCCTCGAAAGTAGTAGAGCCCGTCCCGTAGCTCACCCGCTCCAATCAGCATCTTCGAAACCCGGTCCTGAATGGAACAAAAACAATTAACGAATTGAACAGTGCAATCACAATCGGCAAGTAACTGTGACACCGAGATGAGATTGACGCGAAGGCCGTCAACAAAAAGAACATCCGACAGAATAAGTCGTAGAGAGAGCTGAACAGATCCGGACTGAACAGCAACTGAACAACGACCGTCAGGTAGAGTAATGCGGCACGGTGACACACACACGGAGTCTTGCAACACGGAGAAACAACTGTCATGTGACGAGAGGCACCGGTGTCCAGAATCCAAGGAACAGAAGAAGACATACCCGAAGACGTAGTTGTCGCGCCAATTTTGCCGGCGTTGACTAGAGAAACAAGGGTCTTCCACTGCTCTGCATTCAGTCCAGGGAGGGGAGACGCATCAGAGGGTAATGCCACAGGTTCCGGCGACGCACCGAGAATACTCGGTGACGAAGAAACAGGGGTATGAACGGAATTAACCCGAACAGAGCTTTTTCCTCGATTAGGAGCACCGCGACCTCCTCTGTCCGAACGACCACGGGGACGATCGCCCCACCATTCTGGATAACCCAGAATCTGAAAGCAGCTGTCAACTGCATGACCGGAACGACCACAGTTGGAGCAGACGACGGATTTGTCCTTTCCAGAAGGCAAATCACGAGGTTTCGGGGCAGTGGAGACAGCAAACGCCGCGATATCAGAGGGAGGAATCGAGGAAACGACAGACGCTTTGGAGGCTTCGTATTGAGTAACGACCATATATGCCTCTTCGACTGTCGGAAGAGGTTGCCAGGACAGCAAGTTCGAACGAACGACGCCAAATTTTTCATCGTCAAGACCCAAGAGAAATTCATACAAACGATCTTCTTGCCTCTGTTTCTCGAATTCCTCGGTAATGTTGCACACGCACAGACCGCAATGGCAAGTCTTCAAAGATCGGAGTGTAGCCAGATCGTCCCACAACTTAGTGATTTTCCCGAAATAGGACTCCACAGTCATACCCTTCTGTCGGCAATTTGCTAGGTCGCTCCGAACACGAAGAAGACGCGGGGCACTTGTCATACCAAACCGGCGCTTAAGATAATCCCACAAATCCTTAGCAAATTCCCGATGAACTACATCCGAACGTAGCGTAGGTTCCAAGGTGTTTTTGATCCAGGAAACGATAAGAGAGTTGTTCGTTTCCCAGTCATCAAAATCGACGGAATCTGGGGCTGGAGTCGGAATCTTGCCGTCTACGAACCCAAATTTCTTGCGGGAACGCAGAGCATGTCGAATATTAATAGACCACTCCTCGTAGTTGGGACCACGTAAGAGCGCCCGGATTGTCGCTGGGACTAAGGTCATATGGAGAAATAGTTCTCCGTGGTACATCGGTAGAAAATATGGTCGGGTTCGTCGGCATTGACGGATCAGTGGGTGTAGGTTGAGAAGAATCAGAAACGGTAGTGTGAGAAGAAGACATCGAAGGAGAAGAAGAAGAGTGAAAAGAGGAGGATCAAGAGTCGTCGGGCTCTGATACCATGTCACGACGGCAATCGCAGCAAGAACAAAGAACAGGAAATCGGTACTGCGAATGCTTGTGTGTTATTCATGGCCACCAAGGCTTATATGCACAAAGAGACGTAACTAAACCTAGCTGTACAAGGGATGAAATTCTATCAGATCCTATCAACAAGGTAACAACCCATATCTCGTATTATACATGATATACACGGAATATTCTCGCCCAATAGTTTGCCTGTTATTTCAAGGCTCCCCCTCAAGTCGATCTCACCCTCTCTCAGTTCTCACTCACCGGTGTTTCCCTTACAAAACGCTCTCTCTCAATGTCTCTCTCAAAGAACCATTTTCTCTTGATAATCTCGACAGTGATACCAATGCCTCGCTCCTCGCATATATTCGCCTTTTTCTTTGATTCATCGAATATCCTCTTCATAAATATTCTTTTTTTTCTTCTTGAATGCAACTGTCTTCTTTCATCTTTCCATTTCTTTCCTTATGTGCTTTCCATGCTTTCCATGCTTAACTTCACATTTCCATTTTCTTGTTTGATCTTCTAGATGCTGAATATGCTCTTCCCTTACTTCAACAAATTATTTTCGACCGGAATCACTAGCAGCTGTGAAGATCATTAAATATGAACAAAACCTTAGTTAGAGAAGTATTTTGTAGTCGATCCATCCATCAACATCTAATTAATGCCCGTTGTATACAAAATAAATATCCTTAGTTACACGATTTTATTTAAATAACATAAACATACTTCCTGTTTCTAAGTTCCTATATTTATCCAATAACTTCAATATTACACTAACCTAATAAACCTTACGTTGCATAATATAAAAAAGAGAGATTCTAGGGAGAGCACATGGATCCATATAATTGGAATATTGGCATTGCTTCTCGTATATGATGTTGCAATATGAAGTATCCAAAGGAGTTTTTGGTATCTAAAGACAGAATCGATATAACTAGTTAATATTATGATAACACATTTAATACATTAGGATTACGATATTTATTATAATTTCCCATAAATTAGTGTGGAAATTTCGAATTTCAGTTCGGTGTCAATTTAGTATTGATTTGTTTCGTATTATTCGGTTATAAACAAATTTATATCATTCAATTATTATGTTACATTCGGATTAAAAAAAATGTTTATTTTTTAAGATATCATCTTTTTTTTTAAAATTTTTTAATTTTCGATTCAATTTCAATTTATTCGGTTTTTTAAGAATATAATATTTCAATTTTTTGACGGTTGAATTCGAAAATGGTACTAATTTTCAGTTTGAACCGAAAATCCACCCTCCTATACTCATCATTACACTCAAATGCATTTTCGACGCCCTTTACTCACAATTATAATATAATATAATATAATATAATATAATATAATATAATATAATATAATATAATATAAGGGTCGGCTTAGCATAGAATTTAATAGGTGACAAGTGAAACATACCAATCAGGATCATTTTCACAACGAGGGGAAGAAATCGATGCCAAGACATAACATTATTAACATATATGTATAGTCAACTTTGATTATCCATATACATATATAGGGCAAAATATTTGATGAAGTATGCATGTCTACGTGGCATTATTTGATCGGAACAAGCAGCATGCATGTATGGGGGTACACGGAGAACTCGTGTTGGCGTTCGAACCACACCTTATTTATTTTATCATTTTATATGCAAAGGGCCAATATCAGAATCTCTACGAGTGGTTATCCGATATATCTATTTCAGATATATTTGTTTTGTCCCTGAATCGATCGAGAATCGGTGATGTTTCTATTTTCATATATATACGCATGTGCATAGTACGAAGAGCGACCTCTCAAAATGATGTGATTTTATTGTTTTGTCTGAAATTTTTAATTTTTTTATGGCAATCATAATCTTTACGTTTTTATATTCCAATAATTTGATATATTATTAGACAAGTAAAGCTAAATTTTATTACCTCAATGTAATCTAGATATTCACGCGCATTATAAATCGGTTAAATCGAGTTCAGATTCATTAGATGATATAATCTAAATAATTATATTCAATCCGTTTCAGTTTAGCTGACGTTTTAGAACAATGTTTTTGTTTCAAATTAAGTGACGTTTTTAGATTTTCAATATAGTAATTTTTCCAAATTTATCCCTAATTAATAATATTTAAATATTCTGCATATTTAGAAATAATAATTCTTTGTGTAATAAATAAAGGTATTTTGGATAAACCATTATTTTTTAATTTATGTCTAAAATAAAACGGAAGGAGTAATCCAGGCGCATTTAGATTATAGATAAATATAATCATTATGTTATAATATTCAAAGCTATAACTGGACACTGCAATAGCGCACGTCTACATATCGTCGGACCCAACTCGTAAGTTATAACTTATAATATGGAACAAAATTTCGAAACATGCTTAACCCCACCTTCACCTGATGTGATAAATGGAAGTCAACGGTCTGCTAGCCAATAATTGAGAAAAATAAATAAATAAAAATATAACGACACGATTATATGTATCGAGCTTATTACAAGCGCGCATATATATATATATATATATTGCTTGAAATGCTCCTAACTTGTGATTCTGAATATAGATAACTATAGGGTCTTTTCTATTAATGCATTTTTAACTACTTATTTCATTTTTTGTTGTTGTTTATGTTACTCGAAGTTCCATGCGTGTGTGATGCAAGATTAGGATAGATTTTGGAAAACATTAGAAAGTACTGTCTGTGTTTAGTATAATTCCGATTAAATATGTCACTACATAGAAAACAATGTACAAAGTTCTTCATTATATATATATATACATATATATGTTGGAGTTTTTTTTAATTAAATGAAAGGAGATATTTTTGTATGTTATTCTCCACATTTATATTCTAAAACTTAAAAAATATTTATGACTTTTGGGAGTTTTACAATTTTTCAATCCTATAAATAGGAGGTTTTGTCTTCATATTTTACAAACCAAGAAAAACAAACAAGAGTTTTCTAAAGAAAAGAAAACATATATTTTCTCTTTGTGATTCAAGCCGAGATTTGAATTCGACAAGGCATCGGAGTTTGAAGTACAACTGTTCTGGTGAGGTACGTCCGTCATATCCTGGGAGGATATATTCCATTAACCGTAGGTACCGCGAGGGGAATAATTTCCTTAAGGAAACACGGTTCGCCGTGGGTTCGGATTTGGTTTTTTCGGTTTTAAAAAACATATTGATATAATGATGTTGGTTTGAACATAACTTTCTATATCGTTATCGGAATTGCATGTTCTTGACGTCGTGTCATAGATATCGAAATTATCTTTCTAATGATGTATGACATGCATGATGTGGTTGTATATTTTGAAAGTTATTAAACTCGAAGTTCTTGATATGGAATTGGAAGTTAATAAAGCATGAATATGAGACCTATAAAATAACACACCTAACAATATATATATATATATATATATATATATATATATTATCCGTTCTCTCTATTTTGTAATTTCAACATCGTATAAAATTTCTGATTATCAATTTCAAGGTTTATTGAAGTATTTGTAAAGTATAACTATTTGAATATTTAGAATCATAAGTTTAAGTCGGTTCTTTTACATAATTTTTATGTGTTGCGAGTCCATGAATATTAAATTTTAAAGGGTGATTTTAACAGTATTTGTTCAGCATCTAAAGGTTATATATATATATATATATACACATTTATAAAGTTCAACGATGAAACAGATAAGATTGGAGTAAATAATAATAATATTGCATGACTTTAACCAAAAAAACAAATATTGCATGGTTAGAGAACGGACATTTGGCGATCAACTTGCCTCCACGTTGAATGAGATCACTTCAGTGGCGACCCCTGGAAACAGTATTGGATTATTTGTTGCACGACACCTTATAAACTGAATCACGACACTGAAATAGTCAGATATAATATTTGATTGAAAAAAAATAGAAACTAAAGAATAATTTGCTCATAAAAAATACCGAATAACTGTATTGAAATATTAAATTTTAAGTTCAAGTAAAAATTATGCATTTTTAAATCCGAAGTTTTTATACAATATTTACAGTATTAAATTTTTTTCTTATATTTTACTGCCTAAATCATTTCTGTTATGCCTTTTAATATTTCAATTTTTTTATTATATTTCAATATCTAATCAGTTGCATAAAAAACTATTTACTACACACCTTTATCCAATATTAGGGATATAAAACGGGTTGGTCTATTTATAAACCGAACCAAAAAAATTCTAAATCATATCTAGACTATTTTAATTTGCAAATTGATTCACGAACTAAATATAAAAATAGAAATAAAAATTAAAGAAAAATAATAAAATAATTATTTAAAATTTTAATATATATTATCTAATTGTATCTGAATTAATATATTCAAATGTAATTAGAACAAATTTGGAGTATCAAGATTGTATAGTAGAGATAATTTTATATCAAAATTTAGAAATTGTTATTACATATTAAAATTTTAATATATATGTATATATATATTGTCAAAAAGTTTATTCATCTATTTCCAAATTTTTTAAAATTTAAGTATAAATAAATAATGATGGGATTCCTGGGATCTCTAGAGCGAATCCTATTCCTAAGAGATCAATTCTAGGGTTTGCGCAGCGGATATAAAATAAAAAT
>NW_010966822.1:527626-528893 GCF_000463585.1 Tarenaya hassleriana | reverse complement strand
TATTATTATTATTATTATTATTATTATTATTATTTCATCTATTATTATTATTATTATTATTATTATTATTATTATTATTATTATTATTATTATTATTATTATTATTATTGGTCAACAGGCTTAGCTAATTTTCGTTTAACCTTTTGAGTGTGGATTGGATTCCTTTATCTTCACAATTCCTTTTTTTTTTTGTATTGAGTTACTTGTACCCTTTTCCGTTAAACAAAGCCATTACTTAAGCTAATTAATGCATCTCTTAGTTTTAAAAAAAATTATCCACAAATGTGCTTTTATGTCTGATCTGGATTCCAAACACCACAAAAAAAAAAAAAAGTAATTACAGGTTGTATGTCCTAGCTTACACATACAACATTATAATTTATGAATTATATATAGTTTGAACATCAATATATTCTTAATTATATCATCATATGGAATTTTGTCTGTTATCCTCTTTTCTTGCTTTTTTGTATCTCTATTGTACAAAAATGGTGGATTTTTTTAATATGAAATATTGAGCTGTAATTTGATATTATTAAATTGAGATTTAACGATTCTAAAATACTATAATTTGATGGGATAACAAATCAATCGTAAAACGATTCATGTTCGTGGTAGCTTTGAAACCCTATTTTACATAAACTTGCATACTAAGTAAAGGTTGAAACACGATTGAGATCAGTCTTTTGTTCCACCACTTGCTTTATAAATTCTTGCAACCGATATGTCATCTTTAATGCCACAAAACAAAGAAAATAAAGGTTAAGTAAAGAGAGGAAAATATGGTCGTTTTCAAAAAGAGTAGCATAAATTTCAAATAACAAAAAACATTTGCAAATTAATATACAAGTCTCTCTCTCTATACATATATATATTAATAGGGGCCCCATTCCCCTATTCCTCATCCAATTGGAGCCTTCTCTCCTCTCTTTTAATCCCACAAATACCCATTCTCACATCAAATTCATCCACACAAACCCAATATTTTCCTCAAAAACTCAAGAGAGAGAGAGAGAGAGAGTTGATGGTGGGTTCTTCTAATATCTTACTCCCTCTGCATTTTGTTATAACTTATTTCATTTTTTCCACCACTCAAGAAATCAAAGAGAAAGGAGGAGAGATATCATTTTCAGAGTGAAGATATATATACATGTTTCCTCCTAGAAATATATATCCAAGTCCTTTATAAAAAAAAAGTCTTGAACTTTTCCATTGACAGGAAGAACAGAGAGAGGTCAACGCATGGAGAGGCTACGCCGACTGGAGG
>NW_010966822.1:508461-527493 GCF_000463585.1 Tarenaya hassleriana | reverse complement strand
GGCCTGCCGTGAAGGGCCGCCACGGCGGCATGGTCGCCGCCTCCTTCGTATTGGGTCGGTGTCAAAATTACGAATTTACCCCTCCTCCTTTATCTCCTTCCCCCCGGGTTTTCTCCGGTGAATCATGTGATCATCCGATTAACAATGATAATAATATATATTTCGTTTTATGGAAAATGATATTTTCGTTTTTTTTTGAATGTGTGTAGTGGTGGAGATATTGGAGAATCTGGCGTTTCTGGCGAATGCGAGCAATCTGGTGATGTACATGAGGGAGTACATGCACCTGTCGCCGTCGAGATCGGCGAATGACGTCACCAATTTCATGGGAACGGCCTTCCTCCTCGCCCTCCTCGGCGGTTTCCTCTCCGACGCCTTCTTCTTCTCCTTCTTCATCTTCCTCTCCTCCGCCGCTATCCAGTTCCTGGTAACATCAATTCTTCATTTTTAGTCACCCCCCCCTCTTTAACTTATATATATGTGTGTGTACACAAAATCACCATTTAGAGGGACACATGGTGATTAGATGTGAAAATCACCATTTAGGGTACAAAATCTACAATTTCACGCAAGAACTGAGCAGTCCTTCGTATGGATTCTAATTAATTAGATTATCTTACGTTTAGCAAATGTAATTAAGTCATACTTTGTAGCTATTTTAATCATCTGTTGACCAGCCACCAAATAATAAATATGTTCACACCTTACGAAATCCTTTTAGGATCATCCATATAAATATTGAAAAAGGAAAATCTATTCCCAAACGATTTGTTTGTTTTGTTTTTTTGCACTGTAAAAGATACAAAATCCTTTTGTCGAGTAACCAAAAGTCTAAAAGCATAAAATATTCTTCAAATATATGGTCTGCAAATTAAATGAACCATGCGTGCATTGGGATGCTATCCATATCTAAAAAAAAAAGGACCAACAAAAGAGGGCGTGATTAATACGGTACCGTATTCACGAGTCATGTTTGGCATACGTAGTAGAACCGTATGTGGGCCCCGGTTGATGGTTCACTGTCAGGGACAAAAATGGAAATTTAAATCCGTGCACAGAAGTCCCAACACATCTATCTTGATTTTAGCTTCACAGAATCTTGTCCTTATTTTTTCATAGGGTATGAAATTGCGATGTCGCCGATAGAACTAGACACGTGTAAGCTCCTAACTCTGCCACATATGTAAAAAGGGCCAAAAGAAAAAGACAAAACGTGTAGCTAAATGTTATACATTAGTTAATGTATAACATGTTATAAGCATATATTTGGCTACATTCCATGTGTTGAGAATTGAGCACATATATAGTCTTTCGACTTCTTTCACATGTCACATGTTATTATCATATTTGGCAGAAAGAAGTTGCAAATGCTGTGTGTTCCATTCTAAATGCATTAAGACGCCATTTACCAAAATATTATATATATACACACACACATATATATATATATAAGGAGTTATATATGTCATTGTAACAATACAAAATATAAGGTTTTGTTCGTTTCAACCAAACAAAAAACAAAGGTTTCGTTGTTTCGACATCATTACATGTAATGACGACGTTGTTTTTAACGGTTTCCAGTTTCTGTTGTTTGGGTTTGGGCCTTGTCCCTCTCGTGCTCGTCACGTGACCCTGGGCCCATCTTTCTTCTCTTTTCCCTCCTTCCCATGACTCTCCACGTGTCCATTTATTTTTATAAACAGAGGATATTTTTGGGCCACTGCTCTGATGCTTCATATCTGATCTAATAAGTGAATGTATTTATCTTTTGTTTTTTTAGTTGATGTGCATAGTGGACTATATAGTATACGATTGTTCTCTCTCAACATTTATCATCAACTTTCCATTATATTGTACAAGCTTTTATTGATTACGAGACCTAACAATAATCACGAGTAAATTCTAGATTTACACGTCTTTTTCGGCTCTGCTGTTCTAATTTGTATTGGGTTTTACCATTTTCGCAACTGCTGGTTTGATGGGTTAGGGTTTCTTCTGGCATTGCGCATGCAGGGTCTGATCCTGCTCACAGTGCAAGCTCGAACTCCGTCGCTAATGCCGCCGGCGTGCAAGGGCTCCGCCGGACAGTGCGAGCCAGTGGGCGGGTCGAAGGCGGCGATGCTGTTCGTGGGTCTGTACCTAGTGGCTCTTGGTGTCGGAGGGATCAAAGGGTCCTTGCCTTCTCACGGAGCCGAGCAGTTCGACGAGACCACACCAAAGGGTCGAAGACAAAGGTCGACGTTCTTCAACTACTTCGTGTTCTGTCTCGCCTCTGGCGCTCTCGTCGCCGTCACGTTCGTGGTTTGGCTCGAAGACAACAAAGGCTGGGAATGGGGCTTTGGAGTTTCCACCATCTCGATCTTCGTCTCGATTCTCGCCTTTCTCGCTGGCTCGAGGTTTTACAGGAATAAGATCCCTTCTGGAAGCCCTCTTACCACAATCTTGAAGGTATATATAACATCGAAACGAGATATCAATGAGTGTTTCTTGATTCGTATACTCGAAATCTGAGAAAGAAACGGTTTTCGTGATTCGAGCTGCAGGTTCTATGTGCAGCGGCTGTGAACACATGCGGCACGAGCAAAGGGTCGAGCAATGCCATTGTGAACTTAGCCGTGAGCCCTTCCAACCACTGCGTTTCTAAAGGTGGAGAACAATCAGATGGAGAAGTCGAGAAGACAAGAATACATGATCAAGAAGCATCTTCTCCGGTTCTGACAAACAGCTTGGGATGTCTGAACAGAGCTGCAGAAGAGAAACCGATCCACAGATCTCTTGAATGTACGGTCGAGCAAGTAGAGGACGTGAAGATTGTGCTCAAAGTGCTTCCGATATTTGCATGCACCATAATGCTCAACTGTTGCTTAGCTCAGCTATCCACTTTCTCTGTTCAACAGGCTGCGACGATGAACACGAAGCTCGGGAAACTCAAGGTTCCTCCTGCGTCACTTCCCGTCTTCCCCGTCGTGTTCATAATGATTCTTGCACCGGTCTATGACCATATAATCATTCCCTTTGCCCGGAAAGTAACCAAATCCGAAATGGGTATCACACATTTGCAAAGAATCGGTATCGGTCTAGTCCTTTCGATCTTGGCCATGGCTGTGGCGGCTGTGGTCGAGATTAAACGAAAGAGGGTGGCCACAGAAACTGGGTTGCTTGACTCGCAAGAAACCTTGCCCATCACATTCCTATGGATCGCGTTTCAGTACCTGTTTCTGGGTTCGGCCGATCTGTTCACCTTAGCCGGTTTGTTGGAGTTTTTCTTCACGGAAGCACCTTCCTCGATGAGATCATTGGCCACGTCTCTCTCGTGGGCCTCGTTGGCAATGGGTTACTATCTAAGCTCAGTGATCGTATCGATCGTGAATGGTTCGACCGGTAGTGGATTGGGTCAGAGGCCTTGGCTCGAAGGCGAAAGCTTAAACCTTTACAAACTCGATAGGTTCTACTGGCTGATGTGCGTTCTGAGCGCTGTGAATTTCTTGCATTACCTCTTCTGGGCTATGCGTTACAAGTACAGATCAATCCGAATATAGATTTTGATCGAAACGTTGTATACATAATATATATATATAGTTTTGATGGATCCTTTCGGACAAGCAATGTACAGCAGTTTTCATTTCATTCTCTGGTTCTCTCTTTCTTTTGTCTTTGCTCATACGATAATCCATTTTACTTTTATGTTGATATAGATAACTTTCTTTGATTACATAAACGTAAAAAGCATACATGCTTCGGAACTTATTGGTTAAATGTATATATACGGACTTCATTACCGTATGTATATATACTTCGATGGTCAGCCGCTTCTACGGGA
This sequence comes from Tarenaya hassleriana, assembly GCF_000463585.1. NCBI lineage: Eukaryota > Viridiplantae > Streptophyta > Magnoliopsida > Brassicales > Cleomaceae > Tarenaya > Tarenaya hassleriana. Next base: position 523,673 of record NW_010966822.1, on the reverse strand, counting down.
AAGCTGTTCCTGGAATGTCCTCTCGAAGATCTTGTCTGCATTCCCAACTTCAAATCCCTCGCGCCTATGAAACTCTTGTACCTGCGTTTTTGCAGGTTTCGAATATATGTTGATTCCAATTATTAGAATTTTCTCTATGGCATAAAACTAAGTAAATTCCCATATGAAATCACGAATTTATAAAAAAAAAAAAAAGAAAATCCCCTAAAAATATAACATAAACGTTCAAACTTTCAAACCAGAACATGGAATTGTATCCAATTCCCGAATAAAACATGTACTTGAGAATTTTTATCATATACCCAAATAAAACATGAAGTTGTTTTTCATATGTACTGTTGACAGGAAGGTCGTAATACCTTTGAAAAATATTTGTTTACAACCTCATGTTTTGGAGTTTCAAAGTTCACTTTTTTTCCTATGATTTTTTTTTTCTTATAATAAGTTCATGATATATATGGGCTTGCAACCCCATAGTGTAGAAATAAATCAAGAATTACAAGAGCTTTGTTACTTACCTCGCTTTCTGGTACATTTTGGTACTGGGGAAGTACGAGGCGTTCAGCAAACTCGATGTAAGAACAAGGGACAGATTTAGTGATCCCGTCGGAGAATTCGTAGGAAATCGAATCCGCTACAGTTGAGCTTTGCTGAAGTCCGCCGTCGGGGCTAACTGAGAGGAGAGGACAAAGATTAGTAATATCTCAAGGCCGCATTACCAGTTTCGTTTTCCAGAGTAGTTGCTAAGTTTGATGATATACTATATACCTTTCAGGACTCCTCCTTCAGAATTCAGCTTAAATCCCTTTTCCTCGAGGAACTGATTGAGTTTCTTTATCTTGTTGAGATTAGATTTCAGCCGATGGACGGAAATCGTGACATGGTTGAGGGCGTACCCATTGACAAGAGTCCATGCAGCGTATTCACTCTCCCTGTACATTAATGCATTGAATAAAAATCCTAGCCTAGGGAGTTAAACGATCTTGGCTTCACACAAAATAAGAAGTGGATAAAGCCCTACCTGGACAACTGCTCGAACTCAGAAGACGAAGGTTTATCCCATGTTAAAGTACCCATGGCACTGGAAAGAGCAGCGTATTTATTCCCACCAGGCGATGCTTCTGTGTATTTTTTGATAATTTCCTGAATGCAGAGAATTGTCTTCCAATGTTTGTACGGCCTTTAAAAGATCAAAGTGAGAGGAATGGCAGAGGGTACCTGCGTTTGTGGACTCATCTGCCCGACAAGGAGCTCCGAGATAAAGATCCGAGGCAAAGGCCCTTTAACGCCGGAACCACCAGGAGGACCAGAAACATCAGGTGGTGAAAACCACAATGCTCTCAATTTTTTCGCAGGAAACCGCAACTCGTCCCTTGGGGAATACCCAAAATCAAGGAATAAGCTTGCAAGCGAGTCAATCCCATAACCATTGATCTAGCAAATTTGCCAAAGGAAAACAAATGATTAAGAATTCATCGAATGTCCAGCCTTTATAATATCCGCAATTTGAACAGAAAAAGGAGAAGAAAGTAGGATTTTCGTGGAAATCCATACCCCGAATGTCCTGAAGGCAAGATGATCGTAGCAAATTCGCTCGTCTTCAACTGATCGGACAAGTTCCAAGACCGCCTTTGGTGTTGGATTCCTATTCAGATAAACCTTTTCCATCTCCTCTAAGACACCCCTGAAGAAGGATTCAGCGACCTGGATTCAAACACACGACGCGATTGAGAAAACACCTAATCAGGAGGCGAAAATTTGATTAAACCATCGACGGCTACGAGAAATAAAGGCATTGATTGCGGAAATCGAAATGCTGCGAACCGCATCGACATGCACTCATCTCATCTGATTACAAAGAGTAAACAGGAGAAACCTGGAAGGACGATCCGTGAAATCCATTGCCAGAGCTCGAGACATGGCCGGAGGCGGCGGCGACGGAGAGATTGCGCATCCCAGCGGGAAGGCGAACGGGAGATCCGGAGGAGAAGGAGATGGAACGCGGAGATCGTGACCGGAGAGGGAGGAGCGACGGCGGAGAAGGAAGGCGGAGAGAGGATTTGACGGCGAAGGAGCGGAGAGAAACCATCGTCGAAAATTTTAATGCCGATGAAATGAAGAGATCCGATTATTAAATAATGAATCGGAAGTTGCGTATTCGTATTGGGCTTAAATACACTCTGTTTGTTTTGGATAATGACGCCACGATACGGTATTTGGATAATATTATGCATGCAAATATGTAAAAAAATCATAATAGTAAAGAACCATTATCTTTTTGGCAAAATTTTCGAAAAACCATTGAACATGCTCAAATACTTCACAAAAAATCCAAAACTTCCAAATTTTCAAAAATAATATATTTATTTATCCGCTTTTTCTATATAAAAATATTAAAATTACCGTTTCTAAATCATATCCAGGCGATGTGGTTTATTTTAATAATATCCAGATGATGACGCGGTAGTTTTTAAACACGTGGCACTAACGTGTTTGTTTTGCGTTAGCGCTAGAGTTTAGGTGTAAATTTACAAACAAAATTATAAAATACATGTGATTTTTTTTTTATATAAAATTTAAAAATATATGTATTTTTTTTAGTGTTGTTACCTGCCATTGCAAAGAAGTACAGGGGCAGTTACACGGGCAAGCGTTCCCAGGCTAGGGCTTGGATTCAACCTCTGAGCAGAAGAACAAGATTGTATCTCCTTGTCCGAAAAGGTTCGGGAGGGACATTCCTCAGTCATGGATGGATATGATCATGGTTTCGACACTTGTGAAGGAGATCGTAATCTAACTCTGGCATTCATCCCCCGGCCCCATGGTCCACTTAACTATCCCGATTGACGTGTTAGCGCTGTGATATGGAGATCACGGATCCCAGTCAGCTTCTTACGGAATATTCATGAACACAGTTGTTGTTACATCCACGTGATAAGATCTTCCTCGGGACATACATACATACACACATACATATATATAGTTCATGTGTCCGTTTGGGTTTGGTACTGAAAGTGGGATTTGGTTGTCCTCTTTGAGAACCCCATCTGATTTGTCGGCCTCTTGGCCGGCTTTAGTATTTCACCCGTTTTCCCCCGATTGGTTAAAAGAGAGAGAGAGAGAGAGAGAAACCTCATAATGCACAATCCAACTTTCTTTTATTTACCGTTCGGTGTCAGTAAAAGCATCGGAAATTTAGGTGAAAATCCCACAGCAGAGCCGCCGTGTCTCGTTACAAAAATAATATCACAAGGAGAGAACATGAAAGCAAACATCGGAAAACACAAAACCAAAAAAAAAAATGAAATGGCTTCGTTGTCTTGTGTCTTTATTTAGTTTGTAATAAAACTATACATCCTCCAGCCCAAACGCCCTCTAAGACCCACCTTCCATCTCAATACACACCTGACGCAGCCCTGAAACCAGAATATGAAACCCCAATAAATACATATATGTTTTTTAAAAAAGGGTTTGATTTGCAGGTAATCATGTGTGTGTGTGTGTACCTCGATAATGGTCTTGGTTTCTCATTGATCCCACGTTGTTTCACGGCTTTTATTCCTGTTTGATTTCGACTTTCGAAAAGTTCATCGGCGAAATCCTTCAGGCCCTGCCCCAACAGGTTTCAATAAATATGCTGTCATAAGCAGTTATCAAACGAAGATGATTCCTAGGCGAGCGAGTAAGGTACACATAAATGGTACCTTTGATTCCACATCAGTGAGCAAGTTGCGAGCCTTGTTTACTGGAAGCTGAAGCTTTTCCTGTAATAAAGTTAAAATCATTTTGTATAATGACACAGGTACCAAAATGAAATTAATACAGATTTGAAATTCAACAGAAGATACCCTCTACCTGCATGGTAACTTCAGGCAGTTTTTCGCTCTTGCCCCCGAAATAGTTATACAGGCGTACCACGCACATATTTGTGAAATCCTGTCACCAAAAGCAAAACAGAAGCGCCGAATTAGTAATGGCTGCTTGAGTGAGTAAAACCGTTATACGGAAAATCATGATGGTGGTTTTTTTTTAACATATTAGCATTCATATACAATGGCAAATTCATGCTGTTAAGAATCCAACTTTGGTTAGGATTCAGATGACAGGATGCAGATAAAGGTACCTGCTTGTATTCGAGCGTGTCTAACTTGCCATCCTGCAAAAGTTGAATTGCAATGCAACTCGGTTAGAAGAGGTAAACTAAAACTCGTTAGATGAATCCGACAATGCTGTTGGCTGGAAATTGAAGCGTTTTCCTTTCGTTGTTGATTCTTGATTGATCTCAAAGACTAAATAATTTACCAGCATAATCAACATTTGATGAAGCCAACATGCATGCCCGAAACATTGTTCATAGATGTCTCTAGACAAGATGGAACTAAGTCTCACCAGGCCACTAATCAAGTTATGCAATGATTCCAACTCCCCTTCAATAGAGCAGAGATCCTCACGAGCCAAAGCTACCTGTTTCAATGTTTACGATATCCTCGTTTCATCAGCCCAGAAGTGTTCTATAGACTTCAGACATCTAATGATAAAAAACCTAACGGAGACGGAAAGGCGAGATAATTATCATCTTACGTCTCCTTGAATTGCCTTAGAGAGCTCATTCTGCTTGTCCATCTTATCGTCCAAATTCTGAATCCGTTGCGTCAAATGCCTTTTTGCAGCCTAACAACCAAGCAAAACCCACAGGATATTAGCATGTACACATATGGAAGTATTATTGTTAGCATATACATACATATACACAAATCATGTTGCAAACATACAATTAAAGAGCCAATGATCCCGCAGTGAATAGGCTAATGCAGCAAATGCAAGGCAAGAAAACTCACCGCAAGAGTCTCCGATACTTGTTCAAGATGCTTTGTCAAGTTCCCCACAGCACTTGCCATGTTGCGTTTTGTCACATACATAAGATCAGAGAAGGAAAGACCCTAACGAGTGTCAAAAGATAAAAGATTGGTGCCTTGGAACTCCTTCGAGAGCAGCAATGAAAGATTAAACAAAAAAGAAAGTTGACTGAAAGTACACCTTCCACCACATATAGCCATAACCTAAAGCCCCCAACGCAGCCGCAGGAACAGCAAGTGATTGTAAATTGCCTGGGAAAATCAACAAGAGACCGGATGATGAAAGATTCTCCCCTTATGTCAAAACTAGAACACTGCATTGAAAAGACATAAAATTTCCAAGCTTCTTACTTACCACCAGATGTTCCATTCATGACAGTTATCTGTCTGGACGAGGCGAGCTGCCGGACCTCCATAGCCAACCGACGAACCTTCAAATCAACACAATTGAGCAGAAATAAGCATTCACCAAATTTATGAAATACGCACGTTGACATATGGAAATCAGGAGCAACAAGGATACATTAGCAAGTACCTGTGCAGCTATGGCGTCGGAAACATCAGAATCTCCCTCAGATCCTTCTGCGGATCTCTCTAGCCCCTTCACCAAAGCCTATGCAAATATAAAATATGCCCGAAAAGCCATCATAAACCAAAAATCCAAAACCTAGAAAATCGCTAAAAAAAACGAGAACTGACCGCAGAAACTAGCAACAGTACCTGCAATTCGCCAATCAAATCCGACAGTTTCCCGTTCTTCAGCATAATCGTACCGGTATAACCTTTTGATTCAACAAACCGAAAACGTCTTATCAAGACAAACGAAATCTCAGAGAAATCACGACACTGAGCTAACAATCGAGACCGATCAAAGGGAGAAGAAATCAGGCGCGAATACCTGCTCCGGCCAAGATCAAGATCTTGGATAAACCAACTCCTGACTGCATCGCCATAGCTCCGTCGACGGGCTGAGCTTCCGTACCGGTGGAGTCGAATTTACGGACAGCGGAGAACTGATGGTCTTACCTATTTGATGCGTATTTCTTTTTTTTTTTTCTTTTTTTTTTTTTTTTGTTTTGTCACTAGCGGAGACGTGCTAGTGATGTTATTAATACGATGTCGTTTCGGACAAAAGTTCACCTGCCTTGACTCCCGACTCGACGACTCTCGGACGGGAACATGCCGTATTATCGTGGCAGCCTCTTGCTCGCCTAATAATCTGGAGCCTTCAGCGCCACCACGTGTCATTGAACTCCCGAATCAACGGTCCATAATCCTCCTCAGTAACGTTTATAAAAAAAATGTTCAGACCAATCCATTTTTTTTTGTTTTACATCATGTATAATTTCGATACAAATTATGAGGAAGAATTTTAATAACTCTTAACAAAAAGAAAAGTAAATTTATGAGCTGTCTTGTTCTATACAATAATCACCCTCGTTTGCTTGGACATGTTCTAACGTTATGTCCCATTTTCTTGCAGAACCCGCATGCGTAATTCCGGTTTCCGACATCATCTTGGCCGGCATTTCCTTTTTCCGGTTTAGCTCCGGCCAGTTTCCGGCAGGTTCTACGATTGTGACCCCTCTCACGGCATATTCCACACCGGTGATATCTTGTGGATACGCCTTTAGCAACAAGAGATTTCGAGTTAGGACAGGTTCGTCGATTATGGCCCTTCTCACCACAAACCCGACATCTGAACCTTCTGTCTGCGTATCTGTCCAGCTCAGGACAGTAATGGCGTCTATGGCCTTCACGTCCACAGTTCTTGCAGAAAAATTTAGCACCTGAATCATTACCGAACTGGTTTTTAGGACAACATCAGCCAAAAGAAAAGGGTAGCAAAATTCTACAATCCTATGCAGATTTGCAAATTCAGATTAAAAATTGGAAAAAAGGAATTACCTTTCATAGATAAGCTCCTCCTCTGGCGATTTTCGGGATTGCTGAAGAAAGCTTTCATAGATTCGGCAGCATGTCTTCTTGCAGCAGCTGTTCTTTTTGCTTTCTAGTGCATAGAGAATTAACTCAGTTTTAAGAAAGAAGGTGCTTCTTTTCGATTCCTGGATAGAGTTACATAATGTATATGCAGACCTTAATGGCGGCTACCCTTTGAGCTTGAAGCACTGGATCACGATGTATAATCTTCATTCTCTTACTGAAGAGACCAGTCTTGGCATTTAGACTCTGCATCGTCCAACTACGCATAGAAGATTACATTCATATTCTTTCTTTTTGGATAAGATCATACTTAAAGAGGAAAGCATGAAACTAACTCTCAGAGTCCGGCTGATTTTCTGTCCAACCTCGGGAGGCGGTGACTGATATACCCGCTTGGATTTCCTCCTCTCACTCAGCTTTATCTCTAGATTATCGACTTCATCATCCTCCTTCACTCTAAACGGGGAACTGAGGAAGAACACTCGGGTTAAGAAGAATCAACTGAGATAAGCAAGAGAATCAGAAAGAATGCAACTAGACCCTCAAATGCATTACATGGATTGAGCCTTCTCCCAAGGTCGTTCATCAATTGATTCTTCCCATATGACGCAGTCACCTGAGCACCTGAGGCAGGTCATTATACCCTATGCAAAATTTTGATCAAGTCGGTTAAAGGGGAAGAAATTTTGTTTCTCAAAAGTCTGAAATTACGAATCTATAAGAAATTAAGCACCTTTCCTTTGCACTGGGGGCAGTCCGGCCTTGATCTTTCTATCCCACAGTCTGAGCATGGAGTATAACCTCTACCCCTACAACTAGGGCAGGGAAGTTCTCGAATGTACTGGCCATTAGGACCAAACCATGAACGTGGTTCAGAAGATGCATTCCTGAAGACATCAAGAAAGGTTTTTTTTTAAAGCCCAGATGAATTTTGTGGCTAGATGTATCTGCTAACTTGACAAATGTAAATTAGCAATATCCCAAATATGATGCTCGATCCCACATAAAGACTTATGCTTTTGCAGAAATGATTATGCAAGCACTAACGAGGTTGTCCCGGACTAAGGAAGAGCAAAAAGACAAGATTTTGCAGGTTTGTATCCTAAAGCAAACAATGCTTTCCATTCCTCAACACCACCAAGAATTCACACAGGAGCAAGTATCCAGCTTCAGTGTAGGAGCTACAGAGTTATGTTTTGAGCGCATTCATCGTTGGATACAAAGGGTTAGATCCCTTGCCTAAAGAGTTGCGTAATTCGCCATAATAGCAACACTACAGCACAAATTTCATAAGCGGAAAGCTTCCGAATCTCTTACCTCGGCTTGAAGTCCACACCAAAGAGTTCCTCGGAAGGATCATAACCCATCTGTGGTTTACAAAGGAACCCATACGTTGAGTTTAACCAGACAAGAAGAAAAGCAAGCATATATACTTAATCGAGTCGTAAGAAGGGGTAGAGGTACATGGTTCTGCCTGGACGATGAAACTGAACCATCGTTGTCCGAAGAGGAAACCGCACGAGAAAAGAAGGCTACATTTCTCTTGGCATGGAGAAAAAGCGGAAACCCGATGTTCTTCTGGTTCCATTGAGGAAGAAACACCTGAAATCCAGCATAAATTGAGGACATTTAACACAAAATAAGAACCCTAGAAGGCAAAATCGAGAACACCCACTACCATGCAAGACGAAAAGATTCGAGCTTTATACCTTCGAATCTGTGGCTACAAAGCGGACGTTTGTTCAGGGATAAACCGACGGTCATATCGTACGGTCAAAATATTTGCAGGCCATAATGCTGCATGAGGCCCAACAAGGCCCAGAATGAGTTATGAGATGATCTGGCCCATCCGGCTAACAAGCTATGCATAGCCACGCTGTTGTTCTCTGTTCTGACATGTCGCCCATTTACATTGCCACGTGTCGAGCCAGATTCCTATGCGATCCGGAAACTAGGCGGAAACCGACCACCACCACATCGGAAGCTCCAGCCTCCTCCATAGCTCTCCATTTGTCACTCTTTAGATCTTCTGCCTCTTCGATTCGAGTAGATCGTGTTCTCCCCTTTGCTCTGTCTTTGTTCGTCGCAGCCATGTCGGAATCGGAAGGTGAGAGGGCGGAGAAAACGGCGGCGGTTTCGAGCTGTGAAGCGTATTTCGAGAAAATACAGTCGAGGAAGAAACTCTCCATGTCTCTCCAACAAACCCTAACCTCTGCCTTCTCTGGAATCCCCGTCTCCTCCTTCCCTCAAGTTCCCGGTGGCAGAGGTCTTTATTATTTCCCTTTCTGATTCATGATCTTTGTTCTTACAGTTTTACGGATTTGTGTATTTCTTATGCGTCGATGCCCTGGATCCCAATATGGCATTGCACTTACAGGATCGTTGATTCGCTGAAGCAGACATGTTCATTTATGGGAATTCGTAAAAATTTTGGATACATGCGCTGGCAAAGTTTGAATTTTGAATCAACCTTTCACGAAGAAGAGAGTTTGAATTTTGAGTATCAGTCTTTGGTTGTGATACTGTGTGGTTTATGGTTTTTGACAGTGATAGAGATTCCGGCAGATACTTCTGTATCTGATGCGGTGAAGATCCTATCAGACAGCAAGATTCTGTCCGCCCCTGTCAAAAATCCTGATTCTGACAACTCATCGGACTGGAGAGACAGGTACCTAGGAATAATCGACTACTCTGCAATTATTCTCTGGGTGCTTGAAAGTGCCGAACTTGCAGCCATTGTATTGTCTGCCTCGTCAGCAACAGCCGCTGGTGTTGGCGCAGGAGCAGTCGGGGCTCTCGGCGCAGTGGCTTTAGGCGTATCGGGTCCAGCAGCTGTGGCCGGGCTGGCTGGCGCCGCCCATCGTGGGGTCGGAAAAGATGCCCCGACAACTGCTGATAATTTGGGGAAGGATTTTTACCAGGTTATTCTCCAGGAAGAGCCCTTCAAATCAACCACTGTAAGCTTCCAACCTTGTTTTGCTTTCGTTCTTAGGCCTGTCTTAAACAGATAAAAATATCGTAGTTGTGGGTATACACAGGCTCGTTTGTATCGATGTGATATATATATATATATATATATATATATGTCTGGCTTAACTAGGAGTTGGATATGATTATGATATATATGTTTGGTTCGTTCTTAGGTCTGTCTTAATTGGGTAAGAATATCGTATTTGTGGGTATACAGTTTGATATGTATCCACGTGATATGTATGTCTGGCTTAACCCGGAGTTGGATATGATTATGAAATTTCTTCGGGGGGTTTTTCTCGTCCAGGTAAGAATGATACTGAAATCCTTCAGATGGGCTCCCTTTCTTCCGGTTTCCACAGAGAGCTCCATGCTGAGCGTTCTATTACTACTGTCCAAATACAGGCAAAGAAACGTGCCTGTGGTTGAACCAGGAGCTCCTGATATAAAAAACTACATCACTCAATCCGCAGTTGTCCAAGGACTTGAAGGTTGCAAAGGCCGGGATTGGTTTGATCACATCTCCGCTCTCCCGATATCTGATCTCGGCCTCCCTTTCATGTCACCGGACGAGGTTAGAAAGAACGCTCTAAAGTTATATATATTCTCATGGCATTAGATTCTTGAAACCGGTGATAGATATATCTTGTCTCGGGTTTTAGGTTGTTAGCATTGAGAGCGATGAACTTGTTCTAGAAGCATTTAAGCGGATGAGAGACAACAACATAGGTGGTCTCCCTGTCGTGGAGGGGGCGAACAAAACGATTGTTGGAAACATTAGCATGAGAGACATCAGATACTTGCTTCTCCAACCTGAAGTCTTCTCCAACTTCAGGTCACACTCTTTAAATGCATCCTTTTTTTTGTTTTAAAGGCATCTCACCGTGAGGGGATTTGCCACGAAGATTGCTACGGCGGGGGAGGAATACGGAAAGGCTATTCCGGCAGTAACGTGCAAACCCGATTCGACGTTAGGAAGCGTGATAAACAGTCTGGCATCAAAGTCGGTCCATCGAGTATATGTTGGAGCAGGGGATGAGAACGAGCTTTATGGGGTAATAACCCTAAGAGATGTGATCTCTTGCTTCATCTTTGAACCTCCAAACTACTTTGGGAACTGCTTGGGATTCTCAGTCGAAGAAATGCTCAACCGGTGAGACACAGACCACAACTCTTGCAGCTTTCCTTGGTCTTCAGTCTTATAAAGTCTTTTGCTTTTTAACTTGGTTCTGTACTGACAAAAGAGTTCATAACACACAACTTCCTTTGTTGAATGTGAACCATAGAGCTTGAATTGGTCCGAAAACAATTCTTGAGAAGACATAATTTTGACGAATCTTAGTAGCTGTGTAAAAGGGCAATCACTAATCAGTGGCAGTAAGATGGAGAATCTGTTTGGGGAATGTTTGTGCATCAAAACGCAATCGCAGCGTTTGCGATTTCCTTATATTTTCAAATGAGTGTTTGAGATTAATATGATGATTAACTAACTAATTAAGCATTGTTTTCACTTTTTAAGAAAAGAAAAGAAGTTTCTGGAAGGAAGATATTAAAATAAAACAGCGTTTCATTAACGCAGAGGTTTTGCCACCTTTCAGAGAAGCGGAAACCGCGCTGACCGGCCGAACCGCACTCTTATAATTCTCCTTTCTGTTCAGACAAATACTCTTCTGCCCTAATTTCCGTCACATTTATCCTCGTCCCATGTCCTGATTTCTTCTTCCGCTGGTTTCCCCAAAGGTACTTTAATCCTCTTGCTTCCTCTCTGGTTTCCGAGGTTCTTCCACCTTTATTCTGCCTCGATGCTTTGCAAGTTTGCAGCTTTGTGTTTGTTTCCCCGTTTCTCTCGCTTGATCGTGTTGTTTAGGATCTAGGGTTTTCTTTCGAATTCGGAATTTTCGTGCTTCTCTGGGTGAAATTGGGTTGCGTTCTTAGCTAGGGTTCGTAATTCCGGTCCTGGGTTCCTTTCAAAACCTGAATCTAGGGTTGCTTGGTCGCTGTTTCGTGCTCTCCTCTGTAATATGTACGTTTACGAGATAATGGTGGCGTCTGAGATGTTGGGTTTTAAACCTTTTTTTTGTCCCTTACACGCTGGTTGCTGAGTCTCAAGTGTTGTCCTGAATTCCGCCATTGTTTCTCTGTTTCAAGAAACTGAGTGAGGATGTCGACTCCGGCGAGGAAGAGGCTGATGAGGGACTTCAAGAGGTTGCAGCAGGACCCTCCTGCAGGGATTAGTGGTGCTCCTCAGGACAACAACATTATGCTCTGGAATGCCGTGATTTTCGGGTATATGCCCGAAACATAGAATTCAAAAATCGGAATCCCTACCTCTGTCTTTTTCTAATTGCATCTTCTTGTTCTTTTGCCTGAACTGCAGCCCTGATGACACGCCATGGGATGGAGGTAATTCATCATCTCTCTAACCTCATTCTTACTTGCTGTATGTCTTGTCTTTAGTGGTGGAAACAAGATTCAGTCGCCGTTTTCATCTCTTTCCATCACGTTCAGTGATGTAAAAGTTCATACCTTTGCTTAGAGAGACTTCAACAAAATGTCCAGTCGTTTGGTGCTCCTGTCTCTGCGTTCTGTTTGCTGAACTACTGTTTCTTCCATTTGTCCTGTGTTGATTCGGTTATGTAATTGCATCTCCCTAGGTATTTCATATGCTGAATTCATTGATTTTGTTGATACCATCGAAATTTCAGGCACTTTTAAGCTGACCCTTCAATTTTCTGAGGATTATCCAAATAAGCCACCAACTGTCCGCTTCGTTTCTCGGATGTTCCACCCTAATAGTAAGTTAGAAACTTAACATCATTTCCCCTCTACTCTTGACTGCCTTGATCCTTGTTCCTGTCTGTTTCTTTCATTTGCGTTCATCCCACCCTCATTTGTCTTCTGCCATGTGGGTCCACTTCAGTCTATGCAGATGGAAGTATATGTCTCGACATCCTTCAGAACCAGTGGAGTCCCATATACGACGTCGCAGCTATTCTTACATCTATTCAGGTAAAAAAATACGAATGAATCATTTCGTCTTCCGTCCATTTTCCTCATCCAAGAACAAGAGAACTCAACTCGTGCACGTTTCTGTGATATCAGTCCCTGCTCTGTGATCCGAACCCTAACTCGCCAGCAAACTCCGAGGCAGCACGCTTGTTCAGCGAGAACAAACGGGAATACAACAGGCGTGTCCGGGAGGTCGTGGAGCAGAGCTGGACCGCCGATTAGAAATGAAACAGGGTTATCCAGTGGCAATAGTGTAATATATAGTTTGAACAAGTGGAGCAATAGCAGAATATGTTTTGCTCTAATGGCTCCCAAACCCTATCGGTGTACGGAAAGGACTGAATCCCTTAACGCTTTGGATGTTGTATTGTTCTCAATTTCTGTAAGTTCAATCGTCTTGTTGCACAAAGACTCGTTTTTTTTCAAGGTTATGCATTATGGTTATCGAAAGCTAAATATGAAGTTTATTTTTTTAAGGGTTATCACCTATCCACGTGATGTGTATTGCAGGTACATCATAGTTATCAGTTCAGTTCGGACCAATATCAATCAAAGGACACGAGTTTAGTTGTCGGAAGAGGCCAGTATATTCATAATATGGCTCGTGGATTTATTTTATTTTTAACATCTTTTGAATTTGAACAAATTTTTGCGTTAGAGCATTTTGTTTGACGTTCGATTCTCCTACTCGATGAGTTTAGCGTCGGTGCAATCTGGATCGACCAATCTCCTTCTCTTAGGTCGAAAACGGCTGAAAACGACAATTTAGTTTGACGCATAACCTATGGCTTTTTTCCACCATGGAGCAGCTTCTGTTCCACCCATGGTGGATATCACCAGAAGCCCCGCCATTGGTCCTTCTATACCACACTCGGTGTTTTGTATGATGAAGATATCAGTTATAGGATAAAAACGGGATGGATACAATGGAGATAAATTATAGGATTTTTTTTACGATTGTAAGATCTTCATACAGTTGAAAAAGAAAGGTTTTACCGTACCGCCATAATACACATATGATTTATGATGGTGAATGTTGGACGTCGAAAGAACAGTATGTGTCCAAAATGATCGTGATCGAGATGAAAATGTTGCGATGTATGTGTATATACACAATGATAGATAGGATATGAAATGAAAGTATTAGAGAGAAAATAATAACTATAGAAGACGTACAACGCGAGAGGCGATTAAGATGGTATTGACATATAAAACGTCTAGTGAAAAACGCTCTAGTTAAAAAAATAAAGAATATAGAAATGATAAAGGAGAGGAAAGGGAGATGTATACCTACATTTATTTGGAAACGAGTCATTAGCAAACGATTCAAACATGTCGTACATTTCAAAAGATTTAACTTAAAATCGAAATGAGTGGAAATGAAAAATTCATTCGAGCCATCTCAAATAAATTTGGGATTAAGATGAGATGATATTGAAACTGATGTTTTAATTTGTTTTGTGATGGGGTTCTTGAAGGATATTTTTGGTTATATTTTCCGTGGAGAAACTGGTGATTTGGAGATTATAGACTCAATGTAAGTTCGGTTAAATTAGGATTATACAACATTAAATGAAACGAGAAGTTTATATAATTTATGTCAACAACTACAACAACATAATATTGCTATGTGGATTATTATTAGTCGGTTTATAGAATTTGCCTCCACAAAACCATCAATATATATATATATATTGTTGGAGTTTTTCTTTTTAAATTAAATGAATGGAGATATTTTTATAAGTTACTCTCCAATTTGTTTACAAAACTTACATATATTTATGGCTTTTTTAAAATGTTACAAGTTTTTCAATCCTATAAATAGGAGGATTGTTTTCATGTTTTAGACACAACAAGAACACCAATCAAGAAAAACACAAAAGCTTTCTACAAAAGAAAGAAAATCATCTTTTTTCCTTTGTGATTCAAACCGAGCTTTGAGTTCGACAAGGCACCGGAGTTTGAAGTACCACTGTTCCGGTGAGGTACGTCCGCCCTATCCTGGGAGGATATATTCCATTAACCGTAGGTACCGCGCGGGGAATAATTTCCTTAAGGAGACACGGTTCGCCGTGGGTTCGGATTTGGTTTTCCGGTTTTAAAACAAAAATCATATTGATATAATGATGTTGGTTTGAACATAACTTTCTATACCGTTATCGGAATTGCATGTTCTTGATATCGTTTCGTAGATATCAAAATTATCTTTCTAATGGTGTATAACATGGATGATTTGGTCGTATGTTCTGAAAGTTATTAAACTTGGACAGTCTTGGTATGAAATTGAAAGTTAACTATGCATGAATATGAGACATATAAAATAACACACCCAACAAGCTTAAGGAAATTATTGTGTATTGTGTTATTATATATTGTCTTGTTATTGGTGGAAAAACGAACTTTCGTCCCCGGGGAGACAAAGTAAAGTTTTTC